>NC_057714.1:51748871-51781525 GCF_004010195.1 Chiloscyllium plagiosum
GGATGCTGCCTGACCTGCTGTGCTGTTCCAGCAATAAAGTTTCAACTTTGATCTCCAGCATCTGCAGACCTCACTTTCTTCTCGAAGATTATAAATCTTATCTCTCATAATCCTTTCCAAAATCTTTCCTACAACAGAAGTAAGGCTCACTGGTTTATAATTACCTGGATCATCTCTGCTGCCCTTCTTGAACAAGGGCACAGCATTTGCAATCCTCCTGTCCTCAGGTACTAAACCTGTAGACAATGACAACTCAACTATCAAAGCCAAAGGCTCTGCTATCTCCTCCCTACCTTCCCAGAGAATCCTCGGATAAATCCCATCTGGCCCAGAGGACTTGTCTACTTTCACTCCTTCTAGAATTGATAACACCTGTGCGTAACCAACCTCAATCCTTTCTAGTCTAATATCTCATACCTCATTCTTCTCCTCTACAATACCCTCCATTTCCTGAGTGAACACCGATGAGAAATGTTCGTTTATCACCTCTCCGATCTCTACAGTGTCCACACTCAACTCCCCACTTCTGTCTTTGACTGGCCCTATTCCAACCCTAATCATCCTTTTATTCCTCACATACCTATAGAAAACTTTAGGGTTCTCCTTTATTCTCCCTGGTAAAGACTGCTCATGTCATCTTAGCTCTTCTTAACTCTCTCTTTAAATCCTTCCTAGCTGATCTGTAACTCTCCATTGCCTCATCTGTACCATCTTGCCTCATCAACACATAAGCCTCTTTCTTCTTCTTAATAAGAGATGCAATTTCTGTGGTAAACCACGGTTCCCTTACCATATCACTTCCTCCCTGTCTGACAGGGACATACCTATCAAGGACTCGCAATCTCTGTTCCTTAAACCAGCTCCACATTTCGATTGTCTGCATCCCCTGCATTTTGCTACCCCATTCAATGCATCCTAATTCTTACCTAATCGCATTATTATTGCCCTTGCCCCATCGATAACCCTTGACCTGTGGCATGTACCTATCCCTTTCCATCACTGAACTAAATGTAACTGAATTATGGTCACTCTCTCCAAAGTGTTCACCTACAACTAAATCAAACACCTGGCCTGGTTCATTACCAAGCACCAGATCCAGAGTGGCCTCCCCTCTTGCTGGCCCTTCGACATACTGTGTCATGAAACCCTCCTGTACACATTGGACAAAAACTGATCCATCTGACGTACTCGAGCTATAACATTTCCAATCAATGTTGGGGAAGTTAAAGTCCCCCATAATGACCACTCTGTTCATTTCACTTCTGCCCAGAATAATGTTGCTAATCCTCTCTTCCACCTCCCTGGAACTCTGCGGAGGCCTATAAAAAACTCCAACAAGTGTGACCTCTCCTCTCCTGTTTCTAACCTCAGCCCACACTACCTCAGCAGACGAGCCCTCATCAAAAATTCTTTCAGCTACCGTTATACTATCTTTGACTAACAAGGCCATGCCTCCCCCTCTTTTACCACCTTGCCTGTTTTTAATGAAAGATCTAAACCCTGGAATCTGCAACATCCATTTCTTACCCTGCTCTATCCATGTCTCCGAAATGGCCACAACATCAAAGTCCCAGTTACTTATTCATGCTGCAAGCTCATCTACTTTATTTCGGATACTTCTGCCGTTGAAGTAGACTCACTTCAAACCACTTTACTGTTTGCCAGCACATTCCTGTGATCCTGAAATCCTGAAATCCTGTCCCTGTCCTTCCTACTCTCATCCTCCTGTGTACTGCAACTACACCTCCAGTTTCCATCCCCCTGCTGAGCTAGTATAAACCCACCTGAATAGCACCAGCAAATTTCCCACCCAAAATATTAGTACCCCTCTGATTCAAGTGAAGACCATCCTGTTTGTACAAGTCCCACCTTCCCCAGAATGAACCCAATTATCCAAGTACCTGAAACCCTCCCTCCTGGACCATCCTTGCAGTCACGTGGTCAGCTGATATCTCTCCCTATTCCTTGCCTCGTTATCACATGGCACGGGTAACAATCCAGAGATAACAACTCTGTTTGTTCTAGCTCTCAGCTTCCACCCTAGCTCCCTGAAATCCTGCCTTACACCCCTATCCCTCTTTCTACCTATGTCGTTGGTACCTACATGAACAACGATTTGAGGCTGGTCACCCTCTCCCTTCAGGACCCCAAGGATATGATCAGAGACATCACGGACCCTGGCACCTGGGAGGCAACACACCAACTGCGAGTCTCGCTCATTCCCAACAAACCTTCTATCTGAGCCGCTAATTATCGAGTCCCCAATGACTAACACTCTCCTCCTGTGCAACAGGGACAGGCTCTGTGCCAGAGACCTGGGCCCCACTGCATACCCCTGGTAAGTCGTCTCCCTCAACAGTATCCAAAATGGTATACATGTTTTTCAGGGGAATGACCACAGGGGATCCCTCCACTGACTGTTTTTTTTCCCCCTTCGAACAGTCACCCAGCTTTTTTCATACCTAGGAGTAACTACTTCCCTGTAACTCTTATCTATCACAGCCTCTGCCTCCCGAATGATCCGAAGTTCATCCAGCTCCTGCTCCAGTTCCCTAACATGGTCTTGGAGGAGTGAGAGTTGGGTGCACGTCCTGCAGATGTATTTGGATGGGACACTATTGGTGTCTCTGACCTCAAACATCATTCAAGAGGAACATTGTTCTCCCTGCACTGCCATCCCTGCTAGTCCCTTAGTCACAAAGTAAAAAAGAGACACTTACCTGATATGTCCCTGGTCTTTAAGGTTAGAGGAGGTGGTTGGGTGAGAGGCCCTATAAAAGTTGGATCTCGGGTTGAGAAAACACTGACTTATATAGCTGGACGGAAATAAAAAGAAGTCCCTCCTTTACGAGAAACCTCTGCTCTCTGATTTCAAATATAAAAGCTCAAATCAGTGACTCACCGCTCCCAGCAGGCCCCTGGTCCAACCCTTCGACTTGCCGCTGAAAAACTGTACCTAGTACAAATTTTGGATACAAAAGAGGAATAAAAAGTAGTTGCATTACTTTACAGAGTTTTAAAAATAAATTAGAAATAAGATATCGTTAAAAGATTGACATTACAGTCAGGTAAAAAATTTCAAATAAACACTACAGTGTAGCAGCTCAGCACAGGGCCTCTGCACATAATCTGACTACCTGCACCAAACCCCAGTCTTACAGCTATCCCCACTCTGCTCCAAGTTTCTAGTCCACTCCATACCAGCACTCAGCTGCTCCAAGGTAAGTTCCAGGATTGCCTCTCCTGGGCCAGACTCTGCCCGGGACTCACTGCTCGCACACTGCTCCGGGACTCGCTGTTCCAGGACTTGCTCCCCCATTTCTTCTTCCACTCCAGGATTTGCCTTTGGGGCTAAGGGGAGAGTAAAAGAGAGGTAAAAAAAGAAAAAGAAAGAAAAGGAACAGGTGGAGCAGAGGAGCTCCAATAGGAGTGTCTTAATCTGTTGCCATCTTGCCATGTTTTATGTAATAATGTTTCATCATAATTGCTGCTCACTATAATTGGTCAGGAAATGTTTAAGTGGAAGACTAAAATGAGACCACCTTAAATTCCAACAAGATTCTGATCAACCATAGGTTGCGTAAATGCCGGGACTTCCATTTTGAAATTCTGCCGAAATCTCTTTTACATCGATGGCCTGAATTTTACAATCAGCCTCAACTTCCACAGAGAAACATTGGTCAGGTCAGTATCCAGCAGGCCCTTAGCAATGTAAGTCTAGCCATCTTTCTCTCTTAACATATTTATATGATCAACAAATGGAGGGAGGTTGAATAGCAGTGTGCATGTTGTGTTGGTTTGACCATGCTGAATTGCTCTGGTGTCCAGGGATGTGCATGTCAGGTGATTAGCCATGGGAAATGCAGGGTTACAGGGATAGAGTGGGGAGGGGTGGATCCGGGTCAGCTGCTCTTCGGAGGGTTAGTGTGGATTCAATGGTTTGAATGGCCTGCTTCCACACTACAGGGATTCTCTGAACAGCAAAACTGATTTGCAAAAGAATTCTCTGCTCAGTACATTGATAATAATTTGGACAGTTTTGGAAATCAACTATAAAATCTTTTCCATCCATAATAATTTTCTATATGATGAATTATAGGTTTTATTGTGAAACAATTACTTATTATGACATTTTAAGAATAACTCGTTGCAACACAACTCCAGTAACAGGTAATCTAAAGTAAATGAGTAAGCTTCTTAATAAATACCTTTACATAATCTCCCTGATGTGAGAGATCCTACTGTGGATGGTTAGCCTAAATAAACACCCATGAAAAATCCCAAGCAAAAATAAGAGCCACTGGTCTAGAAATCTAACTGCACTAAAAAACAGAGAACACTTTTTCTTGATTTAATTTGTCCATGTTTCAACTTAATTCCTAGCCCTTCTCTGCACTCCAACAGTCCTTACAATGGGAGTGTGCTGCAATGGCTATAAAATTGCTGACTTGTAACAAATTGCAAAGGGATAGATTAGATAGATGAATTAGTGGTACAATGCCTTATATGTTTCAAATAGAAATGGTTTAAGATTACACCACTTGAGAACAAGTATTGCAGTTGGAAATACAAACTAACTGGGAAGCATGGGGGACATTGACAATATAAGGTGGGTAATTTTCTTCTCAGTGATAAAATTTGTAAACTTAAGCAAAAATTGCTTGCCGTCCATGATCTATTATTATATAATAGTCACCCTCTTCAAATAAATGGTCACAAATTAAATATAATACTTCAGTACACATGATTAAACTTTGTCTATATAAAGATCTGTTCCCATGGATGTAGATACCTCAAAACTATGGCAACAAAAATAATCAATAAGACTTTTAGGCTATTGGATTCAATGAAAAATATAGGGAAATACCACCAGGATGTTTTTCAAGAATCATTTGTGCCGAAGGCAATTAATGTATGCTTCTGTATTGGAATAAACATAATCCCAGTTGTTTACAGTTAACTGAAGAGCTGGTTCTCAATGATAAAGAACAATTTGAGCTTCCATGCACATTGTTCTTAGCAGCATGGAATGAAAAAGATGGAATCATAGGACAAGATTGATCAGTAAAACACAACAAAAACTAATTTATCTGGCAACAAATGGTACCTGTTAAACAGTATAAGAAGATTGCCTAGTTCACTTGTACAGGTACTAGTCAAACTTGAAATGTTCACCCTAAAAATTCCTCAATTAGGACTCTATAGGGAAAGCCAGAAATGAGCCTGGTATATTGAGCCGAGATGGTCAGTTGGCTGGTCAGTTTAGCTTTCTGTGTTGTGTATGTTGACTAATATGTCGTTGCCAGTGAAAAAAATTAGTTTTAAAAAAGACCTGAAAATCAAATTAAATTTCTATTCATTTATCAACTGGCCATGTATTTATTTTTGTTTGGTTTGTGTTGTGCAATTATCCAGTTCAGCAACTGTGCGCCAACTATTATTATTTCGGGCCATGATTTATACAGTATTCTTAGTCTTGTTGCAATTTCTTTGATAAAATATTATCACAGTTCTTTCAAAAGGCAAATGCCATTGTTAATTTATCTGCCATGGCTGTTGGCAGGGATGTAATCACTGTTCCATTCACAATCAGCTACAATTATGATAGAACACTGGAATGTTTTTTATTTTGATCCAGCAGGAGAAAAAACAATTTGAAAATCTCACACAATCACACAGGATTTATTTTTCTTACACCAGCAAGAACAACATTCTATCATCACTATAGTGTAGATAATAGCATTGATATTTCTATGATATATAATGTTGGAAGTCAGTGTTGAGAATTATATGACCTTGGCCATAAAAGAGGGAAAACAATAAGTTTGTAAAATCTTAAAAATATATCAAGGACTGGTGTCAGCAAAGTAACTCATCAATGGTAGCAGAACCTGATCACATCCTTCTTGTCAGTACAATGCAACATAATGTTCAATTACTTGCAATAACATGTATTGTAATTCAGCATTGAGAGAGCATGGTGAGAAATGTATTTGCTGCAGCGTTTTGTCAGAGTGTGGATGTCTCTTCTGCAGCCTATGTTCAAAACAGAGGAAGTTCTAATTAAGGGAATTGGATAAATATTTGACGGAATAAAATGTAGGAAGAAGATCAGTGGAATCAGTTTTATATCTCAAGAGTGTGGTGCTAGAAAAGCACAGCAGGTCAGGCAGCATCCGAGGAGCAGGACAATCGACATTTTGGGCAAAAGCCCTTCATCAGGAATGAGGCTGGGAGCCTCAGGGGTGGAGAGATGCTAACCACTTTGCCACCGTGCCGCCCACTAACAGGTCATGAGGGCAGGTCATGAGGGCAGTGCTGAGCTGGAAGGTTGGAACTGGGGTAAGGTGGACGGACGGGAAATGAGGAAACAGGTGAAATCCACATTGATGCCATGAGGTTAGAGGGTCTCAAGGCGAAAGATGAAGCGTTCCTCCTCCAGGCGTCGGGTAGTAAGGGGGTGGTGATGGAGGAGGACCAGGACCTACATGTCCTTGACAGAGTGGGAGGGAGAATTGAAGTGTTTGGCCACGGTGTGGTGGGGTTGGGTGTCCCAGAGATGTTCTCTGAAGTGCTCTGCAAGTAGGCATCCAGTCTCCAATGTAGAGGAGACTGCCTTGGGAGCAATGGATACAGTAAATGACAATGTGTGGGAGTGCAGGTGAAACTTCTGATGGATGTGGAAGGTTCCTTTGGGGCCTTGGACGGAGGTGAGGCGGGGGAGAATGTAGACACAGGTTTTGCAATTCCTGCAGTGGCAGGGGAAGGTGCTGGGAGGGGAGGGTGGATTGTTGGGGAACCTGACGAGGTAATCACAGAGGGAACGGTCTTTACAGGCTGCCTTCATCCCCTTCCATTCATGCATCAACTAATTCAGTACATGTTGTGACATCGAACAGTTCTTCCACTGCCTCCAAGCTTACTTTTCAATCAAGACTCACGCCCACCTTCCGAGGACCTGCCTGCCTCCAACACACCCATCCACCTGTACACCCCGTGCCTGCTGTTCCCTGCCCTCGACCACTTTATTTCCAAAAGCCACCGAGACGTTGACCGCCTCAACATGTTCACCCCTCCCCCACTTCAACCTCTCACCCTCACAACACGCAGCCCTCCACTCCCTCTGCTCCAACCCCACCCTCACAATCAAACCAGCAGACAAGGAGGGTGCAGTGGTAGTGTGGCGCACTGACCTCTACACTGCTGAAACCAGGCACCAACTTGAAGACTCTTCCTCCTACTGCCCCCTTGACCATGATCTCATACCCCCCCATCACCAAACCATCATCTCCTAGACCGTACTCAACCTCATCACCTCAGGGGATCTCCCACCCACAGCTTCCAACCTCATAGTTTGGGAACCCTACACCGCCCGGTTCTACATCCTACCCAAGATCCACAAGCCTGACTACCCCGGTCAACCTATCGTACTAGACTGCTCCTGCCCCACCGAACTCATCTCCACTTACCTCGATACTGTCCTATACCCCCGGTCCAGGAACCCCACATATGTTCAAGATACCAGCCACGCCCTCCAGCTCCTCCAAGACTTCTGTTTCCCCAGCCCCCAATGCCCCATCTTCACCATGGAAATCCAGTCCCTCTACACCTCCATCTGCCATGACCAGGGCCTCCAAGCCCTCCATTTCTTCCTCTCCCGACATCCCCACCAGTACCCTTCTACTGACACTCTTATTCTTTTGGCTGAACTGGTCCTCACCCTCAACAATTTCTCCTTTGAATCCTCCCATTTCTCCCAGATGAAAAGGGTAACCATAGGCACCCTCATGGGCCCCAGCTATGTCTGTCTCTTTGTTGGCTACATGGAACAGCTGACCTTCTGCAGTTACACCGGCACCACTCCCCACCTTTTTCTCTGCTACATTGATGACTGCATCGGTGCCATCTTGTGCTCCCATGAGGAGGTTGAACAGTTCATCAACTTCCACCCCGATCTTAAATTCACTTGGACCATCTCTGACACCTCTCTCCCCTTCCTGGACCTCTCCATCTCCATCAACAGTGACTGACTCAACACTGACATTTTCTACAAACCCAACGACTCCCACATAGCTACCTGGATTACACCTCCTACCACCCTGCCTCCTGTAAAAATGCTATCCCTTAGTCCCAGTTCCTCCGCCTCTGCCGCATCTGCTCCCAGCAGGATCAGTTCCACCACAGAACACACCAGATGGCCTCCTTCTTTAAAGACTGCAATTTCCCCTCCCACATGGTTGATGATGCCCTTCCGTTCATCTCATCCACATCCTGCACCTCCGCTCTTGAACCCCACCCCTCCAACAGCAACAAGGATAGATACCCCCTCAGTCCTCACCTTCCACCCCACCAACCTTTGTATACATCGCAACATAGTCTGCCATATCTGCCACCTACAAACGGACACCACCACAGATATATTTCCCTCCTCACCCCATCTGCTTTCCATAAAGACTGTTCCCTTTGTGACTGCCTCGTCAAGTACACGCCCCTCACCAACGCACTCACCACTCCCAGCACCTTCCCCTGCCACCGCAGGAATTGCAAAGCCTGCGCCCACACCTCCCAGCACCTTCCCCTGCCACCGCAGGAATTGCAAAGCCTGTGTCCACACTCCTCCCTCACCTCTGTCCAAGGCCCCAAAGGAGCCTTCCACATCCATCATTGTTTCACCTGCACTTCCACACATGTCATTCACTGTATCTGTTGCAACTGATGTGGTCTCCTCTACAGTGGGGAGACAGGATGCCTACTCACAGAGCACATCAGAGAACATCTCTGGGACACCCGCAGCAATCAATCCCACCGCCCTGTGGGCGAATACATTAACTCCCCCTCCCACTCTGCCAAGAACATGCAGGTCCTGGGCCTCCTCCATCACCACTCCCTTACCACCTGGTACCTGGAGGAAGAATGTGTCATGTACTGCCTTGGGACCCTCCAACCCCATGGCATCAATGTGGACTTCACCAGTTTCCTCATTTCCCCTCCCTCTACCTTGCCCCAGTTCCAAACTTCTAGCTCAGCACCAACCTCATGACCTGTCCCATCTGTCCATCTTCCTTCCCACCTATCTGCTTCACCTTCCTCTCCCACCTATCATCTTCACCCCACCTTCATCCACCTATTGCACTCTCAGCTACCTTACGCCCAGCCCATCCACCCACCCCCCCTCATTTATCTCTCCACCGCCAAACCTCCCAGCCTCATTCCTGATGAAGGATCTTTGCCCGAAATGTCGATTTTCCTGGTCCTTGGATGCTGCCTGACTGGCTGTGCTTTTCCAGCACCACACTCTTGACTCTAATCTCCAGCATCTGCAGTCCTCACTTTCGCTCAGTATTAGATCCATCTACTGAAGAGCAGGCATTGACACAAAGGTGACTGGCCTCCATTCTACTGTCAAATACTATGGTTCTGTGGCTTGTTGCAGGCAATCTCTTTACACTGTTGAATTAGTGCTATTTGTTTCTCGGTGAATTAGGATTTGTTTGCAATTCATTGATCAATCTTGTCCTTTGATTCCATCTTTTTTTATTTCATGTTGCTATGAACAATACGCCTGGAAATTCAGATTGTTCTTTATCATTAAGAACCAGCTCTTGAGTTAACTGTAAACAACCTGGATAATGTTTATTCAAATACACAAATGTGCATAAATGATCTCCAGCAGAAATGATTCTTGACAAATATCATCGAGGTAAGTAAGTGAGAGAGTAATCTAGCACATTCCTCCATCTACAGGCTCTATTTCTGGGCAATTTCCATCATAAATCACTTCTTAATTATTTAGTTCAATGAAAGTCTGTAATAATTGAGAGCAAAAGATCTATCAATCATAACTGAAGCAATTCTGTAGGCAAGACAACAAGAAAGATAGATGTAACTTGCCTTTCCTGGCTCCAGGATATCCAAAGATGTTTGACAGCTTGGGAAGTATTAGTGAGGAGTAAAATGGACCATTGGGCTGGAAGGTCTGTTTTCTATTCATTTCGATCCAACTAATAAGTCCATGTTTGTTGTACCTCACGCTTCAACACATGCCTAATCTGTGGTAGATAATTTCTGAGGTTTGGAAGCAGGTCATAATCTGCCGATTTAGGAAATTTGGCCAAGGTTCTTTTATAACTCCTTGACTGATTCATCAGCCTCTTTCTTTCATGGCTTCCTTCCCTTTATTTCCTGTCATTGGTGAATTTGAACAACATTTTTCTGAATGCAGAAAGGGGTGGCCAGCATTAATCTTTGGGGAAGCCTTGTCCCCTTTGTATGGATAATTGTGACAGCAAATTCAAAAGTTGTCGGTGGTATTTTCTTGTTTGATTGCGTGGTTTGCTCATTTTCATTGTTCTAATACAACTTTTATTCCTGCCCAATGTCTGGAATTTTAAGAAAACAAATATTTGACCTGCTTTCAAGATGTATTGAAGGGTCATTTCTGGATCTCTCAGTCCCCATAACATTTGAAGAGGACAACTTTAAAAAAAAGCATAGTTGCTGCAAGCGAAACAAAAAAGTGGAAAAAAACCTCAATCTAAATGACAGAAAAGCTCGTTATGCTTTGGCATATTCCCCCCCTGCACCTCCAACCTATGTTGTTTACTTGTTCTCAACTGAGCTTTCAATTATCTAACTGATTATAGCTATAATAAAACACAGAAAGGAACCCACTGTAAGAAAAGGCACGAATGCGACTCAGAATGTAAAACTATTTTACAAAACATTGAATCAAATGTATTGAACCATTGTATTCAGCTCTGCATATAATTCATGCCTAAAGTGATCTGACTGTGTTTGAAGTCAATATTGAGTGCACAAAGGGAAAATAATTCTTTTTTTAAGCATTATTGTGTTGATGAGCACCTAAACAAAAATAATCAAAAACAACAGCACTGCTAGTTGCTCACTGTCAGCTACCATCAACATCAAAACACAGGAGGATGATTTTCATTTCTGACATATGTCAGGTTGACAGAGCTACCATTCTATCTATCTATGGTAGTTGTGGGAAGACAGCTAACTCTCAGTGGGCACTACGTAATGCAGCAGCATCCCAAAGGTAGGACACATGCATTCACACCCACTAGATAATGACTTACTGTCATGTGGGTCTAAAAAGAGACATCCTTTATCTGGTCCCAATGCAGCTTGTAGACCATTTGCAACTCCAAATAAAGATTCTATAAAATTCTTGAGGCCATCTACTCATATGCCTTGCACTGATGCAACCAAAGCCATCAAAATCTGCATTCAGGAAAGCCACCTGGGAGAACACTTTACTCTTAATGTGGACCTGGGAAGAACAGGAATGTTCTCCACATTAAACCGCCCTCTTGATTCCTATCACTCCCTGCACAACACATCAGGCTTTCCAGAGGGGGAGCCCAGTCCAGAAGACCCATCATATCTGTATTTGTCATATCTGTACTGTTCATACTGGGCCTCCATCTTGAAGTTTCAGAGACTAGTCAGATCAGGATATGTAATTTGCTACTTTTACTTTTTTTCTTTCCTTCTGGATGTGATGACTCCTGATGCTGAGTTCCCAAAACCTCATCAATCGCAGTCGAAGGAAGTAGGGCACAGGGTGCTCTTGAAATTTGAGGACATAACATTGAATTTTCATATTTATTTCTGCACAGAGTGTAGACACACTGGCAAAGCTGTTATTGCCTGTCTCTGACTGTCCTTGAGAAAGTGGTACAATGAAGGAATGGAGATATATTTTGAAGGTACGGTGCTATGTCACTTGGAAATGAATCAGAGGTGAGGTTGTTTGCCAACACTCATTGCCTTTGAACTTCCAAGTAACAGAGATCACAGGTTTGGGAGATGCTGTAACTGAAGCCTTGTTGAGTTGCTGAAGCATATCTTATAGAAATGAAAACTGTAATCATCGGCACCGATCTCTCAGTTCTGACCCTAAGAAGGAGGAAGGTCGTATATGAAACAGCTGAATCTAGTTGGGACTAGATCACTATTCTGAGGAACTCCTGGGACTGAGATAAGCAATCTTCAAAATCCACAAATATCCTCCTTCGTGCTAGATGTAGCACTAACTAGTGGAGATGTTTATAATTGATTATCAGTGACTTCAGATGTACTAGAGTTCCTTGCTTCCTTGATGACTGTCACTCCTGACTTCTAGCACTTTACTCTATGTTTAAATCAAGGGTGCATGAGATTTGAAGTTAGACTGAAGTATCAGCAAATAGTTTATCGGTGAGCAGGTAATTGCTGTCACTGATGCCTTCCATAACATTGCCAATGATTGCATGTAGATTGATGGGGTTGGAATTAGCCAGATTGGATTTGTCCCAATTTTTCTTGGACAGATATACTAGTGCAAATTTCTACTTTGTCAGGGAGATGTGATGAAGTAGCTGGATGAGGAACCCAGGTAATTCTGGATCACAGTTTTCAGCTGGAATGTTGTCAGGCTGTGTCCATTGTGTTCCGCTGTCCATAGATATCACATGGAGTGAGTTAATTTGGAAAAGACTGATTCTGTGATGGAGGGGGGCCACATTAGGTGATAGTAATGATTCATTTACTTTTGTGTGTGCTTTATCAGCTTTTATTGAGGATGGGACTGTTTATGGTGTCCACACTTCCTGCTGAATGCTTAATTGTCCACCACCATTCATGACTGTATATACCAGGACTGTAGAGCTTAAATCTAATCCACTGGTTGTTGGAACACTTAGCTCTTACTATCACATGCTATTTCTTCTATAAAGTGTACGTGTAGTCCTGAGTTATAGTATCACCAGGTTAACATCTCATATTTAGATATGCCTGCAGTTTCCTCTGGAGTGACTCACTTTGAGTAAGGAATATCTCGGACCATAATTCTACAAACTCTGGTACAATAGCTATTTGGATACAGAATTGGCTCAAAGGTAGAAGACAGAGGGTGGTGGTGGAGGGTTGCTTTTCAGACTGGAGGCCTGTGACCAGTGGAGTGCCACAAGGATCGGTGCTGGGTCCATTACTTTTCATCATTTATATAAATGATTTGGATGTAGGCGGTATAGTTAGTAGGTTTGCAGATGACACCAAAATTGGAGGTGTAGTGGACAGTGAAGAAGGTTACCCCAGATTGCAATGGGATCTTGATCAGATGGGCCAATGGGTCAAGGAGTGGCAGATGGAGTTTAATTTAGATAAATGCGAGGTGCTGCATTCTGGAAAAGCAAATCTTAGCAGGACTTATACACTTAATGGTAAGGTCCTAGTATATGTTGCTGAACAAAGAGACCTTGGAGTGCAGGTTCATAGCTCCTTGAAAGTATAGTCGCAGGTAGATAGGATAGTGAAGAAGGCGTTTGGTATGCTTACCTTTATTGGTCAGAGTATTGAGTATAGGAGTTGGAAGGTCATTTTGCAGCTGTACAGGACATCGATTCAGCCACGTTTGGAACATTGTGTGCAATTCTGGTCACCTTCCTATTGGAAGGATGTTGTGAAACCTGAACGGGTTCAGAAAAAATTTACAAGGATGTTGCCAGGGTTGGAGGATGTAAACTACAGGGAGAGGCTAAACAGGCTGGGGCTGTTTTCCCTGGAGCGTCGGAGGCTAAGCGGTGATTTTATAGAGGTTTATAAAATCACGAGGGGTATGGATAGGATAAATAGATACAATCTTTTCCTTGGGGTAGGGGAGTCCAGAATTAGAGGACATAGGTTTAGGGTGAGAGCAGAAAGATATAAAATGGAGCTAATGGGCAACTTTTTCATGCGGAGGGTGGTGTGTGTACAGAATGAGCTTCCAGAGGAAGTAGTGGAGGCTGGTACAATTACAACATTTAAAAGGTATGTGGATGCGTATGTGAATAGGAAGGGTTTAGCGGGATATGAGCCCAAGTGCTGGCAAATAGAAATAGACTAGGTTGGGATATCTGATCGGCATGGACGAGTTGGACTGAAGGGTTTGTTTCCATGCTGGACAGCTCTATGACTCCAAGACTATTCTATCATTGCTGATGGCCCACAGCACCTCTGACCTTCTAGATTTTGTCTGGAATGTATCCCATTTAACCTGAAGGTATTGCATCGCAGTGTGGGTTTTAATCTATTAATAAGAATGGAGGGAAGTAAGGAAAATTGGCCATATGACAACAGGTATAGGTCATTTACTCCTTATACCTCCTCTACTATTCAATAAGATCACAGCTGAACTGATTGTGGCCTCAGCTCCATTGTCTTACTGATCCCCCCCCCCTTTTACTCATGACTATATTGATGAGCAAGAAGCTTGACCTCTGCCTGAAAACTATTTAAAGACTGTGTCACCAGTGCCTTCCAAATGAATGAATGAGCTAGCTTTATCATCACGTGCACTTGAATGAGTGCAATGAAAAGTTTGCAATGTCCCCGCTTATCGTACCATCTGAGGTACAAGTTATCTAGGAACAGGTACTTAAGTATTTGTTACAAAATTGAAAGAATAATAATTAAAACCCAGCATAAGAATAAAAAGGGGAATAAAAGTACTCAAATTACAGTCCTTTTCACTCTAGTTCGTGCCAGCACCTAGCTTTCAGAATGCACTGAGCCAAGTTTCCAGGCCATGCCAGGTTTCAAACTTTGAGGCCTTGCCTCCAGTCCCCACAATGGCTTCACCTCCCGGCAGCAGTCTCCAGTCCAGGACTCACCTTCTGGACTCGCCATCCCGCACCGGCCTGATCTGGTACTCGTCTCCCGCACCGGCCTCTGGTCCAGGACTCACCTCCTCGCACCGGCCTCTGGTCCGAGACTCACCTCCTCGCACAGGCCTCTGGTCCGAGACTCACCTCCTCGCACCGGCCTCTGGTCCGAGACTCACCTCCTCGCACCGGCCTCTGGTCCGAGACTCACCTCTCCGCACAGGCCTCTGGTCTGGGACTCACCTCCTCGCACAGGCCTCTGGTCTGAGACTCACCTCTCCGCACCGGCCTCTGGTCTGAGACTCACCTCTCCGCACCGGCCTCTGGTCCGAGACTCACCTCCTCGCACCGGCCTCTGGTCTGGGACTCACCTCCTCGCACCGGCCTCTGGTCCGAGACTCACCTCTCTGCACCGGCCTCTGGTCTGGGACTCCCCTCTTTGTACCGGCCTCTGATCCAAGACTCTGATCCGGCCTCTGGTCCGAGACTCACCTCTCTGCACCGGCCTCTGGTCTGGGACTCCCCTCTCTGTACCGGCCTCTGATCCAAGACTCTGATCCGAGACTCACCTCTCTGCACCGGCCTCTGGTCTGGGACTCACCTCCTCTCACCAGCCTCTGGTCTGGGACTCATCTCCGCACCCCAGCCTCTAGTCCAGGATTCACCCCCTCGCACCTGCCTCTGGTCTGGGACTCAGCTCCTCGAACCAGCCTCTGGTCCAGGACTCACCCCCTCGCACCGGCCTCCGGTCTGGAACTCAGCTCCTCGCACCGGCCTCTGGTCTGGGACTCACCTCCTCACCCCAGCCTCTGGTCCAGGATTCACCCCCTTGCACCTGCCTCTGGTCTGGGACTCAGCTCCTCGCATCTGTCTCTAGTCCAGGATTCACCCCCTCGCACCGGCCTCTGGTCTGGGACTCACCTCCTCGCACCGGCCTCTGGTCCGGGACTCAGCTCCTCGCACCGGCCTGTGGTCCGGGACTCAGCTCCTCGCACCGGCCTCTGGTCTGGGACTCACCTTCTCGCACCGGCCTCTAGTCTGTGACTCATCTCCTCGCACTGGCCTCTAGTCCGGAACTCACCATGCCGCACTGGGACTTGCCACCTCTTGACAGATCCCACACATCTCCTTTCTATTAGTGTATGTGGGAGGAACATTCCACAGGCCTTGCCATCCAAGTCTGATGCTTGCCACTTGTTATGCTCTCCTGTACTCTGTTCAAGTGATGCTCAGTGCCCAGAGGGTAGAGGAAAAGATCTGCCACAGATTTTCAAGCACTCCAGCTTTATTCTCCAGTTCTCCTTACATTTTGACATTGGAACACTCTAACACAGCCTTCAGATCATGTTCATGCAATAACAACCATGTACTGTTCAATGTCATGTGTTGAAGATCTCGTCTCTGATGTAGTATATCAAAAATGATTAGAAATTTGTGACAAGGGTCTGACTCGGTTGTTGGTAAAATTCTAGAATCCATCATTAAGGATGAGGTTTCTAAATTCTTGGAAGAGCAGGGTCAGATTAGAACAAGTTAACATGGATTTAGTAAGGGGAGGTCATGCCTGACAAACCTGTTGGAGTTCTTTGAAGAGTGACAAGTAGGTTAGACCGGGGAAACCCAGTCGATGTGGTCTACCTAGACTTCCAAAAGGCCTTTGATAAGGTGCCACACGGGAGGCTGCTGAGCAAGGTGAGGGCCCATGGTTTTTGAGGTGAACTACTGGTATGGATTGAGGATTGGCTGTCTGACAGAAGGCAGAGAGTTGGGATAAAAGGTTCTTTCTCGGAATGGCAGCCGGTGACAAGCGGTCTCTCGCAGGGTTCAGTATTGGGGCCGCAGGTGTTCACATTATATATTAATGATCTGGATGAAGGGACTGGGGGCATTCTAGCAAAGTTTGCTGATGATACAAAGTTAGGTGGACAGGCAGGTAGTACTGAGGAAGTGGGGAGGCTGCAGAAGGATCTAGACAGTTTGGAAGAGTGGTCCAGGAAATGGTTGATAGAATTCAATGTGAGCAAATGCGAGGTCTTGCACTTTGGAAAAAAGAATACAAGCATGGACTACTTTCAAAACGGTGAGAAAATTCATAAAGCCAAAGTACAAAGGGATCTGAGAGTGCTCGTTGAGGATTCTCTAAATGTAAACATGCAGGTTAGGTCCGTGATTAAGAAAGCGAATGCAATGTTGTCAATTATCTCAAAAGGGTTGGAATATAAAAGCACCGTTGTGCTACTGAGACTTTATAAAGCCCAGGTTAGGCCCCACTACTGTGTCTAGTTTTGTTCCCCACACCTCATGAAGGACATACTGGCACTGGAGCGTGTCCAGCAGAGATTCACATGGATGATCCCTGGAATGGTAGGTCTAACAGATATTTCTTCAGCCAGAGAGTGGTGGGCCTGTGGAATTCATTGCCACAGAGTGCAGTGGAGGCTGGGACGCTAAATGTCTTCAAGGCAGAAATTGATAAATTCTTGATGTCACAAGGAATTAAGGGCGAGGGGAGAATGTGGGTAAGTGGAGTTGAAATGCCCATCAGCCATGATTGAATGGTGGAGTGGACTCAATGGGCCGAATGGCCTTACTTCCGCTCCTATGTTTTATGGTCTTATGGTCTTATGGACTCAATTCTCAGAGTATTACGTCCAGGTTTCTCTTTCCCACATATGCATGTGTAATGTAACCTAAATCAAAGTGAAGGACAGATAAATTACAAAAGCATATCAACTGAAAATCAGTTTGAACTAAAGAATAGTCTATTTTAACACCTTTGAAATTTAAAGTTCTGAGGCTAATTCAAAACCCAAAAATGGGTAGGTTGGAGTCAGTAGCAATGTTTTGACTTCAAACATTGACCCTAACTTGCATCCAAGTTGGCTGCCTTTAACAAAGGTGCTTCAGGGGCTGGGCAACAATCCCATTCTGTGCAGTGAGAGTGTAAATTGAAGTATTATAATGAGATTGCTTGCTACAGACAAAAGCTGTCTTTCAGGTTTAATCCTGCCTGGCCAATTTTATTGATCCTTCCAAAAAACTGCCAAATGCACAAAGGCAAGAACTGCTTCACTGAAAAGGCAAGTACCTTTATCAGAGAATCCCTACAGCACGGAAAAAGCCATTTGGCCCATCCAGTCTGCACTGATCCTCCAAAGAGCATCCCGCCAGACCCTGCCCTATATCCCTGTAATCCTGGATTTACTATAGCCAATCCAACTAAACTGCACATCTGTGGGCTGTGGGAGGAAACCAGAGCACCTGGTGAAACCCTCACAGACATGGGGAGGATGTGCAAACTCTAAACAGACAGTCACCAAAGGCTGGAATCGAACCCAGGTCCCTCGTACTGTGAGGTGACAGTAATAACCACTGTGTCACCACGCACAGTGATTACAATTCTTGGAATAATTCTGAAAATGATTATCTCTTAGGGGTGAAAGGAAATGAGGCAAATGGGGCAGGAACACTCCATTCTCTGTGCTGACATTACGCACACGATTCTGATCTATCAGTTTGGGTGGGGGGGCCATAGAAATCCCAAGCTAGCATCAAGGTAACGGAGACACAACATGAGTTAAGTCTCTTTTATTTTCTTAAGGAAAATAAAATTTCTATTTTCTCTCTCTCTTAGCTTTTTCCAAATCACAAACTACTTTCCAGTTAAAATAATGTAGAAATGATCTATTGCCAGGTAGTAATCAATTATGCTAAAGTGAAATGCAGTTAGTCTCAGATCATGACTTCTCAGAGGTAGCTCTGAGCCATTTCAAAACCAAATGTTGTCTGATTATTATACTATAAATTTCACAGAGGCCTTACAGTATGGAAACAGGCACTTGGCACAAGTCCACACTGACCTTCCAAAGAGCAACCCACCCAGAGCCATTCCCCGACCCTATAATCCTATATTTACCCCTGATTAATGCACCTAACCTACACATATGGGCATACTATGGGCAATTTAGCATGGTCAATTCATCTAACCTGCACACCTTTGGATTGTGGGAGGAAACACACGCAGACACGGGGAGAATGTGCAAACTCCACACAGTCGCTCGAGGCTTGAATCAAATCAGAGTCCCTGGTGCTGTGACGCAGCAATGCTAACCACTGAGCCACTGTGCTGCCCCTGGCAGATTTCTGGCAGATTAGTGTGGCACTCCACTAAAATGCTTCTTTTTAAAAACCTATGTGCCTCTATGAAAAAATACTACATTGATAGAAAGCAATTAATCATAAAGAAATTTTCCAAATTGTTTGCATATTGTAATTAATGCTTCAATGTGAAGGTGATTTGACCATTTCTTACCTGCTCTTGAGAAGCACTAACTGATTTCAGTCTTTCAAACATTTAAATTAAGTTTACATAGGACAACAGAATGAACATTTATATAATAGAATTAGTCTATTCTGTGTCATCAATCGTAATTATGTACAATCTGTTTCAAATGTGATTTTGAGATATTTTCCTCCAGTATCTGTACATATAATCTGACTTGCAATAATTATGAAATCGAGATCTTTATATATTCCCTTACATCTGTTGCTAATAAATCTTGTAAACTTGCAGTGTTCAGATCCAATCCTGAACAGTTATTATTGCTTTAGTGTTCCTCTCAACTTCACTGTAACATTTCTCACAGTAAATTAGTTTAATATTCAGAATCTTTCTTTTTGGTACAGAGTATGTTGGATGGCATCAAATCTGTCAATACCCAAGGTAAATAATCTCACTCAATCACACTCTTCTCAGCTTATTATCAATGCAAGTGAGATGGTGTGCAAATTACTTGGCGAATCACATGAACATTCTCCCCAATTGCGCAAGTTTCTGGGTTCAGACAGTCTTCCAACTTAACTAGAGGCCAGCTGGATACCCCTTCAGACACTGCAAGCCACATTTTGTTTTATATAGAATCCCTACAGTATGGAAACAGGCCCTTCGGCCAACAAATCCACACCAACCCTCCAAAGAGTAACTCACCCAGACCTATTTCTGTACCCTATTATCCTATATTTACCCCTAACTAATGCACCTAACCTACACATCCCTGAACACATTGGGCAATTTAGTATGGCCAATTCACCTAACCTGCACATTTTTGCATTGTGGGAGGAACCCGGAGCACCTGGAGGAAATGCACGCAGACACGGGGAAAATGTGCAAACTCCACACAGTCACCCGAGACTGAAATCAAACCTGGATCCCTGGCACTGTGAGGTAGCAGTGCTAACCACTGAGCCACTGTGCCACCCCTAGTGTTTGGTGGAGGGTTCTATAATGTGAGACATTCAAGCAAAAAAGCCATTGAGTGGAGTAACAGAGGAACAGTGTGGGCGGCACGGTGGCACAGAGGTTAGCACTGCTGCCTCACAGCGGAATTGAACCCAGGTCTCAGGCGCTGTGAGGCAGCAGTGCTAACCACTGTGCCACCGTGCCACCCACATTCTCCCTGTGTCTGTGTGGGTTTCCTCCCACAGTCCAAAAATGTGCAGGTTAGGTGAATTGGCCATCCTAAATTGCCTATAGTGTTAGGTGAAGGGGTAAATGTAGGGGAATGCGTCTGGGTGGTATGCGGGTCGGTGTGGACTTGTTGGGCCGTAGGGCTTGTTTCCACACTGTAACTAATCTATTCAAGAACATCCTCACCCTGGCAATTAGAATCAAGGAAACATTGCATCATACCTGTCCAGCCTGGGAACAGAAAGCAGTCAGTAGTTTTGGGGAGGCAACGGCCTCATGGAATTATTGCTCAACTGTTAATCTAGAGACCCAGGTAATGTTCTGGGGAACCGGGTTTAAATTCCGCCATGGCAAATGGTGGAATTTAACTCAATAAAATCGGGAAGAGTCTAATGATGACCATGTTGATTGTTGAAAAAACCCATCTGGTTCACTAATGTCCTGGTCTGGCCTGTATGTGACTCCAGACCCACAGCAATGTGGTTGATTCTTAACTGCCCTCTTGGCAATTAGGGATGGGCAATAAATGCTGGCCTAGCCAGTGACGGCTCATGAATAAATAATTTAAAAAATCAAAATGAATGGGCAGCAATGTGGGTGCAAGTTAATGATCACCTCCACTCCACAAGGACTAACCATGACCCATTCTCCAGACATCCAAAGTGAATGTTTGGAAGTCTCAAGATCATGAACACCACCCTTAACTGAGGACACTGGGACCCCTCCCCGACTGACAACAGGCCACCTTAACTAAGGATAACATCCCTTCAACATTGAGATGTGACCACATTTTTGAGGCACATGCAATGATTTTGACATGTAGGATGCCAGCACATGTTGTAAATGTGAAATTAATATAGCACAAGACATTTGTTGTGACACGTCCACCCCCATGACAAGCATGAAAAGTTCCCTGGCTTTGTTTCCATGTTAAACAAAAGGCAATGCAAAAATATGATGGCTGACAGGGCAAAGCAAGGCAAGGCAGGTGCTAAGTGAGTGAGTGCTGAGGGAGTAAGCAAGCAGTCCTGAGATACTACTCAAGTCCAGTCTGGAAAGCAGGGTTCCTGTCACTGTATACAACTTGGCCTTGTAGTGACATTGGAATGGTTGTTGCTGATCTGCCCCAAAGTGGCAGCATTACAGTGCAGAACTGTATTGTACATGGATTGGAGATGTGCCACAATGGCGAATGGCGGAGAGAGGCTGCCATAAGTTAGTTGCTGGTATCCATGGAAACAAGGGTGTGTACAGTCGCTCCCGATGGAGTGTGCCCTGTGATGTTGATGCTGGGTGTCCAAGGTGGAGGTCTGGCGGAGAAAGCTATGAGCTGGAATCACCAGGTAACCACTCTGATTTTCATATCGGGTATTTTCAGCATCCTGTTTCTATCCAAGAGAGTGAAAATTAAGGATGTGAGATTAAGTAATAATCAGGGATGAAAATGAGCAATTATTCCCACTCATGAGCAAGAATCTTGCCTTGACATCCAGAACTTTGCTAGAAATGCAGCTATTGCTCCCAACCTTGAGAATGACCTCGCCGGATGTCTCGCGTGATTCTCCCAGATTTCTTGCCATAACCCACATTATTCAGAGCCTGGGAAGATTCTATCCAATATCCAAGATTCTACCAGAAGGTCAGCTATATTGTGTAAGTGCTTTAGAATTCCAGAACAATCTTCTGATGATGTCGTGAGCTCATTCCTACAATAGCACAGTGTGGGCAGAGTTAGTCAGATAGATTGTAAATGGAAGATTGTTAAAATGTTGACAATGGTCTCAACAATGTAAGAATAATCTCTAAATCTGTTATGTTTCTGATTACCAGGAATAGTTGTAACACTGTTAACATGTATTAAGTAGCTTTCTGCAGAAGCCTAAGCTTGAAGACATTTCTTAACACATCATGAATTCAAACTCTCAGGTGTGGCCCTAAATCTACACAATAAGGGAATATACACCTTCTTCATAATGTCAATAAACGTCTATATCATAAATTCACATGTATGGATAATTAGTAGCTAAAACTTTAAATTGCATGGTTCAGTTTGTATGTTCAAAAATAGTTGTATGCTAGATAAAATAAAAGAACTGTAAGATTATGTAAGCAGTTGGCATACACAACACGATGCCAGACAACACATTATGACCTATGAATTTGCACTGTCTACTTGGCAAATTGTGCATTAGGACAGTCTTATTTTGACAGCCTCCTTAATGTGTACCATCTGCTTTCATGGCTGCTCCAGGTTTACAGGTAATATACACAGCATTCAGCTTGGCACTATTATTTGTCAGGTATATTTTGCGAATGTTTTCTGGAAAGTGGGCCTTGATTGCCAAGCACAGTCTATTCTTTGCAATTATCTTAAGTAATAACATTTCTAATTTATCGGATATAAAGCAGGGGTTCAGACTCTGTACCAATTTCATTACTTGCAGGTAGATTGTTTCCTTTCTCCACATTTGTTCTGATGATTTTTGCAAGGCACCTCCTTTTCTCCCCAAAGCCTTTTATGAGGTTGATAAAAGTATTTGATATATTTGTAGACTTTACATTTTAAACATTTAAGTGGCTTAAAATGGTCACATTCTTTAAATGTTGCCTGCAGCTCTTTAAGGGTTGATGCATTGTTTCGATTTCCACTTTTTTAGCAAGAGTTCACAGCACAGAACTAACAAAACTAACAGGAAATCCAACAAGGTTAGCCCAATGAAACATTGATGAGTTGCATTGCTTGGTTCCAGTGTTTCATTTCTAGTTTTGAAATATTTTTCCTTTTAGAATTTGTATGAAATTAAGTTTTGTTGTTCTTTCATGGGATATAGGCTTCACTAGCAAGGCCACAATTTATTTTCCATCCCTAACTGCCTTTCAGAAAATGGGAGTGAGCTGCCTTCTTAAACCATTCTGGTATACATGGTGCACATACACTTACATTGCTGCTTCGAAGGGAGTTCCAGAATTTTAGCTTCGTGACAGTGGAGGAACAGCGATATAGTTCCAAACTCTGGATAATATGTGGATTGGAGATGGTGTTCCCATGAATCTGCTGCCTTTGTCCTTTTTGGTGGCAAACATCACAGATTTGGGATGTGCTGTTGATGGACCATTGGTGCAGGGTTGCCATGGTATATCAATCTTGGAGGGAGGGACTGAATCTTTAAGTTGATGGCAAGCAAATATTTGCTTTGTCCATGATGGTAACAAGCTACCTGATTTTCTTTTGAGCCACACTCATCCAGACAAGTGCAGAGTAGTCCATCTGACTTTGACATTATGGACAGGCTTTGGCAAGTCAGAGACGGAGTTAAATATCTCAGTATTCCAAGTCTCTGATATGCCTTTGGAGTCAGAGTACTTCTATAACATGTCCAGTTTAGCTTTTGCTTAATAGTAATCCCCAGGATTAATCAGGGATGCAGTCATTGTAATGCCAACAAATCCTGAAGAAGGGCTTATGCCCGAAACGTCAATTCTCCTGCTCCTTGGATGCTGCCTGACCTGCTGCGCTTTTCTAGCAACACATTTTTCAGCTCTGATCTCCAGCATCTGCAGACCTCACTTTCTCCTATGCCAATAAATGTCAAGGAGCAGTGGTTAGATTATCTGTTGTTGGAAATAATCACTGCTTGACGTTTGTATGGCATGAATGTCACTTGTTCTATAGTTAGCCCAAGTCTGAATGTTATCCAGGACTTGCTGCATGTAAATGCTGAAGAATATCTGAGAGGAGATGAATGGAACTGAACATTGTGGAATAATGAACAAACATCTCCATTTCTGACCTTATGATTGTGGGAAGGTCATTGATGAAGCAACTGAAGCTGTTTGGTCAGAGTATTGAGTATAGGAGTTGCGAGGCCATGTTACAGCTGTACAGGACATTGGTTAGGCCACTGTTGGAATATTGCATGTAATTCTGGTCTCCTTCTGATTGGAAAGATGTTGTGAAACCTGAAAGGGTTCAGAAAGGATTTACAAGAATGTTGCCAGGGTTGGAGGATTTGAGCTATAGTGAGAGGCTGATCAGGCTGGGGCTGTTTTCCCTGGAGCATTGGAGGGTGACCTTATAGAGGTTTGCAAAATTGAGGGACATGGATAGGGTAAATAGGAAAAGTCTTTTCCCTGGGGTTGGGGAGTCCCGAACTAGAGGGCATAGGTTTAGCGTGAGAGGGGAAAGATATAAAAGAGACCTAATGGGCACCTTTTTCACACAGAGGGTGGTATGTGTATGGAATGAGCTGCCAGAGGATATGGTGGAGGCTGGTACAATCGCAACATTTAAGAGGCATTTGGATAGGTATATGAATAGGAAGGGTTTGGAGGGATATGGGCCGGGTGCTGGCATGTGGGACTAGATTTGGTTGGGATATCTGGTCGGCATGGATGCGTTGGACTGAAGGGTCTGTTTCCATGCTGGACATTTCTATGATTCTATGACACTATCCTGAGAAAATCTTGCTGGAATATCTTGGGACTAAGATCATTAATCTCAAACAACATCCCTCCTTTGTGCACAACAAGTGGAGAAATAGCTGCAAGATAACATGAATTGGGACCTGATTCCTGAAGGATAGCATAGGAAGCTAGAAGAGCACAGGAAGCTGGAAAAGACGGAGGGATGCTTCCATTAATTAGAATGATAAAGCGCAATAAAGAGGGATAGTTTCAGGAAATTAGGGTGATGGTTAGATTGTCACTTATTGGAGATTATCATTGCCTGGCATTCATTGGGCACAAATGGTACTTACCATCTTTTAGCCCAAGCGTGGATATTGACCATGTTTGAATATTTATGGTTAACTAGAAGTGTTAAAGATATGATCAATCTGAAAGAGAATCAAACAACACCTAATGTCAATGCATTGGTTTCACTTTTGTAGGGCACTTGAATAAATTCAAGTAAATCAGCTAAAGCCAGGGTGGTTTTGTGAAAGGGAAATTATGTTTGACCAATCTACTGGAGCGCTTTGAGGAGGTAACACATTTGTCAGATCAAAGGTCATTGTAGAAAACAAAAGCTTGTTTAGAGATAGCAAGTTGATGTAGGTTGAAGGTTGATTGGCTAACAAGAATTAGACAGTAGATGTAAATGAGCCTTTTTCAGGTTGGCATGGTGTAACAAGTAGTGTGCCACAGGGACCTTAACAGTTTACAATCCACATAAATTACTTGAAGAAAAAAATGCTTTGTGAAAATAACAATTCCAAAAAGCAACTGAAGAGTTCTTTCTCAAGGACAACTATGGATGTGCAATAAATGTTGGCCCAACAGGTGAAACTCACATCCCGTGAGGGAATGAATTTTTAAAAAATGAACGAATAGAAAACACGGCAGCTAAATTTGCTAATGACATAAAGATAATTATGAACGTAAGTTGTTAAGAGGTCACAAGGAGGATACAAAAAGATATAGTTAGGTTATGTAAATAGGCAAAGATGTAGTAAATTGAGTATATTGTGGAAAAAAGTGAAATTGTCCATTTGGCAGGAAGAGTGAAAGAAGAGCATATTATTTAAATACTGAGAGATTTGGTGAGATCTCAGACACAGAGGGATTGCTTGACTTAGTACTGAATCACAAAAGTTTGTATGCATGAACAGCAAGTAATTGGGAAAACGAATACAATATTATAACTTACGGTAACATGGCATTGGATTAGAAAGCTCCAGCCAGTGTTCCTCCACACTGTCCATTCTTTTTCTTTTTCTTCTCTCTCCTCCCTTCTATTGGCCTCAGACTTCCAGCCTCTGTAAGAGGGGCCGGTGGAGATGCCAATGGCTAGAATGGGGACACCAGTGACCAGCAGCTCAGTGTGGAGCATGGCAACATCCAATTGTCAGATCACACAGAGGCTCCCTGTGCTGGTCTGCTGCAGAGAACCTTTGGAGAAAGACTGTGATGTTTGTGTTTTTCACTTTGATTCTTATTTTTTCTAATCTTTGACCAAACTGTGCATGGTTGTAATGTAGCTTTTTTTCTTTTTTTTCCCTCTTCTGTAACTAAGAATTATACCCAAGTACCTTTGGACCTAAAATGGCACTGTCAGAGGCTACTGATAAACATTTTGCTATACTCCTTTGAGTAAATGTGACAATAAAGCTGATTTATTTATTTATTCGTTCAATTTATTGAGAGGGGAACTGAATACAAAAGTAGCGAGATTATATTTCAATTATACAGGGCACTGATGAGGCCACATCTGGAGCATTGTGCCTGTATTGCCATCTTATTTAAGGAAAGGTGGTAATAAATTGAAAGCAGATTGGAAAGGGTTTACTCGACTAATGTTTGAAATGGCAGGTTATCTTATGAAGAAAGGTTGGACAGCCTAGGCTTGAGCTCACTGCTGTTTAGAAGAGGAAGAGATGATCTGATTGAAACTTGCATGATCTTGAGATGTACTGACAGGATAGATGTGGAGGGGCTGTTTCCTCTTTTGGGAGAATCTAAAACTAAGGGTCACTGTTTAAAAATCAATCATCACACGTTTAGAACGGACACTGGACAGTGTCTTTTGTCTCTCAGATGTTCGTTAGTCTTAGGAACGTGCAAAGGTGATGGACGAAGCAACCTTGAATGTTTTAAAGATGAGGTTAGATAGGTTCTTGATACGCAAGGAGTTTAAAGGTTGTCAGGGGTGGGAGGGGATATGGATTTGTGATCACAATCAGATCAGCCATGATTGTTTTAAATGGAGAGGAGTGTTGAAGGGCTAAGTGATCTTTATACATTTGCATTTTCACACATACGAATTTTCCCTGAATTGCATTAGCTTCAAATTTTCAAGGGTTCCACGTGCAACCAAATTCTGCCTTGATGTCAAGTCCAATCACCCTCACTTCACCTCTTGAATCCTGCACTTTGTTCCATGTTTAGACTAAGGCTATAATGACAGCAAGAGCTGATTGTTACTTGTGGAATCCAAGCTTAGTGTCAGTGATCAGTTTATTGCTGAGTAAGTGTTGCATTACAGTGCTATTGAAGATATCACTGCACCAACAATCGAGCCAGTGAGGTTATTAATGGCTAGATAGCATTTCTCCCCTGATTTGTGCGCAGGATATAACTGAGCAATTTTCTGCATTGTTACACAGATGCCGTATTAAAACTGTATCAGTGACGTGGTGAGTTCTTGAGCACAAGCCTTCAGTACCATTACTGGAACTTGTCAGGGCACAAAGCCTTTTGAATATCCTTCAGATGTTTCTTGATATCATGGAAAATTGGCTGAAGACTGGTACTTGTGATGCAAAGGACCTCAGGATGAGGCTGATGTAGATCATCCACTTGGCCCTTCTGGCTGAAGATAGTTGCAGGTCGTATAGCCCTTTCTTTTGTGCTGAATTGAGGACTCCCCCATCATTGACAATGATGTTGGCTGTGCTTTGGACACTTCCACCAGTCTATGTGTTAAAAACACTTCATCCAGCTGCTCTTGTTGCTGAGGCGAATAAAGGGACACAGAATTCGGTTTTCGGCTCAACTTGATTTTATTTTCAAAAATTCCTCAGTAAAAGCATTATGTGAGCGTTTCCTAAATTTCCATAACATTTACTGTCTACCTAGCTCTATCCATCTGCGAAAGAATATTACCCGCAACCATCCATGTGTTTGAGCCGGCCATTAGAATTTCTTCCTCTCCAATGGAGGGCTGACTCTCTTCTATAAAGATGGGACTCACAGTTCAGGTTGGATCTTCTCCTGGATTTTCTTGGATTGCTGTGCGATCTTCTGTCACAAGTCTGTTATAAAGCTTCCCTTTGAGGGTTCCTTTCAGATGTGTGGGTTAATTAACACTCCCCATCCACCCCACCCCCCTCCGCCCTGGCACCAGACCTTCCAGAATATTGCATGTACTATGGCCAATGGAGTCATAGAGCTGGGTTCAAATCATCCATTGGGTCGTCCCAACATCCTTCACTGTTGCCATGTCAGAAATGTAAAGTGTACATCCTCAGGCAGTCAAGATCCCCAAACATCTGATCAACACTTCTCCAATACACAACCCTCAGGCTGGTTGTACTTGGCTCCCTTGAACCTTTTATGACCTCTAATCTTGAATTCCACTGGATAGCTGCTTGCTGACATTTAGTTTGGCCAATTTTCTGTCAGGCCTCATTTTTCTGGTTGTTAGACTGATAAATGAGTAAATAAAAAAGTAATGAGATGTGTATATACAGCAACATCTGCAGTCACCCTGAGTAGGCAATTAGGGAAATGGCATCATTCTTCAAGCTATTGTTTTTGTAAAAGTCATGTTATGTAAAGAAACTGCACTCCCTCTTTCTTGTTTATTCTTTGGAAATCATGAATTGCATTTCATTCTGCAATTAACACGAATAAGCGCATTTTCTTTGGAAATGGTGCAGTTGATGTTGATGAAGTTTAATGATAGATATCGATCATTAGAGATATATGTCAGAGAAAGTTGGATTCATATTGAGTGCCCAGTCAGAAAGCTTACAATCTTTTACAGCATGATGGTGACTTCAATGAGTCTTAAGTGGAAATAATTAAACAATATCATGCAGCTCATGCCCATGTCACAGAAACAGAATCCTACTGAATAATAAACAGTGGAAGCATTATGCTTTACCTTGTGATTACAGCATCAAGCATACTCTGACTGGTGATGCATTGAATTCTTTAGGAAAATAAGGAGCATAGAATGTGATTGAAATAGAAGCAAAATGTGCCTACATTCAGAAAAAGAGTCTCTTCTTAAACAGGGAAATAGCCATTGCTTGAATTTAATATTAAATGACTTCAATTTGTCAGTATCCCTGATCTGTCAAGGTTGTTGCTTGCTAAATTCTCTGGAATGACACATAGCAAAGTAAATGCACAGCCTCAATATCATCAGCTGTGTTGCTTAGCAACCAATACTTCGTCAGCACTTCCAGACTTGAGACAGTTACCACAATTGCTTTTTTTCAATAGGCTATAGCTGTGGTAGGGTAAGTTTTGAAAAATATACATTTTTGGGCCAAGGAGGAAAGGAGTTGATTTTTTCACTCTCCTTACGGAAGATGTGATTGGTTTGTAGCACATATAAGTTAGGCCATAGCTGGAGTGCAGTCCAGACATCTCACTGTAGAAAGGTTATAATTTTTGACAATAGTGTAAATTGGGCAGGTGGTGGGCAGAGAACCAGCTCCAGTTGCCAGTGATGTTAATTTGATGTCTGATTAACTATTGTGGTTGAACATTATTTTAATATTCAGACTGAATGTCAGCACTAATTGCTACTTTCTAGGTAGCTCGCCCAAATTGAGGGTGCGTCGTCTAAACAGTTGAAGTTGATGACTGTTTAGGATAACTGAAACTGGTACTGTTAAAGTTGATAGTGGACTAAGTTGACAGGAAAAAAAAGGCATCTGGTTAGCCAGGCAAACAGTGCAAGCATAGTGAAAAGAGGTGGCTTTCCATGTTATTGCCACATGCAATAGGCAGTTCTACTGGAATAAAAGTCATGGTCTGTGTAACATGATCAATGATGAGATATATGGCAGAATGGGATGACAATTCCAGTGAGGCCCATCCAGACATCGAGATCATTAGGCTTCATCATATTTTACTTTTCACAAATGTTATGGCTAGGTTCTTGTTAGGCAGCACTGGGATGGTAAGGGATTCATGCTTGTTAAATGCCACAATTCATATTATTAATAGTCAGCCTCCCAGCTTGCCAACTAGCTAAACAAGTTAGGCATTGGAAAAACTCAGCAGGGAGACCGGAGTGTGTATGATGTATCATGTTGCCTGTGGCCAAACCATTCAATCAA
The DNA here is from genome assembly GCF_004010195.1 of Chiloscyllium plagiosum. Lineage (NCBI taxonomy): Eukaryota > Metazoa > Chordata > Chondrichthyes > Orectolobiformes > Hemiscylliidae > Chiloscyllium > Chiloscyllium plagiosum. The sequence continues at coordinate 51,778,781 of NC_057714.1, forward strand.
TGGGCACCAGCTGCACACACCCATTCTACATGGATTTTGGCATCCTGCATCTGCCAACCCTTCACAATCGGTGTGGCCCTTGTACTGCTCACATGCTGGATGCTCATTAAACACAGACCTGCATTGCAGGGTACACCAGCAACTCTCCTTGTAAGGCTGTTGTAGGGAATCTTTACACACAAGGATGGGCACCAAACTCACACATTAATCTAGGCTGCATCTCAGGGGGGGCACGCTTGCTCTCTTCATGCTCGCCCACTTATCACCTCCCTGCATATTCAGAGCAACCATACTTAGCACAGCCACAAAAACAAACAATTTGTCTTGCTACTAAACAATCCTAATTCTAGGGCATGCACATCTTGTAGAACAGCAGGACTCCTCATCAATGTCACATTTGTTCCAAGTCCCAACAATGTATGAAGTAAATTCACAGCATGATCAGTAGACAAGCAGCCATGTCTCACAGTCTTAGAGGAGTAGTCCTCATTGAAGTCCACGAAGGCACCTATCATCCAGGAGATCCTGACACAGGAAGTGGCAGTCTCCCGTATCAGTCCCAGAGATTGTCGACAATCAACTGTCTGATTAGGATTTTATCGATCCTTTGTGTATCTTAGTCCAAGAAGTGGGTCACAGTCAGTCTGTTGGCTCCACACTAGTAATGTTCATGAGTGTGTACGAGAAGATGCAGAGGCACCAGACTGTTGTATCTTTCCTGGGGCTGTTTGATCATGTCAGTCAATGGGCTAGGCCAGGGCTACTCTGTCATCTGCATTCATGGAACCTATATCCTGTACATAACCCCCCCTTGTAATGACGGCCAATGTACTATTTTTCTTCATAACTGGTTGCAGCACCTGCATCCTTGCTTTCAATGACAAGTGTATGAGAACACCCAGGTCCTTTTGTACATCAACATTTCCCAAAATATCTCCATTTAAATAATATTTGGCTATTCTACTGTAGACAACCACACAAATATTCATGTTATACTGTATCTGCTGTGTAATTGCCCACTCACTCAGCTAGTGTGAATCAGCTTAAAAATGCTCTGAGCATCCTCCTCACCATTCACAATCCAACCTAACTTTGTGTTGCCACCAACATTGAAATTATTACACTCAATTCCGTCATCTAAATTGTTTGAATAATTGGGGCCCAAACACTGCTGTCACTGCTTTCCATTCTGAAAAGGATTTGTTTATTCCTGCTCTGTGCTTCCTGCCTGCTAACTACTTCTCTGTGCTCACCAGTATGTTACCACCAATCCTACATACTTTGATTTTAAATGTTAACCTCCCAAGGGACTTTATCAAAAGCTCTCTGAAAATCCAAATACACCACACCCACCAGTCCTCCCTCATCTATCATGTAAGTCACAGTTTCAAAATAATTTCAATCTATTTGTTGAGCATAATTATCTTTGTATAAATCCATGTTGACTTTATGAAATCCGATTGATATTTTTCAAATATATTGCAATGCTTTTTGTACTACTGATGTTAAGGTAACCAATCTATAATTCCCTGCTTTCTCCCACCATCCTTTGTAAATAAATGTGGGGTTTTTTGCCACTCTCCAATCTACCAGGTTTCAGACTTTTGTCCCCCTGCTCTCAGGTTCCTGTCCCCATAACACTTTATTTTAAACCCTTCTCCACATATTAGTGAATGTCCCATGAGGATGTTGATCAAAGTCTTTCTGGGATGCTTCCTGTTCAGTTTGTACCAATCTCATCATCCCAGAATCAGTCCAGATGCTTCAAGAATCGAATGTTGGCTTTACTATATCATCCCTTCAGCCATGCAGTCAGTCAGTTTGTTTTCCTGTTCCTGATCACACTAGCACATGGCACAGCTCAGATGTCCTAGCTTGTTATATTCTGTATTCAAGACTATATCACTCTTTTTATCCATATTCTTAATACTGATGTGGACTATGACCTCTGGGTGTTTCCCATCTCCCAACAGAATGTTCCGCAGCCACTCGGTGACATCTTTGTTCCTGCACCAGGGAGGCAACAATCCATCCTGCTGTCATGTCTGCAGCCACAGAAACATCTATCTATTCCCTTTACAATGGAATCTCCTATCAGTATTGTTTTCTCACATATTGCTCCCACAGATATGACCATGGAATTCTAGTCAGTACATCCAGAGACATTTCCTACTCATGTGATTGCTCTGGACACAGGAAATTTGACTTGATTTATTTATTGTCATGTGTAACTAATGAAAAGCTTTGTTTATGAGCAGGACAGGCAGATCATAGTAAGCAAGGATATAAAGATCACAGGATGAAAAACTTAGACAGAAACATACAAGTTATATTGCACAGGGTGTGCACTAAGCAAGATCAACATTAGCAATATCAGCATTATTTGCAGTTAGACAGTCCATTCATCAGTCTAATAATGGCCAGGAAGAAGCTGTTCCTGAACCTGCTGATGTATGTTCAAGGTTCTGTATCTTCTGCCTGATAGAAGAGGTTAGGTTAGAGTGGTGCTGGAAAAGCACAGCAGTTCAGGCAGCATCCGGGGAGCAGTAAAATCGACGTTTCGGGTAAAAACCCTTCATCAGGAATGCAGGCAGAGAGCCTGAAGGGTGGAGAGACAAGTGAGAGGAGGTTGGGAGTAGGGAGAAAGTAGCATAGAGTACAATAGGTGAGTGGGGGAGGGGATGCAGGTGATAGGTCAGGGAGGAGAGGGTGGAGTGGATAGGTGGAAAAGGAGATAGGCAGGTA
>NC_057714.1:51782229-51784873 GCF_004010195.1 Chiloscyllium plagiosum
CTTAAGCAGGCAGCCCAGACCATAACTTTGCAATTTATTTCGGTAAGCGCACAGTGAATGTAAGTTAGCGACGTTGACTACCAGGTTTTAAAACAGACAAAAATTTATTCACAAAATTACACAATGAAACACAAAGAACAGAATAAAGAACCCCTACAGAACTCAGTCTATCCAAACTAGACTTAAGTATGCTGTTCTGAATACACACAACAGACCCAATAAGCAAACCCACTTAAAGACCAGTAACAAAAAAAGGGACAGGTGCTTACAGGTTGAAGTTAGCAGGGCAGAAAGAGAGAGAGTTTGTTTCCACACAGTTCTCTGTTGAACTCCCAACTAGTTCTGGACTGAACTGCTCAGCTAGAGAGCTGACCACTGCCCTTTTATTATACCGGTCACTTCTTAAACATGACCACTTTGGTCTGAAGTCTCAGCTGGTTACATATAAACAAAAAAGCCCCTTGAACCTCTGTACCAAACCAGTCTAATCAGCGCCGGGAGCGGTTTATGACCTCTCTGAAACAAACCAACGACAGGGTGTCCTTGAGAAAAGGACCAGCTTTGTGACACCCTGCCCCCCTTAGAAAAAGGAACCATCCATCTCCAAAAGATGGCTTGATTTTAAAAACCTGGTTACTGGTCTAAACACACACATACGTACTATATTCACTATAAACATGCAAACGTGCACAACCCGATGCAAATTCAGGCCACGGCACACCTGCCCCCAAATACCTCGTTCGAGTTTCGATAAAGCATTGGCTATCACGTTTCCGTGACCTGCCACATGTACAATTGTCAAATCAAGTGGCTGCATCAACAAGCTCCATCTAAACAGTGTGGCATTTCTGTCCTTAAAATTCTCCACAAATGTCAATGGATTATGATCAATGTATAACAATTGTCTAAGATGCATTGCTGGTGATATAAACACTGCAATGTTGTGATGCCAACACCAAGCTTAAAGCCTCTTTCTCCACCACTGAATATTTCTGTTGATGAATGTTCAACTTCCTGGAAAAATACCTGTTGGGTCTTTCTATTCCCTCATCATCCTCCTGCAGGAGCACCACACTGACACCCACATCACGGGCATCGATAGCCACCGTGAAAGGCTTTGTGTAATCTGGTATGGCTAATACTGGGGCAGTGGTTAACACAGTTTTTAGGCTGTCAGTCCACTGTCCACTGAAATGTCTTGCCCTTTTTTAACAATTTGGTGAGTGGAACACTCCATAGTATGGTAACATCCACTCAATCCCAGAGACTGTAGTACTGCTTTTCCATCGACTGTGTGGGAAATTCCCCAATTACTTTTGCTTTCGCATCCATTTGTCCATGTCCAATAATATGGCCCAGGAAGGTGAATTCACTTTTAGTTAGGTTTATCACCAAGCCTGCCTTCCAAGACTGATTGAAGTCTGATAAATGCTCGAAATGTTCCTACCATGAATGATTAAAAATCACTATGTCATCTATATATGCCACACAGTTGGGTAATCCGGCAATGTCCTTATTAGTCAGTCTCTGAAATGTGGCTGGAGCATTTTTCATACTAAATGGCATGACTTTGAACTGATATAGTCCATTTGGCGTTACAAAAGCTGAAATTGCCTTTACTCTCGCTGACAGAGGCACTTGCCAGTAGCCTTTGAGCAAGTCCAACTTAGAAATGTAAGTTACTTGTCCCACTTTTTCAACACAGTCCTCCAACTGTGGAATTGGATATGCATCAGTCTTTGTAACAGCATTGACATTTTTACAGTCCACCCATAAGCGTTGGGTACCATCTGGCTTTGGCACCATGACTATGGGTGAGCTCCAGTCACTGTAACTCACTTTGATGGTGCCACCTTGGAGCATGCCCTCTATCTCCTTCTGAACCTGTGCCAACTTTACAGGGTTAAGCCTATAAGGATGTTGCTTAATTGGAACAGCATTCTCCTATCTCTACATCATGCATAATTAGGTTAGTGCTTCCCAGTTTATCTCCGCATATCTCCCTATGTGACAGTAATAACTCTTTCAGGTCATTTCGATTTTGTTATGGAAGATAACTCAATAATTTTCCCAATTTTTGACCACTTCCTCATTATCCAATTGGATTTGAGGAATGTCCAATTCAGAATCCTCTGAACTTTGTTCTTCCTTCTGTGCTGTAATCACTAACACCTTCTCCTCTTGCTTTCCTTCCCTATCAACATACCCTTTGAGCATATTCACATGACACACTGTGAGATTTCTTCCTGTTTGGAATCCTTATCAAGTAGTTCACCTCACTCAATTTCCTCTCGATGTGATAAGGTCCACTAAACCTTGCTTCTAAAGGCTCACCAGTTACTGGAAGTAACACCAATAACTTATTCCCGATATCAAAATTGTGAACTTGTGATTTCTTATCAGCTTCTTGTTTCATTGTATGCTGTGATACTTTTAAATGTTGTCTAACCAACTCTCCAGTTCTATTTAATCGTTTGCTAAAATTTGACACATTGTACAAATGGGTGGTCTCTGCACTCTGACTTACTAATTTCTCCTTCGTCAATTTTAATGGTCCCCTTACTTCATTCCCAAAATTTAATTCAAAAGGACTGAATTTGGTCAATTCATTCGATGTGTCTCTGATCGCAAAAAGTATAATCGG
>NC_057714.1:51785359-51787937 GCF_004010195.1 Chiloscyllium plagiosum
CTATAGGAAAGATACAGAGGCTTTGGAGAGGGTGCAAAGAAGGTTTACCAGGATGCTACCTGGACTGGAGAGCTTGTCTTATGAAGAGAGGTTGACTAAGCTTGGATTTTTCTTTCTGGTGAGAAGGAGGAAGAGAGGAGACCTGATCGAGGTATACAGGTAATGAGAGGCATGGATAGAGTCAATAGCCAGAGACTTTTCCCCAGGGCAGGATTGACTAGGACGAGGGGTCATAGTTTTAAGATATTAGGAGGAAGGTATAGAAGAAACGTCAGAGGTAAGTTATTTACGCAGAGAGTTGTGAATGCATGGAATGTGTTGCTCGCTGCGGTGGTGGAAGCAGGGTCATTAGGGATATTTAAGCGCCTGCTGGACAGGCACATGGAGAGCAGTGAGTTGAGGGGTGCGTAGGTAAGGTTATTTGATTTTACATTAATCTTCGGCACAACATCGTAGGCAGAAGGGCCGGTTCTGTGCTGTATTTTTCTATGTTTTACATTCAATCATCTGAATAATCCTGACCATTAGCCCTCAACATGGTCTTTAGTGTTTGATGCCGTCAGTCTCGTCAGTTCCGGATGATTTGAATTGCTTAATTCCCAAGTTATCCATAACCCGCTTGAATAGTTTGGATCTGAAGTTTGATCCTTGATCTGACTGGGTCTCTATTGGCAGTCTGTATCTAGTAAAAAAATTAAGTAATTCTTCTCCGCCCCTTTGAGCTGTGATGTTGTGGAATGGGATTGCCTCTGGGAATCTAGCCGACACATCCATTGTTGTTAATAAATACTCATTCCCACTTTTTATTTGAAGTAGGGAACCTTCGCAATCAATCAAAACTCTTGTGAAAGGTTCCTCAAATGCTGGAATAGGTATTAAAGGGGCAGCTTTTATGGCTGCCTGTGGTTTTCCCATTAGCTGACATGTATAACACATCTGGCAAAATTCAACTACATCCTTGCATAGTCCAGGCCAGTAGAAATGTCTTTGTATTTTTCTCACCCCTAAATGACCTCCAAGTGGTAGCTCATGCGCCACTGCCTGCACCTCCTTTCTATACCCTACTGGCAAAACAATTTGATGAATCTCTGCCCATTTCCCATCCGCTTGAATGTGTGAAGGTCTCCATTTCTTCATTAATTTTGTTAAGTAATAACACACAGGGGTGCATTCACTCTCCTTCTTTGTAAATGCCTTTTGATATAACTGTTTTAACTTATCTTTCTGCTGTAACTCAATCAGCTTCGCAGAACTAAAGATACTTGCATGTTTACCTATTTACTGCTGCTCTGTGCCACCTATCTGATCGAAGGAAGTTTCCAATAACGTTCTGTCAGCTTCCTTACCTGTGCCTTTTGATCCCTCCTACTTCAGATTGTGCCTCTGTGATCTTGTGATCGTACAATCAGGGAAAATTTCCAGAACAACTTTCTGTAGTTGCCTCCACCTCCACTGGCTTTTCAACTAGAGTAGGCAGCACGCCTACTGGTGAATCAGCGATATCATTCACAAGGACAAATTGTATTCTTGGAGCTGAGAGTTTGTCCAGTACGTTGGGGGAAGGTGGAATCTGATTGAACCTGATAGAACACTAGGAGTCCTGGATAGAGTAGATGTGGAGACCACGTTGCCACTGGTCATAGAGATGTACAGCACGGAAACAGACCCTTCGGTCCAACTTGTCCATGCTGAATTCCTAGAAGAACATTCTTCATGTCTTCAGTTGCCTGCATCTCCACTGGCTATTCAGCTACAGTAGGCAGCATGCCTCCCGGTGAATCAGCTATATCACTTGCAAAGACAAATTGCATTCCTGGAGCTGAGAGGTTGTCCAGTACTCCGACCACAAATTCGCCAATCTTCTCCGGAGACTCTAGCCTCTAGCCATAACTGAGCACTTTTTGTCTCACCGTGAATTCCTGTTACCTCAGAATTGCATATCTCCTCCTCCTTCAGCATTACAGATTGTGAGGAGTCCTGCGTCTCTTAATATTGTAACCTCTTTACCTGCCATTCCTGGCCTATGTGAATAAACTTTACCCTTGCATGTATGTTTTTTAATATTCTGTCTCAGGGTAAATGGGCGAGGGGGGGGTTGGGGTGCTGATGGGGAAGTGTCAGCGCAGTGCGAATGATTGTGTTTGAGAGAGAGAGAGCGCCGCGCCCCTCCCCCACCCCCACACGCTAGGCCGTGCAGCCTGGGTTAAAGGTCGTGTCCGGCGTGTGAGGGAGCTGACGGTGCAGTGAACAGCACCAGGGGCCGCACCGTCTCCTTATCAACTCAACCGATTGCTCACAAAAGTCACACTCCACCCGCGTCGCGCGCGCGAGGGGGTTAGCAACACAACGTAGAAACCCTGCAAACAGGAGTAGGGCATTTGCCCCCCGTCGGGCCTGCCCCGTCATTCAGCCTGATCGAGGTTGATCATGCAGCTCAGTTCCCCCATTCCCTCATCCCCCCCCCCACCAACACCCCATCCCCTTCCCATCGCTTTAGCCCTAAGAATTAAACCTAAATCCTTCTCGGAAACATTCGACGGTTTGGTCTGAACCACTTTCTGTGACAGAGACTTCCACG
>NC_057714.1:51788097-51791190 GCF_004010195.1 Chiloscyllium plagiosum
CTCCGATGCTCCAGGGAAAACAGCCCCAGCCTGTTCAGCCTCTCCCTATATCTCAAATCCTCCAACCCTGGGAACATCCTTGTAAATCTTTTCTGAACCCTTTCAAGTTTCACAACATCTTTCCGATAGGAAGGAGACCAGAATTGCACGCAATATTCCAACAGTGGCCTAACCAATATCCTGTACAGCCGCAACATGACCTCCAAACTCGGTTTCAGATCCCGATGCGGGCGGGGGGACAGGGGGCAAAATTCCGACCTGTCAAATCCAGGGGAGGGAACCCAGCGATTGGGAGTGGAGCCCATGAAGTTGGAGGGCGCAGTGGGAGGTGGGCAGACTGAGGGAAGAGGGTCTGGTGCTATCGTAAATCCCAGCTCGGCCCAATTAGGGTGCTACTACAATGCAATCTGCTCGTTTCTGATGGACAAACATTGGGGGTGGGGGGGATTTGGGGTGCAACTGTAATTGTCCCTGTCCTTCGAAAGGGCAATTGAGGCCTTGTGGAAAGGACAGAGCCTGCCCGGGGCACTGGGGAGGCCATTCCCCCCACTATCCCCTTCCGTACTGCTTCAACCCCATCCTCACCCCCCCATCCCAATTGCCACCACCTTTCTTATCTCCCTGCTTTCCTGTCCCATCTTACCCCCTCCAAATACCTTCCCCAACCCCCATCCCCCCGCCACCCACCCCTACCTTCCTGGGGATCTGGCTTCGAGAAACTCCGAGAATTGGAAACGAGAATCCCGTCGGGGTTGACCCCCTCCCCCCACCCCTTCTGAGGGGTGTACATCTGGGGCCCTCACCCGGTCCAGGCCCACGTGAGGTCGGGGTGGGGGTGGGGGGTGTTGTTGCTATGGCGATGAGCTCGGTCGCCCCTGGTCGCGATGGCGTCAAGTTTGGGGTGAGGTCCGCACCCCATTCGTCCCCTCCCCCACCCCGCTCCGATTGTCCCCCGGATCCACGGGAAAACGGGATGTGGAGGAAGGCAGGGAGAGAGGAATTCCTCCCGGGAAAAATACCAGGCTGCGTCCACCAAACAGTCTGAGGACAGTCTGGAGAGAGCGAATCGACTAAATTGCCAATAATCAAAAGATAATGATCAATAATCCAAATGTAAGATGGGCCATGATTGTATTGAATAGTGGAGCAGGTTAGAGGGGCTGAATGGTCTACCTCTGCTCCTATGATCTTATGAATGAGCAACTAAACAAACACTAAGAACAAAGAAATCAAAAATGAACAAAAAGAATTAGGCCCGGTGCCTGTGTGATGATCTACAGACTGATACTGAAGGTGGGGGTGAATTCTGATTTTATTAGTAATTATTAAGCACAGGACAGAGAAAATCCAGTGCCTCTGACACTGTGAAACCCATATTGGGCATTCAGGATAGTTTGGAAAACATTAACGGCAAAGTTAAACCAGCAGGTTCCCTCCGAGCCACTCAGCCACCCGACTTGGAAATATATCGCCATTACTCCCTGGGAATCCCTCCCTCAGGGGCATTGTGGGTCTCCCCACAGCACATGGACTGCAGAGGCTCAAGAAGCCCCCAGCTGAGAGTCCAGGCCCAGAGGGCACCGGTTCAACCACCACCAGCCCTCTCTCTCTGCAATGAGAGCAGCCCCATGGTCCTCCAGGACTAGGATAACTTCTCCTTTCACAGCGGGGATGGACTGCAGTGGGTCAGGAAGGCGGCTCACCCCCACCTACTCAAGGGGGCAATTGAAAACAGGCAATAAATGCTGGGCCCAGCTGGCGATACTCACACCCCACTTGTCAATAAAACAAAACCGGAAGCAGTAATCTCCACTCTGTACTCTCCAGAAGACTCATGGGGAAAACGTTCGAAAATAGCTTACGGGTGAACTCTTCTGCCTTTACTACTTGACAGATTGGCACCTGATTTTTCATGAGCCCTAACCCAAACCCATGATTGTTAGCCATTAAACACTCCATGATCCCATTGAATGACAGAGCAGGGACTGTACAGCTGATGTGTGTTCCGATTTGGTTAGACTCCCTACAGTGTGGAAACAGGCCCTTCGGCCCAACAAGTCCACACTGACCCTCCAAAGAGTCTTATGAATGAAAAACTACACTGAATGCTGAAAACAAAACAGGCACACTCCTGATGAAGGGCTTATGATTTAAAGGTCGACTCCCCTGTTCCTCAGATTCTGCCTGACTTGCTGTGCTTTTCCAGCACCACACTGTTTGAGTCAGTGCTTAAAACAAAACGTCAGTTGGAAAAACTCAAGAGTGGAAGTGCTTGGGATGGACTTTCGGTGAAAGTGTGACTGGATTCTGAATGTTTTATTGGGAGGGGCGTAGCTGTTATTCTGTGCTTTCCCTCTCCACGGGCCTGCTGAGTTTCTCCAGCGATTTCTGGTGTTGTGTTGCTTCAGGTTTCCCATCTTCAGCGCACATGCCACATTTTCTGTCAGTTCTCAGGAGGGCTCAGTGCACTTGCAGAGTCCATTCTGCCTTCACTCTGCACAGAGGCTACCAGACCTGCTGAGATCCTCTGGCCATGTCTGCGGTACTGCTGCAGTCAAATTATTGACCAGTCACGACTGTTCACTGGTCCTTCAACATGACCCATCCCCACATCAAGACTGACCCCCCAGTTTGACCAATGAGGATGGACAGATGCAATTCCGAAACAGTAGAGTCTCCTCTGGTCTTTGTGTTGCGGGGGGGAACGGTCCAGCAGGGGTCGCGGCGCTCCACCCGGACGGCTGAGGGTGGTCGGACCGCGCCACAGGCGGGAAGGGAGAGAGTGCGGGGCGGAAGTGGGTGCGGTGAGCGGGGCGGAAGTGGGTCCGCCGGCCTCAGGGTTCCGCCGGGAGCAGGGTCAGCTGGAAGGCGATGTCCGCCATGAGGATCCTGGTGGGAGTCAAGAGGGTGATCGACTACGCGGTGAAGGTACCGACCGTGTGGGGCTCCCTCAGCACTGACCCTCCGACAGTGCCCACTCCCTCAGCACTGACCCTCCGACAGGGCCCACTCCCTCAGCACTGACCCTCTGACAGTGCCCACTCCCTCAGCACTGACCCTCCGACAGTGCCCACTCCCTCAGCACTGACCCTC
>NC_057714.1:51794101-51847729 GCF_004010195.1 Chiloscyllium plagiosum
CCTTCCTGGACCTCTCCATCTCCATTAGTGACGACCAACTTGATACTGACATTTTTTACAAACCCACCGACTCCCACAGCTACCTGGATTACACCTCTTTCCACCCCACCTCCTGCAAAAATGCCTTCCCATATTCCCAATTCCTCCGCCTCCGCCGTATCTGCTCCCAGGAGGACCAGTTCCACCACAGAACACACCAGATGGTCTCCTCCTTTAGCGACCGCATTTCCCTTCCCACGTGGTTAAAGATGCCCTCCAACGCATCTCATCCACATCCCGCACCTCTGCCCTCAGACCCCACCCCTCAACCGTTACAAGGACAGAACGCCCCGGTGCTCACCTTCCACCCTACCAACCTTCGCATAAACCAAATCATCCGCTGACATTTCCGCCACCTCCAGACGTACCCCACCACCAGGGATATATTTCTCTCCCCACCCCTTTCCACCTTCCGCAAAGACCATTCCCTCAGTGACTACCTGGTCAGGTTCACGCTCCCCTACAACCTACACTCCCATCCTGCCACCTTCCTCTGCCACTGCAGGAATTGCAAAACCTCCTCCCTCACCTCCATCCAAGGACCTAAAGGAGCCTTCCACATCCATCAATGTTTTACCTGCACTTCCACCAATATCATTTATTGTATCCGTTGCTCCCGATGTGGTCTCCTCTACACTGGGGAGACTGGGCGCCTCCTAGCAGAGCGCTTTAGGGAACATCTCTGGGACACCTGCAACAATCAACCACACCGCCCCGTGGCCCAACATTTCAACTCCCCTCCCACTCTGCCGAGGACATGGAGGTCCTGGGCCTCCTTCACCGCCGCTCCCTCACAACCAGCCGCCTAGAGGAAGAACGCCTCATCTTCCACTTTGGAACACTTCAACCCCAGGGCATCAATGTGGACTTCACCAGTTTCCTCATTTCCCCTTCCCCCACCTCACCCCAGTTCCAAACTTTCAGCTCAGCACTGTCCCCATGACTTGTCCTACCTGCCTATCTTCTTTTCCACCTATCCACTCCACTCTCCCCCCGACCCATCACCTGCATCCCCTCCCCCACTCACCTATTGTACTCTATGCTACTTTCTCCCTACCCTAACCTCCTCTCACTTATCTCTCCACCCTTCAGGCTCTCTGCCTGCATTCCTGAAGAAGTGTTTTTACCCGAAACGTCGATTTTACTGCTCCCCGGATGCTGCCTGAACTGCTGTGCTTTTCCAGCACCACTCTAACCTAACCTCTTCTATCAGGCAGAAGATACAGAACCTTGAACATACATCAGCAGGTTCAGGAACAGCTTCTTCCTGGCCATTATTAGACTGATGAATGGACTGTCTAACTGCAAATAATGCTGATATTGCTAATGTTGATCTTGCTTAGTGCACACCCTGTGCAATATAACTTGTATGTTTCTGTCTAAGTTTTTCATCCTGTGATCTTTATATCCTTGCTTACTATGATCTGCCTGTCCTGCTCATAAACAAAGCTTTTCATTAGTTACACATGACAATAAATAAATCAAGTCAAATTTCCTGTGTCCAGGGCAATCACATGAGTAGGAAATGTCTCTGGATGTACTGACTAGAATTCCATGGTCATATCTGTGGGAGCAATATGTGAGAAAACAATACTGATAGGAGATTCCATTGTAAAGGGAATAGATGGATGTTTCTGTGGCTGCAGACATGACAGCAGGATGGATTGTTGCCTCCCTGGTGCGGGAACAAAGATGTCACCGAGTGGCTGCGGAACATTCTGTTGGGAGATGGGAAACACCCAGAGGTCATAGTCCACATCAGTATTAAGAATATGGATAAAAATAGTGATATAGTCTTGAATACAGAATATAAGAAGCTAGGACATCTGAGCTGTGCCATGTGCTAGTGTGATCAGGAACAGGAAAACAAACTGACTGACTGCATGGCTGAAGGGATGATATAGTAAAGCCAACATTCGATTCTTGAAGCATCTGGACTGATTCTGGGATGATGAGATTGGTACAAACTGAACAGGAAGCATCCCAGAAAGACTTTGATCAACATCCTCATGGGACATTCACTAATATGTGGAGAAGGGTTTAAAATAAAGTGTTATGGGGACAGGAACCTGAGAGCAGGGGGACAAAAGTCTGAAACCTGGTAGATTGGAGAGTGGCAAAAAAAAACACATTTATTTACAAAGGGTGGTGGGAGAAAACAGGGAATTATAGATTGGTTACCTTAACATCAGTAGTACAAAAAGCATTGCAATATATTTGAAAAATATCAATCGGATTTCATAAAGTCAACATGGATTTATACAAAGATAATTATGCTCAATAAATAGATTGAAATTATTTTGAAACTGTGACTTACATGATAGATGAGGGAGGACTGGTGGGTGTGGTGTATTTGGATTTTCAGAGAGCTTTTGATAAAGTCCCTTGGGAGGTTAACATTTAAAATCAAAGTATGTAGGATTGGTGGTAACATACTGGTGAGCACAGAGAAGTAGTTAGCAGGCAGGAAGCACAGAGCAGGAATAAACAAATCCTTTTCAGAATGGAAAGCAGTGACAGCAGTGTTTGGGCCCCAATTATTCAGAACGTATATAAACAATTTAGATGAGGGAATTGAGTGTAATAATTCCAATGTTGGTGGCAACACAAAGTTAGGTGGGATTGTGAATGGTGAGGAGGATGCACAGACCATTTTTAAGCTGATTCACACTAGCTGAGTGAGTGGGCAAATACAAGGCAGATACAGTATAACATGAATACTACACCCTAAACCTCAACCTGAGCTACAAACCTTCATAGACCTTGCAGTAGAATCCCTGTAGTGCAGAGGAGGTCATTTGTCCCATTGAGCCTGCACCGACCCTTTGAAGAACATTCCATCCTATCCCTGTAAATTTCCAATTACCTAACTTAACCCATCTAACTTGCACATCCCTGGGCACTACGGGGCAATTTGGCATGGCCAATCCACTAACCTACACATCTTTGAATTGTGGGAGGAAACCAGTCCTCAAGAGGAAACCCCAGCGGACAAGGGGAGAATATGCAAATTCCACACTGGCACCCAAGGCTGGAATCGAACCAGGGTCCCTGACACTGTGAGACAGTAGTGCTAACCACTAAATTAGATAACTTTGACTCAATAGACAGAAGTTTAGATTAGATTAGATTCCATACAGTATGGAAACAGGCCCTTTGGCCCAAAAAGTACACACCAACCCTCCGAAGAGTAACCCACCCTATCCCATTCCCCTAGCCTATATTTACCCCTGACTAATGCACCTAACACAATGGGTAATTTGGCATGGCCAATTCCCCTGACCTGCACATCTTTGGATTGTGGGAGGAAACCGGAGCACCCAGAGGAAACCCACGCAGACAGAGAGAATGTCCAAACTCCACACAGTCACCCAAGGCTGAAATCCACCCCAGATCCCTGGCACTGTGAGGCAGCAGTGCTAACCACTGAACCACCATGCTGCCCACAGTTATCAAGTAAATGCTCCAAAAAGAGGTTAAAATTTATAAATCTCTTCACAAGATGCTCCATGCACATGAAAAATATCCAGTGAGTTTATTCAGAAGATGTAATTTTCCAACCCTGCAGAATCCAACAAGGTGACTGTCAACAAAGGATTTCCCCAGGAGTACAAGATATTTTGGCAAAGACTACCAATGTGGGATAATGCTAATTACCTTCATCGCTATACTATGCGGAGCAATAAAATATTTTGTCTTGTTGCATTTGAGAACAGCTTTCAGTTACAGAAACATCTATCCAAGTAGGTTACAGCTGTCAGCTGTATTTATGTGAATAATTTCACAGCAGCATATTATTAATTTGAATTACCAATAAGATTCTAGAAATGAAAGGCATAAGGTAATGAGGATATGTCAAAATGTAGCAGTAGAGCAAAAAAGTGGAAGCATGCTTAGTAACAATTAACTAAATTGCTTCTAAGCTCCCTTGTGCTACCCTGTGCCTTTGTAACTTGTGCTTCTATTAAACATTGACATTAAATTCCCCTATGCTTTGCCAGATATATGCATGGTTGTGTAGCCTTTCTTTCAGAGGCAATGCGTATTGTTCTTTTATTTGCTGTCAGCAAAGTTTTAGTAGACTCATAGATGTTTTCAGTGCAGAAAGAGGCCATTCAGCCCAATGTGTCCATGCCAGTCAATAAAACTCTGACTGCACTAAATCCATTTTCCACCTTTCGGCTCATAGTATTGAAGGCTATGGTAACACATGCAAAATCTAAATACTTCATAAATGTTACATGAGTTTCTGACTCACACACCCCATCAGGCTGTGAGTTCCAGACTCCCACCACCTTCAAGGTGGAAAATGTTTTCACAACTCCCTTCTTAGCCGCCTACCTCTTACCTTAAAGTTACATCCCCTGTTTATTAACCGCTCTACTACTGGAGGGAGTACTCCACCAGACTCATCCCCAGGATGGCAGATTGAGGAAACTTGGCTTGAAATCTATGGAGTTTTGAAGCGTGAGAAGAGATTGGATAAAATTTATAATATCTTGTATGGCAGGCTGGTGCGGATAAAATGTTTTTCCTGACTGGAGGATCTGTAATAAGAATACATCACAGAATAAAAGACTGAGATGAGAAGGAATTGAGCAAATGATAAATCTTTGGAATTTTCTACCCTATAGGGCTGGGGAAGCTTACTTATTGCACATGTTCATGCTAGAAATTGATAAATTTATGGATATTAATGATATCAAAACATATAAGAATAGAATAGAATAGCTAATTGAATGAGACAACAGGCTTGTTGGGCTGACTGGCCTTTGCATGCTCCTATGTTACTTATTTAACTCTTTCAATTTAGGAGAGAAGAAATGCTTCAAGTTATGTTGGTGGCATGAAGCGCAGTGGTGTAATGATGGTCCTGTAGGTGTCAGATCGTGAGTTTAAATTCTGCATTGAGACTTGAGGACATTTGCCAGGTGTTCAGGCTGCAGCATTGAAGGAGTGTTTTGTTGGGTTTACTGTCTCTTACATGAAATATTAAACCAATGGACTGCTGTTCCTCTCCTACAATATTATCTGAAAAAGAACAGTCTTCTCTTAGTGTTCTAACTGACCTAGCAATCAACATCACTGAGCAGAATATTTGGACATTTTTGCTCATTATTGCTTGAGGGGCTTCATTGTTGTAATCTGACATGGGAACAACAATTTTACTAAGAAAGTATTTCATTGGTTCTGAAGCGCTTTGAATTCCTTTGCTCATACATGTGATACATTAACATTTGTTCATTCACATGACTAACTTTTTCATCCTTGACTTTCAATAGGATGTCCCAGAGTTACCATACAGACAATAATTAAAAGCATTATTTGCACAACAATAGCCTCTACTTTGTTTCACAAAGTAGCAAAACACTGCTAAAATTTCATGGAAGCAAGCATTATTGAACATATATGATGAGCATTGAATAAACTAGTATTATTATCATTGACACAAACTTCACATTGCTGGGCTTTGTACCTTTCCCGATCCACTAATTGCTAAAGTAACATGTAGCATGCTATAGGCAATACATAGATAGTATTAAAGAATTCAAACCAGAAAAGGTAATTCATTTTTAGGGAAGTCTAACATTATACAATGAATAGTAGGACCTTGGAAAGTATTAAAGATCGGAGGAACATTGGTGTGCAAATTGTAAAGACCAGTTTTTTTATTTTTGTTTTTTCTATTGCTGACTGAAATGGGAAAGCTGTTTTAAAATAAGTAACTTGACACTCATTGTAAGTACAGTTTACACAGCTGCTGTTCAAGCATAATAGGAGAAAGTGCAAGAAGGCTCAAGTCAAGGCAGTATCCAAATGGAGATTCAGACAGCAACAAATAGCTTATTAAAAACGAATAGTGACCAGATTGATAACAAAGAGCCTTTACCTCACAGCAGCGATGTGATTGGCTCCTGGGTCACTAACAGTCTGAGATTGTGAACAACATTGGGAGAAACTGTCCAATCTCTAACAACTCAGGAGCGCTCTCTGTTCTTTGCAGTAACAGCCACTTTGAACTGAAAGAAATTGCTGTAAGCTGTGACTTTTCATTAATGAATAAGCCAGAGTAACTTTCCAGGTAACAACCAGTCATGCTGTGTCTCCGGCAAACCAGTGAAAACATCCAAAAAAATAAGACCAAGAAGCAGTATTCTAATTAGCACAAGAACTATCTCAGCACATCTTGTGAACAAGAACCCATTGAGTTGTTTTCCTAGTCTTTCCCTCGACCGATTACACCCATTTTTTCTGCATATGTGACTGTGTGTGTAAAAGGGACTATGTAAGAAGATTAGAATTTTAACTAGTAGAGTTATATGTCAATGGTCCATAATTGTTTTCCTGTAGCTAGAGTCAAGTTATTTATAATAAATAGTAATTTTTGTGAAATACAGAAAGCTGGTACATGCGATGCCTGGATCTGAAAATCAGGTAGATTGGGCGATTCTGTATACTTTTAAAATCTTCAAATTTTGTGATGACTCCAGGAATAGTGAGACTTGTTATCTATCAAGCAATGGGGAGTAATAATACCCACAGATACCCAAGGGTAGCAAGGCAGGTAATTAAGGTAGGTAAGGAGGGATACTTGCCTTTACTATGCAAGACACTCAATTCAAGAACAGGGAGACTATGTTTGAACTATATCTTTAAATTTTAAACTTTAAATTTTAAATCTTTCCCCTCTCACCTTAAACCTATGTCCTCTAGTTTTGATCGGGGCAGGGGTAATTTATACCATGTTTCTTCAACAAAGACCAGGAGAACTTGGTCAATGAAGAGATGCAACAAAGATGAGCCCTCTTCCTTGTGGACCATCAGAAAAGGCTGTGGCACCAGACAATGCCAGCCTGCTCAGAGATGACCACATAGGTCTGTACCATTTAGGGTATGTGGATGATGGGGTTGCAGGGCAGAAAGATGATCACTGGCCTTCTCAGCCAGACCATGATAAGTCCCATAATCTTCTGTCTGATATATCACACTTACTCTATTTCTACTATTGCAGCAAACACTCACCAAGACTCATACTCTGACACCCTTTCATAGAGTGAGAGAATTGGACAGCAGGGAAATAGACCCTCCAGTCCAATTCGTCCATGCTGACCAGATATCCTAAACTGATTTAGTCCCATTTACCAATATTTGGCCCATACCCCTCTAAACCCTTCCTATTCATATACCCATCCAGATGCCTTTTAAATGTTGCAATTGTACCAGCCTCCACGCTTCCTCTGGCAGCTCATTCCATACAAACACCACTCTCTGTATGAAAATGTTACCCTTTAGGTCCCTCTTAAATCTTTCCCTCGCACATTAAACCTCTGCCCTCTGATTTTGGACTCCCACACCACAGACAAAAAAACTTTGTTTATTTACCCTATCCATGTCCCTCATGATTTTTAAAACCTCCATAAAATCACCCCTCAGCATCTGACACTCCAGGGAAAATAGTCCCAGCCTATTCAGTCTCTCCCTATAGCTCAAAATCTCCAATCTTGGCAACATCCTTGTAAATCTTTTCCCTGCTCAGTGCATCAACTTCACTCACTTGCTCTTATTAGCTCCCATCCTCCAACACCATTAACACTATACATATTCTCCAAGCTGCCTCCACACTCCCTTGACACACCTCAACACCTCTACCCCACATGCACCAGTTTCTACTCCTGTGCCCCCTATTAAGGAACATGACAGGGCAATACCCGACTGGTGGGTGGGTGCCCAATATCTTCTACCCCGGGGTGGCACAGTGACTCAGTGGTTAGCACTGCTGCCTCATAGTGCCAGGTGCCCAGGTTCAATTTCACCTTCGGGTGACTGACTGTGTGGAGTTTGCACGTTTTCCCCGTGTCTGTGTGAGTTTCCCCCTGGGTGCTCCGGTTTCCTCCCACAATCCAAAGATGGGTAGGTTAGATGGATTAGACATACTAAATTGCCCATAATGTCCAAAGATGCCTATCCTAGGCTAGGTGAGTTAGCCATGGGAAATGTAGAGCTAAAGGGATAGGGTAGGGATGTGGGTCTCAGTAGGATGTTTTTCCAAGGGTCAGTGTGGACTCAATGAGCCGAAAGGCCTGCTTCCCACTACAGGAATTCTATGATCCTATCAGGACAGAATCATTATGTTCACAGGTGAAGACTGGGAGAGACATCTCTATCCCACAATCAAGTAGGTACCACTGGTTGCTGCATTGCTGTGCTGACATTAACCAGGCAGTCAGTGTCATGCATCTAGCAGCAGTTTGAACCAGGGGCCTTGACACCTCTGTCTATTGTGTCTTACAGATGAAGCTAGATTCCCGATTACATCCGCAGGGTTGAACCTGTACCCCTAGAAGACCTCGGAGAGTGAGAATTTGAGGCATTGAAGATGCTAGGGATCTCATGAAAAGGTGAAGATGGATCACTCTTTCGGGTTGAGGATGCTTGCAAGCCATACATTCTTGCCTTTGTGATTCACTCCTCACCATGTCACCTTCTCTGTCTGTGGTGTTCCACTAGTTAGGGTCTGTGTATCCGCACTGGTAGTTGGATGCAGGAAACAAGATAGCATACCCATATGAGGCCACAAAACTGTAAGGCATTGAAACAGACATAGGCTATTCACCTCATTAAGTCTGTTCCTCCATTCAAAGAGATCATAGCTGACTCAGCAGTCCTCAATTCCACTTTCCTAACATTTCACCATAACCTTTGATTCCCTTACAAATTAAAGAACAGTATGTCTCAGCCTTGGATATACTTAATGAACCAGCCACTACAGCTGTCTGCGATAAAGAAATCAACAGCATCACTAACTTTAATAAAGAAATTCCTCCTCATCTCTATCATAAATGGATGACCCCTTATTCTGAGATTGTGTCTTCTGGTTCTGAATTCTCCCACAATGGAAAACAATGTTTCCACAACCACCTTGTCAAGCCCCCTGTAAGTCTCATGTATTTCTATAAGGTTGCCTCTCTTTATTCTAAATTCCAATGAACTTACATGCTGGCTTTTGATTTATGCATAATGACTTCCAAATCCAATTGTACTGAAGCTTTTTGCAGTCTTTCTCTGTTTAAATAATATTCAAAGTCTGGGGTTCTCTTCCTAATGCTAGAAATGCATGTGCAACAATCAATTTTACTGACTTTGCCTTTGCCAAGTGAGTGTTTATGGGCTATTACTGTACTGGAACAGTAAATGATAGTTTGTTACTTTGTTAAGCATTTCAATAGAGTTACAGTTAAGCCAATTCTTTTATTTATATTTTGTCTGTATTTTAACTATAGTGCATGAATAAAATATATCTTTCTTCAAGCCTGATGGCCTGACCAATGGAATTGCATCAGAATGCAATGCCTGGCACTTGCCTTTAAAATAACAAAACGTTAGGGTCTGGGCTAATTCCTTGACATTTGTGAGCAGGTTTGGTCTGGTCCATAACAGAAGCCAGGCTAACTCTGCTTGATCATAGTTTCAATTCTTTGAGGATCCCCCATATTTCCAAAGTTAAAAATCACACAACACCAGGTTATAGTCCAACCAGGTTTATTTGGAAGCACTAGTTTTTGGAGTGCTGCTTCTTCATCAAGTGGTTGTGGAGAATAAGATTGCTTACAATCTTATATTACATGACCACCTGATGAAGGAGCAGCACTCTGAAAGCTAGTGCTTCCAAATAAACCTGTTGTTCTGTAACCTGGTGTTGTGTGATTTTTAACATTGTACACCCCAGTCCAACACTGGCAACTCCGAACCATGTTTCCAGGCATTTTTTTCCACCAGCATCATCAATGTGCCAGGATAATGAAAAATTCAGCAACAATTTGTGTCTAAGTGCAATAGTATACAAAGTTTTTCATAGTGCAGATCATGACATTTAATGTATTAGTGACATTCATTTCAACATAATTGACACCAAAGTGCTAAGTGCACTGTGATATGTAATGCTGTCACAAAGCCTCTGAGTCATCTTATCACTCCATCACCAACTGTCTGTACTAGTTCCACTTTGTTTCCTCCTCCATTGTGGTTAACAAGGTCATTGCTGCAATTTCATCCCTAATTCTTCACCTCTTTGTGGGTAGTGGGCTCTCTTTTCCTAATGCAGAAATTTAGAGTTAAGAATGTAAAAATGAACTGATAACTAGGAAGGAATGTAAATATTTGAGGAGGGTGATGGGAGTATGAAGGCAATACTTTGAGGTTGAATATGTGTGCTGTCTGCTGAGGTGGACATGTGAGGAAGAGATTGGAGAGACAGAAATGTGTAGCAAGACATGTCAGTCAGAGGAGGGCATTTCAAGAGAATTATGGAGAGGCAAAAGAATGATGCCTGCAAGTTGTAGGACAAGTACCTTGCCAGATCTCATGAGGTCAGTTAACCTTTGTTTTTGATCCAAGTTCTCAGCACCATAAATTGGTTGCTGACAGAGTGTGTGATTTGTAACCACACCTATTTGGTGAGGCTGCTGACCTCCTCCACCCATTCCCTCGACTTCTTTCTCTTGCCTTTATTGCATCATCCATTGGTTCCAGAGAAGATTCTATGAAGCTGTGGACTTCCATCCACACGTGCTCTTCACACTCAATTGTATTCTCCAATCATTGCTGCCAATGTAGGTCTTGCTGGAATCCATGGAAGTCTTTGCGTATTTAGCCACATCATTCTTCCTCCTCTCCCTGGTGGGCAAACCTGGAGGCAGGATAATATTACATTGATCTGGGAAAGAGCATTGGTAAACTATAGATTAGTTTGTTAGATTGTTAATCAAACAATAATCCTGCTGTTCTGGCAAGGATAAACTGCACAAATTTTCATCCTATGGGTCACTGGTGGCATGAAGAGAATGCAGATGTGGTGGTTGATTTAGGGCTTAGACTGGAGTTTTGACAAACTTGCTGCTAATCAGGGAATTCTGAGTTATGAGCAAACTGTTTCAGGATCAGAAATTATCATCTTGTGCATATGACAAAGATTAGTTTCAGAGTAAAATGCAACTCTAAGTCTGAGCTGGAAGTAAAAAAATCAATTGGAAATTGAAACAATTTAATTTTTGAGTACAACCATATTTTAGAGAAGTATTTCTGTTTATTAGGCAAAATACCTTTTCAGTAGCTCTTTCCATGTCTCTTCAGCCAGTTCATCATTCATTGGGTCAATAATAAAGGATTCTTTGGAATTAAGCATTCCAGAGTAACTTATTTTACTCATGGGACGAGATAATGGAAACTGGGTTACAGATTCAATTAACTAGTTGGACAAATTCATGAGATATGGGTTACTCAATTGGTTAAGTTCACAGCCATGAAAATAATTTCATGGTCCATCATCACTGTTGAGGGGCAATAAAGTGAACTGCTTCCTGACTGTTATTCTGACTGATGTATCCAATTAGTATATTTGTGCAGTGTATGCTTTAGACCTTCCGGCATTAATTGTGTATTATAGTCAATTGTGATTTCACATTACTTCTGTTAGTCCTTGAAATATAAGTACACTAATGAGATTCCAGTAACTTCAGGCATTATTAAGATCATTTTTCTTTGTTTTCTGGGTTTATGTAATTTGAATGCCAGTAAATAAATTAGAAGCATATCCAAAATCAACTATATCATAAAGTTCATATTAGTGTAATAATTTGCAGGTATTTACAACGTATTGAAGTTACAAATGCCCTGGCGTAAATTTTACACTGCTCCCACATCCCTGTGTCAGTGTCTGGCACAAGCCTGTGCCCACTCCCTAGGTTCACTCTGCAGCTATTCAAAGGCAACTGGGTCCTGAATTTTCTTGAGGCAGGATATCCACCCCACTCCCACCTTCAACAGCCACCATTCAATTAAATGGTTGACTGGTCTGTCCAGTGCCAATTGGAGCAGTGACCTGAGGCAGTCCCAGCTCTGATGGACAGATGTGATTCCTGGATTTCACGGAGGCTAGGCTGGTACACACCAGCAAAGGAGGTTAGGGGACATGGACAGGACAGGACATGAGGGTGGGAAGCTACTTCCAAGATCCAGGGAATAAAACTTAGGCTGAACTTTTCTATCCACTGTATGATGTGCACAATGGAAAAATTAGATTTTTGATATAGAGAAAAAAAAATGTCAGGCTTTCTGCTTTGGTTCCAATTTTGAATCTCTCTCATGATTTGTGATGGGTCTACTTGCCAACATTAGTATCTCATTATTACCTAATCTTGTGTCATTCCTATGCCAGTTCCTGGTTTCTGAGGTAGCAGAGAGAAATTAGATGGCACTAATTCCCAATTTGAAGTTTAGAAGTGGCATTTAGAAGCTGCAGCTCACTGGCATTTTCTCCCAGCATGCACCTTGACCACTGTCCCCCAACACGTCAGGGCATTCGTCATAGGCAGTTAGTGGCTTCATGTCTGCTCACATTGACAAAACACCAGCATCACTATGTCATTGTGGCACATTCCAGACTGAAACAAGAAGCTTGCAGAAGATTTTTAAACATCTCGGACTTCAACGGACAGTGTTCTCACCTATGTGACAGAAAATCAAGAATATTACTGGAGGAAAAAGCATCTCTCTTGCAGAAATATTCAGGACACTAAGATGGCAATGAATAATTAGCTGAAGAAAACTTTCTGCTACAGCACAGACCATTCATCCAGTCCTTCAAAAGGAAAACCAGGAGTTAGCGATGTGTATCCTTGAGCAGCCTTTTCCTAATATGTACTCCAGGTCTGAACAGATTATGGAGCTCAGATTACCGCAGGACATAAGCATCACATGCAGCTGCCCAGGATTCTTGTATTTATCTACATTTAGATCTGTATGTGATTGCAAGCAACTGCACATTAATAGAAGGAAAGCATTTACAATTGATGAATACTCCCGGTTATTCAGTGTGTGTGCAAATGATGATCCCCTGCACCTTTGGAAACCCAGTTTGATCCACACACCCATGTATCAATACCTTCTTCCTGGCACAAGAGAAGCTGATTATAATTGTCAACTCTGAGTGTTTGAGGGCTGCTGCCTGGTAGATTCTGATTATATCTGTAGCAGAGGCAGATGTATTGAGGGTGGTGATTCCTGTCAAGACTGCTGGTAACATAGTTGACCTGCTGAACCTGGTAACCAATCAGCTAAGAAATAGTAGAGGTCTGGCACCACCTGCGGTGACAATCTCTGAGCCCTTGAAGCACTTTGATAAAGGAATTGGCAATCAATGTAAAATTTTCATTGAAGTCTTACATTCCCGGCTCTAACAACAAGTGTTGGAAAGTAGCTGACAATACAAGCAACTGACAAGAGATCATGTACATACAGAATGAATTACAATTAGTTCTTTGAAGGCTGGAACCTTTGAGTAGTATCTACTGTTATAGTCTCAGAGTTATCAGATCCCAGCATTCTTTGCCAATTAACCTTATGCATCATTAAATTGTCGCTGAGAACCAAAAAAAAGTTAAATCAGTTATCATTTCTTGATTCCATGCTTAAAATTCCTGGCAGATAAAATATTAATTTGAGCCAGACTGTTGGTGACGATCATATAAGCTGTGATTTTGTGAATATTATATACGTTAACTTAAATGCTGCATAAACATCTGCACTAAGAGACAAAGCTATTTTCATATATTAATGATCTGACAAGAAGATCTTCCATTAAATTTAACAGAAAGACTACACTGCTCTGGACACCCTTACAAAGTCAGTGGAGAAAGATTTTCTGTTTGTGAAAGAATAAATGTGATTATGTTTTTGCAATTTCATGACAAGTAATAAGCAGAGAAACTCATTCACGTTATATTTGTGATCTAACAGACTTTGAAATCATCTTGAATATATCAAAGTAAACTTTGTCCAACAAAACGTCTTGGTACTGAGATTGGATACAGCTGTAATAATTTCATTCTAGCAGGGATACTGCAACTGCACTTACTTTCAGCACCTTCTCCTCTGCAATTGTATGATCTGCTGAGTATCTACTCAGGCTCTTTATCAGTTTGAATTTCTTCAGTGTTCTCTTTTCCTGCAACAAAGGATAAACTGTTAGGAAAGAAAAGGGGATTGCAGTGTATTATGCTCACCTGAATAATGAAGTGCTTTCAGCGAGTGTGACTATTAGGGTGAGGCATATCATTCCTTGAGGTTAAGAGTGATGGACAATGGCGGATGTCGAGCTGGGGATGTGAGAAAGTGCAAAGTGAGGGAAGAATAGGTGAGAATGTGAGAAATGATGTGACAAAAGAGACTTGAGAAGGTAGAGCGAGAGTGCACTGAAGGATGTAGGTGAATGTGTTACTATACTCACCTTTCCTGACCTGCTCAGCTGATTAAACTGAGACTTACACTTATTTCAGAAAAGTGGCCATAATTGTCTCTTGCTGATCTCCTTGCAATCTCCATTCTATTGTCTGATACGCATGGCAAAATCCAAACAACTGTCAGCTTACTGTATTCTAATGGAATCTTCAAACATTTCTTGAGTAGGCTCACGAGCTTTCATTTTGGTATTATTCCAGGTTACTGATACCAAATGTGTTAGGATGCCATAAGAAGTCTGTTAGGTTCAGTCAGAAGTCACATGTCACCAGGGTATAGTCAAACAGGTTTATTTGAGATTACAAGCTTTTGGAGTGCTGCCCTTTTATCAGTTGAAGTGAAAAAAAAAAGCATACAGGCCCAGAACTTATAATCAATGGGACCAATAGGCAGACAGAGCAAAAGATCATACAAATGGTGTAAATGGAGTGTAGAATAATAAGTCTCTGCAGGTGATCAAAAGTGTCACATGGGACGAGTAAAGTGTCAACAGCTGAATAGTCAATGGAGGGGATAGCCTATAATCCAATTGACTGAGGAAGAGATAATTACAAAAAAATTATGTTTTCTTGCCATTTGATTTGTCTCCAGTACCACCTTATTTTAAAGGTATTTTATAATTAACTCTCATTTTCAATTAATTGGAGTATAGGTCATCCCCTCCATTTACTATTCAGCTGCTGACACTTTACTCACACTGTCTGACATTTTTGATCACCTGCTGAGACTTATTATTCTGCACTCCACATAAACCATTTATATGATTTTTTGCTCTGTCTGTCCATTGGTCTCTCTGCTTATAAATTATGTGCCTGTACGCTTTTCTTCACTTTATTTAACTAAAGAGCAGCACTCCAAAAACTTGTAATTTGAAATAAACCTGCTGGACTATAATATGGTATCATGTGAATTCTAACCTTCTCCACCCCAGTCCAACACAACCACCTCCACATCAAAGTTAGGCTCAGTATTGATGAACAGAATATTTTTGTTATATCATGCTCAACAACTAGTTACATTGCATCTGAGATACATGAGAGCCTTAGATAAGACCTCAGGTTATACCTGACAGTAAATATGTATTACTGCCACTGAAACATTCTGGTACATAACTTAGAGACAACTGAACAATAACTGAACAACTGGATCACTAGTTAACTCCTCCTAGAAACAAAACCTTAAATCCCAGTGGACAGAGTTTATCACGTGATGTCAGTTAGACCCTTTCAGGGTCTTCCATAAATTGTCCTAGTGACAAGTTCTTCCTCCCACTGCTTGGCAAGAATCTCTCTCTGTCTCTTTGCAGCCCCCAACAGCACATTCTGGAAGGTGTCAAAGAAACGAGGCATACCCTTCTTCAGTTTGTCACTTAATTCTCTCTTCTTCCCAATTCTGTGCCAATGGATCTTGCATCTTTAGGTTGTCACTATTATATAATGTGGGAATCAGGACCGAAAGATCCATGTCATGCTCAATGCTGTCGAAACCTAGAAGTAGAACGATAATGATGTAGTTAAATTGAAAAGTTACTGACAGATGGAGTGAACATTATTTCATATTTCCTGTGCAATATCAGAACACCTGACAACCCAACCCCTGCATAACAAACTCAAAACAGGAGCGAATGTCCGAAACCCGGTATATAATGAGAACTTGTGTAGGATCCTAGTCCTGCAGGGGCTGAGCTATCACTTCAGCAATGAATAAATAAATAATCAATTGTTATTCTTGTCATTTATTAAATGATTATACTGCACTTGAAGGCATTGAACAAATAAACGGTATTCTGATTGTATCAGTCTGTTTTATTTTGCCATAATCATGGCACTGAAGCCAGCAGGCCTAGCATCCTGAAACTGAAGTAAAATCCCTTTGAAAATAAATTTTGTTGTCAGTTTTAATTACTGCTAACTTCATTCTACTCTAATTCACTTCAGTTTAAAAAATAGCAAGGAAGTTCCTGTAGCTTAGGCAAGTAGATAATTAGTACAGTCCACAAAGACCCATAGACATCTCTCTCTAATACAGAGAAACAATCTGTCCCCTTGCTTGAAGGGCACCACTCTGCATCAAACATTGGCAGCAAAGCCCAAGTCTATCTCAGCTAGAATGGGAATTGAATCCATGCTGTTAGTATGAGTTTGAATCATACTTAGCGAACTGGTCTCCTGCCCTGGTTTAGGAAGAGGTAAAGGAAATTATCTTGCATTCTTGGTCTAGAAATTTATAGTTTTCTTGAAAAGCACTCATGTGAATGCCATTATGAGAGAGATTTGTTCCTACAAGCTGATCCTATCACACAAATCTGTTCTTCATCTTGTGACAGTGTTTAAGTAGAGTACAATTTCCACCTGCCCTTCAACTACCAAAACCCTGACTCTTTCTCTCAGCTTGAGATTTGCCATTGTGATGTTATAAGATCTGGTGGAACTACTTAAAAGGAGAAGACTCCAAAAGATACAGAAAATGCAGATTTGCAGGTATCAGAGAGCAAAGCTTACACACTTGAGTGAATGTAGGCAAGATTGGACAGAGAAGACGCTTTTACAAGATCCTCACCATCCATTGCAGTGGTTTGGGAATTACTGCTGTTATATGTAGTCTACTGCCACCTTCTACAAGGTTTGCCTAATGATTGTTGGAAACTCAGCTTGCAGGAGGGAAGATGAACTGTTTCACTCGGCTGCCCAGCTACTATATGGAAGAGGCATCTAAATATTGTGCCAGCAAAAACAAATGAACAGAGTTTATGGTTAGGTTTCAAAAGGCTTCATCATTAATTCAGTCATTATCAGAGTGTAATGTATCAGTTCTGAAAGGATTAAGATTGGAGACAGTGTTAAGCTCCACTCAATCTGATGGTACCTCACAGATCCATCAGCTGATTCAGACTGAAAACCTGTTCGTACAAAATGAGGATAAGCTGTATTCAACCCTTGGATGCCAGGCCAATATCCACAGCTTCAAGGCACATAAAAAAAACCCACCACAAAAATACAATATCCCACCAATAAAAATGTATTTGTTTCCACTAAGCAGCCATGTCCCATTATGGAAACTGATGAAATTACACATCCCTCAGATGTTATTATGGGGCAACTGCCTAATTCAGCATGGGATACCTCTCTGCAGAAGCTGTTTTGAAGATTAAGGGTCATCCAATTAAGGTAATTGACTAGTCACCTGAGTTGGTAAAAACAATATCCTTTACGAAAGACATTCAAAGGATAAAAGCCCTATAGGCACAGTTTATGGAGTGTATAAGATCAGGATCAGAATCAAAGTCAGCAATTCTGAAGCCAAAGCCTACCAATCTTCCAAATCTGAAGAGTGTGTGGTGTGGAAGAATTGGGAAATCTCCAGACTGCCTGAATTTGTGAAATCAGACTGTTGCTGAAAGAAGAGTATTGGTGAATGTAATTATGTATGTGAATGAACAAGCATTAGCAATAGGAAGAAAAAAGCTTCAATGAAATGTTATGTAAAGTACTGGTTTTGAAGGAGTTAATGTTTGAGGCATTAAACTCCACAAAATATGCTGATGTCATACAGTCTTTGGTGGAGAAATTGAGGAAATAGGTCTGGATCTCAAAGGGGGCCAATGTGTCATGTATGCATTCCAATGGCTTAGTAACAACAAACCAACTAATGAAATTGGTACCTAAATGCTATCAGACAATTGTCTACATATATTAAAACAAGACCCTCCTCTTCTTAAGACTGGTGACTGTTCCTTCACCACTGTATTCTAAATAGATTCTTAGAATAGAATCTCTACAGTCTGCAACCAGCCCATTGAGTCCACACCAACCTTCCAAAGAGCATCCCATCCAGACCCACTTAATATAATCCACCTATCCTGCATATCTTTGGACTGTGGGAGGAAACTGGAGCATCTAGAGGAAGCCCACACAGACACGGGGAGAATGTGCAAACTCTGTACAGACTGTTATCCAATGGTGGAATCAAATCTCTGTTCTCTGTGCTGTGATACAGCAATTTCTAATCACTGAGCTACCGTATCACCCAGAGTAATGGAAGTAAGAATAGTGGTAATGTGTTTCTACATATATACCACAATTATCTCACTTAAATTTGGAAAGGTTACAAAGAAAACTTAGCTAGTCAGTCTTCTAACATTGGAGATCAGATTACTTGCTCTCCTTTGCTTCCTCATAGACTGGTGGCCAAAATTCAAAATGTACCTTCAACTGAGCCCAGGAGAAAGTTAAGTGTTGTGGTAGAATGTCGTTCCTGAATAACTTACTTTCACGGAGGTCAAGGGAAGTACAGTACTGGTCACAGTTTTCATACAGAGTCCCGGTTAAAAGGAGTGAGACATTCTGAGAAATAAGACTAAAATACCTTGTGGAGCAAGAGCCACTACAACTTGGAAGTAGTCACCACCAGAAAGGACTTGAAGATTTTCAGATACTAGTAGACTAAGTTAAGCCAGAGATAGAGAACAGAGCTGGAATTCATATCTGAGGGGCATTCAGGGGAGACGATAGACGTGGTCAATGCAACCTCAAGAATTCCTTTAAAAAAACAGCAAGAATTGACTAGGAATTAAAGCAGAAAGTATGGACTAAGAATGGAACAGTAAAAGTGGAAACACTGAGAAAGCAGGAACTGCAGACTGGAGATAAAGTAACATGACCTAAGTGGGACAGTCAGCCGTGACAAGGACACAAGAGCAAGAAAGAAGACTATAGACAGATTAAATGAATAAGCGATAATGTGGCATACTGTGTAATTTCTGATAGTACTCACTTGGATTGAAAGAATAGGCAAGCAATTTTTTTCTTTTAAATAATCAGGAACTTCTTGATGTTGATGCACAGCAGAGATATTTGAATGTCCTTATACAAAAAAACAACACTGAATTGGCATGCAGGCAAGGTAAATAGTTCGGAATGCAAATAGCAAATTGCTCCTTATTAAAATAAGGCTGGAACACAAGGAGGAGGAGTCTGGCTACAGTCAGGTCTGGAGATCAGAAATGTGCACATCTTTTATTTCTTTTTCTAGGGAAAGGTATGCTTTCCTTAAAGGCAGTGCAGTAGAGGTTTACTAGGTTGTGTGGATTATCCTCTGATGGAATGTTGAGTATATTGTGGACACAGTTCCTGAATTTGGAAGAACGAGAGGTGATCCAATTGAAATCTAAAAAGGTTTTGTAGGAATCTCTCAGGATTGATGCTAAGAGGATATTGCCCTGGCGGGAGAATCTAAAACTATGGGTATAGATGTAGGATAAGGAGTCAACCATTTAAGACAGATTTGAAGAGAAATTTCTTCACTCAAAATGTGAATGTTTGGAATTCTCTATTTCAAAGGGTTGAAGGTTTTCAGCAATTAAGTACGTTCAAGGTTAAAATAGATTTTGCAATCAAGGGTAATCAAGAGATATGGGATTAGGGCAGAAATTGGAACTGAGGTTAAAATTAGCCATGATCTTATTGAATGGTGGAGTAAGCTTGAGCAGCCATGTGGATCACTTCTACACATTGAGAGAATGTCAAAATTCTTCCTGCAAAGACCACCAATGGATGTCAAAAACTCTTGACATCTGGATCCTATGCCATTCAGAGAGTGTTTATTTGTCTATCACATTCTTTTTCAATCTGTGTTTGCTCTGAAAGCTCTCAAATACATCTATAATTTAAACTGCTTTAACAACATAAATTGCTTACCAAGGGGTTAGGGTTATTTGTCTGAGGAGCAGAGTGCTCCTCAAATGTCTTGAACATTTTTTTTCCTCGTTTTCTCTCTCTCTCCCCCCAAGATAAAGTTTGTAACTCCGATATTTTCTACTTTAAGTCAATACTGCTACTTGCAAATTGAAATACTGGAATATTTCTGGCTGTGGTTGTCAGCATTTAAACTGTCCAAGAGGTTTATTACTCCTTATCTCTAAGTAAGGCTCTTCAAAACCTTATGTTCTGTAATCCACCTTTATTTACATTCAAAACATAGGAGTTTCTCAAATTCAGTTTTCTAGTATAGGGTCTAAAACCGCTCTCCTTTAATGATCTTTCTAGATCGGTATCTTCTCTCTTACTGTTGACAGAATCACATGATCTGTTACATCATCCTGATATCATTCTATCACAATGACCACCATTGGAGATACACAAGTTGTGAGAAAAACATTTTATGAAAATCCTCAGTTCACAAGTGGTGCTGAATATATAAGCAAGTAGAAGCCATGGGCGATGGTAAACTTAGCAGTAAGATGGGTTGTTAAAAGCTGACCATGACAACAACGATTTTATAGTGACCACTAGGGTGGAACTGTGGTTAGCACTGCTACCTTATGCGCCAGGGACCTGGGTTTGATTCCAATCTCAAGCGACTATCTGTGTGGAGTTTGCACATTCTCCTTGTGTCTGTGTGGGTTTCCTCCCACAATCCAAAGATGTGCAGGTTAGGTGGATTAGTCATAGGAAATGGAGGAATTGGGTGGGGGTATAGGTCTGGGTGGGACAGTCTTTGGAGGATTGCCAAAAATTTGATGCACTGAATGGCCTGCTTCCATGCTGTAGGGAATTTCCTTGAGGCAGATTGTCAGTGTCTACTCATCTTGCTTGCAGATCGCAGGAGGAATCCATTAGTTCATTTGGCCATCTAGGTGCGAACACAATCTGCTGGCATGTTCACATTTTCAACGGCTGCTAATCCATCACCAACTCCATTACTGGCATTTCATTTCAACCAGTATTAACCCAGAGCTATTCACTCAGGCCAAACAAGTTTAAAAAATTGCTGTGTGTGAAGGCTTTCTTTTCACTGTTTATTCAGAGATAGGTGTTTGATCAAATCCAATTTAAACATTTGTTACGTTACCATCAAAATTGCATCTTTGCTTAAAAATTATTTACATTAATGATTTCACAGACCTTGTGCATAAATGACTTTTCCAGGCACCTAGATGTGATAGAGAGAGAATGGCTGATAAGTGAAGGCTGACTGAGTGACCAAGAATGTGGATTGACAAGATTTTATTTTATATTGCCTGTTCAGGGATGCTTTGACAGCTCAGCATCATGCAACCTTTTGTCTCTGAGCTGCATTAAGTAAACCACAATAAGTTAGTCACCAAGTGTCACACATTCTGGCAGTGCACACTGAATTGTTAAGACATGTGAGATTTCAGACTGTGTGCATTTGAACAGAATTTGTGTTTCAGGGTAGAAATGAAAGAATAGGCAGGATGAACACTTGATTTGAGGGGTTCAGATTTGTGGGACATTGGGACCAATTCTGGGAAAGATGGGACTATTACAAATTGGGTGGTCTACACCTGAACCAGACTGGAACTAATGTCCTTGGGGGAGTTTTTGTTACTGCTGTTGGGGAAATTTTAAACTAATGTGGCAGGGATCTGGGAACCAGAAGAGAAGACTAGTAGAGAGTGAGGTGGAAACTAGAGACTGGAAGGATCACAAAGTTAACATTACCAAGGGGAAGAGTAGGCAGAGAGCAGATGAATGCA
This sequence comes from Chiloscyllium plagiosum, assembly GCF_004010195.1. NCBI lineage: Eukaryota > Metazoa > Chordata > Chondrichthyes > Orectolobiformes > Hemiscylliidae > Chiloscyllium > Chiloscyllium plagiosum. The sequence goes on from NC_057714.1 coordinate 51,815,934, forward strand.
AAAGAACTGGCAGCCTGAAGTGCATATACTTCAATGCAAGTAGAATAGTGGGTAAGGCAGATGAACTTAGGGCTTGGATACGTGCCTGGGAATATGACATTACTGCGATCACAGAGACCTGGTTGAAGGAAGGGTTTGATTGACAATTAAATGTTCCAGGATATAGATGCTTCAGACAGGACAAGGAGGGAAGTACAAAGGGGGAGATGGAGTTGCATTGCTGGTCAGGGATGATATCACAGCTGTGCTAAAGGAGGAGACTATGGAGGGCTTGAGCAGTGAGGCATTATGGGTAGGAGCTGAGAAATAAGAAGGATGCAGTTACATTGTTGGGGCTGTACTACAATCCTCCCAACAGTGAGCGCGAGGTAGATGAACAAATAGGTAAACAGATTATGGAATGATGTAGAGGCAACAGGGTGATTGTGATCTGGAAGAGGGCATTGTTGGTCTGAGCAGTAAGTTTGCAGATGGTTCAAAATTGGTAGAGCAGCAGAAAGCATAGGGTACTACCAAAGAATACAGGAGAATATAGATAGACAGGAGAGTTGGGCAGAGAAGTGGCAGATGGAGTTCAATCCAAGCAAATGTGAGGTGATGCATTATGGGAAGTCTAATTCTAGAGCGAACTGTACTGTAAATGGAAGAGCCTTGGGAAAAGTTGATAAGCAGAGAGATCTGGGAGTTCAGGTCCATTGTATCCTGATGTTGCCTGCACAGGTGGATAAAGTGGTCAAGAAGGCAAATGGTATGCTTGCCTTCATCGGACGGAGTATTGAGTTTAAGAGCTGGCAGGTCATGTTAAAACTTACAAGATTTTGGTTCAACCACGTTTAGAATACTGTGTACAGTTCTGGTCACCACATTATCAAAAGGATATGGACGTTTTGGAGAGGGTGCAGAGAAGGTTTACGAGGATGTTGCCTGGTATGGAAGGTACTAGTTATGAAGAGAGTTTAAGTAAGTTAGGATTGTTTTCATTTGAAAAAAGGAGATTGATGGGGGATCTGATTGAGGTTTACAAAATCATGAAGGGTATAGACAGGGTGGGCAGAGATAAGCTTTTTCTCAGGGTGAGGGATTCAATAACAAGAGGTCACACGTTCAAGGTGAGAGGTGAAAAGTTTAAAGGGGGATACACATGGAAAGTACTTTACACAGAGGGTGGTAGGTGCCTAGAATGCATTGCCAGCAGAGCTAGGAGAGGCAGGCATGATAGGTTCATTTAAGGTGCGTCTGGACAGATGAATGAGTAGGTGGGGAACAGAGGGATACAGATGCTTAGGAATTGGGCAATAGGTTTAGACAGTAGATTTGGATCGGCTCAGACTTGGAGGACCTTTGGGCCTGTTCCTGGGCTGAAAATTTTCTTTGTTCTTTGTCCTTCAGTCATGTGTCAAAACAGCATTGTTGTTAGTGTCAGACTTTGTCAGCAACATTGTCTTTAAAGGAATTAAAAATTTAGAACAAACCAAACCAATCTTTATTTGTTTGATGATGGCGTATATTCAAGCCAGAGATTCACAAGGTTTTGGATACAAAGGAAATCAAGGAATTGAAATCACAACTGACATATATGACTGCAATAAAAAAAATCCCTCCTTGTTCTTCATGGTCTGTTTGCAACTTGGCATGTTAACCACACCAATCTCCTTCACTGCGTTTCTACTGTCATCCAGCTTGGTGCAGTATTCTCACCTACTTCTGTCCTTATCAGTCTAATTATATTCAGAATTTCAGCTGGAATGGCACACTTTCCCTCTCCTATACCATTACCTCTGGTGTTCTTCAAGGATCTATCTTTGTTCTACTCCGATTCCTCAACTATATGCTGTCCTTTGGCATAGCATTCAAAATGACTGTGTTAGCTTTCAAACATGTGATATCATTCCCTTAATTCTCTCAATTCCTTCACTATTGCTAAATCAACTTAACCAACATCCAGTATTGGATGAGTGGAAATTCCAATTAAACACCGGGAACATTTAATCCATTGTTATCTGTTTCCTTTACAGAATTGGTTGCACAAAAATGCTTGTTGGACAATATACATCCCTTTGCAAATAGAAGGAATTCTTCCACTGATACCAACAGGCACAGAAGAACTCGATGTGGAATTTCTGCTCACTAATGATAACACTCTTCTCGCAAATATGGAGAAGGCAATGACGGTCTTTGTACATTTACTGATTCAGAGAGACAATGCCTTTGGTCTTACAAAGAACTTGAAAAAGTCAAAGGTGTGAACCAACCGTGGTTCTGAGGAAATGACAATCCACTGCAGTTCAGTACTGATAGCAGTAACCTCAATATAGCTAGTTCACTATTTATTTAGGTAACATTATCTCAGATGATGCCACTTCCAATAAGGACATGAATAATTGACAGTCCAAGAGCTGCAGCTCCTTTGATTGTCTTTTGAAATGTGCATGGCAAAACCACTGACAGCATATCTTCTTCAAAATTCCAACATACAGAACATTTGTCATCATCACGATTGTATGGGTCAAAATCATGGGCTCTGCCCAGAAAACAACTGTGACTGCTGGAGTACTTGCATCAGTTCTAGCTTCAATACATCACAAGCATCAGTTGGCAGGGAACATCATAAATCATTAACTCCCAGCAAAGCCACTTGTGCGGCATAAGAAGTTACCTACGTAGGATTTCAGAATGAAAGAAGCACGGATTTATAGTGAACTATGCTCCAGTAAACAAGATCAAGTTATTTCTCACAGGTATTTCCAAGATCAACTGAAAAGATAGCATTCATTTCCTAACATTGAGCAATGGTTGTCCAAAGGCAGAAGACTGCCAACAGAGACAACATACAATAGCCAGGAAACACATTACATGCTCAAAACGAACAGAAGTGAAGCTGCTGAAGTAAGGTGTCCATTTCTTCCAGAGCCCTTCCAAACGGGATGTTCCTGAGCTGCAGCTACTCAAGAGTTTGTCGATTGGAAATAACTCTCTCCAGTCATCAATGATCATGCCAACTACGGAAAAGAGAAGCTCTCCCATGATACCTGCCTGCAAAGACCCAGACATCATCATTTGGATGATGTCTTTTTTGTAGTTGCATGAACTGATTTTTGCTCTCAGAATTTGGAAAGGCCTACAAAGGAGTTTTGCTTTGATGTTAACCTTAGAATTTACAATTAGAGTTGAGCAGTCTTGAGTGCTTCAACCATGGCAAATGATCATCTGTTCAGGTCATAGAAATTGGAGTCTTGACAGTGTAAAAATCCTCCTGAGGCTGTACTACACCAACGAACTACAAATTCATTAACACATTTTGTTCATTAGATTTATTCATTTTTTTAATGTTGTCAGCCTTGTTTCAGTGGTAGCACTCTTGTCTGAACCCTTTGGGGTGTTAAGCGGTTAATCAGCCTCATTGTGTACAGACTGGCTGCCATAGTTCCCTATGTCACAATAGTGATAGCACTTCAAAGGAGCATTATTGGCTCTTAGGAAGTCTGTGATGTACTGATGCCATCAATAGTGCTGTGTATAAGCAATTGTTATTCTTTGCTTGTTGATGAAGTATACATTATGATCATTTGGAAAGGGAGAGTGAAAGAATCAAAATAAAACCTAAGCAAATTGCACAAATCTGTTATAGGAAATAAAGCATGTATAAAAATTACAGCTTTCACAGACACTTCATCCTTAGTAATCCACCTGACCCTCTCTCATTTTGGTTAATACTTTTCAATGATAATCAAACCATTCAAGTTGATAAGATTATGAAGACAATTCAAAGCATGCCTCCAAAATTGGCTACTTTTGTTTTGCGCTGACAAGCTACAGATATTAACAACCAAACCTGTAATACAAGTTAACAGTGATACGGTATCCACCAGTAGGGGATGACTGAGTACATCCTTTGAAAATGCAGAAGCATCTCAATTTATATGTAGCTGAAAAAGAGGAGGTTTCAGACTTCCTCAATTTTATTTTGCTTTTACTATAGTGTTCAATTTCTCTCAGCTTCCAGGTGGGTATTGCAGAAGCGGACTCCAGGGCCAAAGAAGACGCTGTACTGCAAGATTTGCAATTTTGAGTGACCTGTCAAGGAACCTATGTGTCTACTTAAATCTCTTGTGACTGGTTTCAGTAAATTTCTAATATGTCTCTGACACAGATGCCAGCAATGATCTCATGAGATACATACCTCTTAGGCAGTCCAAGATTGTGGATATAGAGCTTACATTCTGGTCTCATGAATTCTAAATGTCTGTCAGATCTAATACTAAAGCTGCAGACTCCGAAAAATATGGGGAGGGTGATGTTGAGTGTTTGGTGTGGTTTTCCCAACCCCTCAGTGTTGCCTCTGCGGTGTTGATCAATTTTAGTTGGTCACAAGACAAGAACTTCAGTTAGTTGGTGTGAAGGTTTGACCTGCTTAGGATTCTTTGATAACATCCCTAGAGTAATTTCATTGTCTTACTATGAGTTTCTTTATATAACGAGTTCCAAGTAAAGCAGAAATCTGAGACAGACACACAATCAACATGTCCTGCTCAGCAGAACTGGTTTCGATGATTAGTGCCCCGATGCTAGGGAAGTTAGCTTCCATTGAAGACATGATATTAGAGCACATTTCTTCGAGTCATACAGCATCAAAACAGACCCTTCAGTCCAATTAGTCCATACCAAACATAATCCCAAACTAAACTATTCTCACTTGCCTGCTCCTGGCTCCTCCAACCTTTGTTCATGTACTTATCCAAATGTCTTAAGTGTTGAATTTGTGCCCACATCCATGCTTCCTCAGGACATGCATTGAAGGATCTTCAAAAAGTACCTTAGTCAGAACTTCTCAAGTGCTTGAGGAGACTGCTATAGCGCACCTCTATCTGAAGTATGGAGGATGACAGTGATCACAACTGCTCTGTAAGCCATGACCTCAATCTCAGGTTTGAAATCCTGGTCTTCAAATGCTCTATTCTTGAGTCAGCCAAAGACTGAGGTTGCAGATTGGAGGCAATGATGAATTTCTTTGTCCATGTCAGACCTCATTGGAGGTGAAGCCTCCAGTGGTTTACATTTTCCAGGATCTTGACATTTATCTTAATTGTTAAGGGAGGTGTTATATTTGGCCCCAGTCTAAAAGATGACCTTACTTTTTTGAGGTATTTGGTGAAAAGTCTAAATTCTCATATGCTTCAGAGAAAGTCAGGCACATAGACAAACATCATTTACATAATGCAACCCAATGACTGAGGTGAACTGACTTTTTTGTTTTGGATTGAAGTAGGTATAGATTGTTGGGTTTCCTTCTTGTCCTTTAAATATCTCCATGCTTTTAGAAAATTTGCTGTGACGTACACTGTTGCAGCGAGGAAGTTAGAGATGAAAGTTGGGTGCAAGTCTTGTTTGATCTTAATCTTCCTTACAATATTGTCTCTTCTGGTGAGGATCACAACGCTTATGTCACTTCAAATGGATAGAAGATGGTGAAAAATATTTGAGAGTAGCCAAATTTGAGAATAAACCTCCCTAAAAGTCTTCCCATCTATGTACACTAGGGATGCAACATTAGATCCCTTCCACTTCCCACCACCAACCAAGATGAAGCAAACAAAACTCAAATGCCTGAGCTTTCTCTTCCTATCCCTATATAATAACATAGCCACTGAGAATGACAAGAAATTCAGTCAGAAGGAATCATACTTCCTATAGTCAGGAAGGGTTAGAGGGCTTGAACTATAGGGAGATGCTGATTAGGCTGGGACTTTTTTCCCCTCGGAGTGTCAGAGGTTGAGCGGTGACCTTATAGACGTTTATAAAAGCATCAGGAGCATGGATAGAGTTAATAGACAAAAAGGTCTTTTCCCTGAGGTAGGGGAGTCCAGAACTGGAGAGCATAGATTTAGGGTGAGAGGAGAAAGCTTTAAAAAGGGATGTAAGGGGACACTTCTTCACGCAAAATGTGGAATGAGCTGCCAGAGGAAGTAATGGAGGTTGATACAATTACAAACGTTTAAAAAGGCATCTGGATGGGTGTATGAATAGGAAGAGTGTAGAAGGAAATGGGTAAAGGCTGGCAAATGGGACTAGATTAACTTAGGATATCTGGTTGGCATGGACGAGTTAGACCAACAGGTCTGTTTCCATGCTGTACAAATCTATGGCTCTGATATTTTTACATAAATTACATATTCTTGCTACAGTAGCGTTTGTGCTGAAATGTGTAACTAATTTCCAAGTTTTAAGCTTGTATAGATCTAGATATATTTTTAGATTTGTGAGCTTTATTTTTAATTCTTTCATATGATGTGGGTATTGGTGATGAGGCTAACATTTATTGCTCATTACTAAACTATCCTTGAGATGGTGGTTGTAACAATTGGAATGAGGTCAGTTAGGTGGATCCCATTAAAAATAAGTTCCCTGATTGTGTGTCTGTTAACCTGCTCCCTGGCTGACAGATATAAACAGGAGCGGCAAGGGCTCTGCTCACTCTAGGAGCCAGTTCTAAGCTAGCTGGTTCAGTGCCATGTATCGCACACACGTAAAGGGTGATTGGTGACCAGGTACCAGCCTTCATGCAGTTATTTCAGTGACCATTTTATGTTCACTCAGATTGCCAACATTAATGTGCGGTGCTATTTGCCAACTCTTGCCGGTATGCAGTTTAAAGTAAGGGTTGTTCGAGATAGATAGTTTGCTGGCAGCAAACCTCCTTTGTCCAGGACCTAGTCGATGATTAGTGGTGGTGTACACACAATCACAAAAAGGTCTTACAGAAGAGGCACTGTTCTTAGAAAACAAGGCGGCTTACTGCATGATAACAATAATTACAGATACATTACAAAGCAAGCATAATTATTAGAAATCTTGGGAACTGTACTAATTGCATCTACTCTCCATGAAGGTTGGTGTTCAATTCTTGCTCCCACCTACTGACTAGATGCATCATCAACAGAATGGGTAGAGCTAAATGTAACAAGAACATTAACTCCTACAGAATCACGATGTTATACAATCATCATATAGAGTCAGAGATGTACAGCATGGAAACAGACCCTTCGGTCCAACCTGTCCATGCCGACCAGATGTCACCTTCTCGATCCTCATTTCATGTGTTTAGGCACACCCACAGTGACTTCAAGAGGGAATTCCAGGATTTTGATCTTGTGATACAACTCCAAGTTAGGATGACATGTGGTTTGGAGGGGAATGTTCAAGTGGTAGCAGTTCCATGCATCTGCTGTCCTTGTAGGTGATAAAGGTTGCTGGTTTGGAAGGTGCAGTCGAAGGAGTTTTTGTGGGTTGTTGCAGTACATCTCGCACACTGTGTTTCAGTGATGGACAGAATTGATATTGAGACCATTCAATGGGTATCCATCAAATGGGCTGCTTTAGCCTGAATGGTGATAATATTCTTAAGAGTTGTTGGTGTTGCACTCATCCAGGTTAGTGATAAGTATTCCATGATTGCTTCCATAATCTATCAAGCAGTGATAATGCTATAATCAGTCTTCAGGCTTACGTCAACAAACACCTATTGAAATGCAAGCAATGGTAATGATTAAAGACATAATAGCCTTTTTTTTAAATTTAAAGAGAAGGCATGTATATACTTTGGAACTATTAAGCTGTCGTAGATCTTATCCAGCTTTTATGCACAGATAAAACTACACTTAAAATCGTAAGCCACCTGCTGTGAGAAATTGACCTCGCCTCAGTAAAAATGTTCTATGTTAATTCAGCAATGAATTCTGTTTGATTTTCCAACATAGATGAATCACAACTCTACCCCTTTCCTCATCATGAGCGCGCTATGGCCTGCATATTTCAAGAGTCATGGAATCTCAATCTCATTTTGAAAAAGGCACTGAGATTGCATGACTCTGGAAATATCCAGGTCTTAGTGCTCAACAGAAGAATCTTAGGCACTATGAGTATATATTCTTACATTTGTTGTAATCTGGAATGCATTGCCTAAAAAGATGGTAAGTGTAAATTCATAAAAGTTTCATAATGACTGACAAAGTAACAGTTAATAGTTGAGGGGGAAAAACTGAAGGCTGTAGGGAATTAAGAGTAGGAAACGGTGACTAAGTTACATAGCTTTACCAAACAGCTTGCACAGGCATGATTTCCCAATGATTTTATAACCCAAATTAACTGAACTTTTAAAATACCCCATAGACTATTCAACATTCTTAAATTATCATATAAGCCTGAAGCTTAATTTGTACTCTCTGTGCTGATTTTAATGTCAAATTTTGGATTCAGGTCTAGTGCTCCTGCTCCTCCTGGCTTCTCAATCTGGTCACACAAAAAAAACCTTCAAAGGCTCCCACTGCCTCTAATAAGTTCCTGACTTCTGCTCAACTGGTGAGAAAGTCACAACAGCTTCCCTCAGAGGGTGGAATTAAAATAGCAGTGAGTCGCCATGGTGTCATTGGGGATCCCCCTCCCCACACCAACCTCTGACTTCTGTCAGAAACCACTGCTGCATGTTCATATGAAAATATGTACATCTGAAATTAAGAGGAAGTGAGGACTGCAGATGCTGGAGATCAGAGATGAAAATGTGTTGCTGGAAAAACGCAGCAGGTCAGGCAGCATCCAAGGAGCAGGAGAATCGACATTTCGGGCATGAGCCCTTCAAGAATCTGAAATTAAGAGCAAAGGTAGGTCTCTTGGTCCATCAAGTCTGTTCCATCATTAAATTATGTGATGGAATTTAATTTAGATAAATGTGAAGTGCTGCATTTTGCAAAGGCAAATCAGGACAGGACTTATACTCTTAATGGTAAGGTCCTGGGGAGTTTTGCTGAACAAAGAGACCTCAGAGTACACATTCAAGGTTCCTTGAAAGTGGAGTTGCAGGTCGATAGGATAGTGATGGCGGCATTGGGTATGCTTGCCTTTATTGGTCAGTGGATTGAATATCGGAGTTTGTCATGTTGCAGCTATACAGGACATAGTATTCCAAAAGTGGTCTAACCAATGTTCAATTCTGGTCTCCCTCCTAAATGAAGAAGAAGATTATGAAACTTGAAATGGTTCAGAAAGGGTGTAGGTTTGCTAGCTGAGCTGTAGGTTTGATATCCGGACGTTCGATGCCATCTATCAACCCCTCAGAAAACGAATAGGAAATGACATCACCATAAACCCCAGGAACCCCACCCAGGACAAACATATAAATAGAAAGCAGGAGACAACAGCTTCGCTTCACTTGGAGGTCGCCACGCCAGGTAATGAAACGTCTGGATATCAAACCTACAGTTCAGCGAGCAAACTTACACCCTAAACCTCAACCTGAGCTATAAACCTTCACAAACCTTGCGATGGTTCAGAAAAGATTTAGAAGGATATTGCCAGGGTTGGGGAGTTTGAGCTATAGGGAGAGGCTGAAAAGGCTGGGGTAATATTCTCTGGAGCGGAGGCTGAAGGGTGACCTTACAGGAGGTTTATAAAATCATGAGAGGCGTGGATAGGGTGAATAGTCAAGGTCTGTTCCTTAGGGTGGGGGAGTCCAAAACTGGTGGGCATAGGCTTATGATGAGAGAGGAAAGATTTAAAAAGGGAACTAAGGGGCAATTTTTTCAATGCAGGGGGTGGTACATATATGGAATGAGCTGTCGAGAGGAAGTGGTGGAGGCTGGTACAATGACAATATTTAAAGGCATCCGGATGGGTATATGAATAGGAAGGGTTTAAGCGGGATATGGGCTAAATGCTAGCAAATGGGAATAGATTAATTTAGGATATCTGGTTGGCAAGGACAAGTTGGACCAAAGGGTCTGTTTCCATGTTGTATAACCCTATGACTTGATGTGGCCTCACTAATGTCCTCTATAACTGAAACATAACATTCCCTTCTTTCATATTCAATTCTCCATGAATAAATGATTGTTTTCTACTTAGTTTCTTAATTTTTTACTGTACCTGTGGTGTACTAGCCTTTCATGATTCAAGCACTTGGACACCAAGATCATTCTTTAGCTCAGAGCTCTCCAATTGTTCATGTTTAGGTAATACATTTCTTTATATTCTTCCTGCCAAAATGAACTATCACATTTTCCCCATCAAACTGTAGTTGCTAAACCTTTGCCCACTACCCTAACCTATCTATATCCTTTTGTAGCCTCCTTGTGTCCTCTGTGTAACTTTTGAATCAATAAATTCAGCAACAATACCTCCAGTGCTTTCATCCAAACTGTTTATATGAATTGTGAACAATTGAGGCCCCAGCACTTAGCCTTCTGGCATGCTACTCGTTATACCTCGCCAACAAGAAAAATGATTCGTTGGTTAGTTGCTATTTCCTGTGAGCTAGCCAATCCATTATCCATGCCAAAATGTTGCTCCCTTCACCATTAGCATCTTTTTTCCCCCAACAACCTGTAATATGTCACCTTGTCAAATGTCTTCTGAAAATCAATTACCAATACATCTTCTGGTTCCTTTATCTACAGTACATGCTACCACACCAAAAGAACACTAATGAAATATTTAAGTATAAATTTCCTTTCACAGACTAATGCTGACTTGTCCAGTTACTTTTAAAATGTATTTAAATGTTCTGTTATGTTATCTCTAATAATAATTTTTTTAACATTTTCACTGTGACAGATGTTAAACTAACATGCCTCCATAGTTTCCCACTTTTGGTCTCAGTTTTTGAATAGGAATGTTACATTAGCTACTTACAAGAACATTCCCCAATTCTAATGAACTTTATTTTTTCAAGATTCAGAGATGCCGGTGTTGGACTGGGGTGTACAAAGTTAAAAATCACAACACCAGGTTATAGTCCAACAGGTTTAATTGGAAGTACACTAGCTTTCGGAGCGACGCTCCTTCATCAGGTGATTGTCACCTGATGAAGGAGGGTCGCTCCGAAAGCTAGTGCTTCCAATTAAACCTGTTGGACTATAATCTGGTGTGTGATTTTTAACTTTATTTTTTCAAAGTCAACAGATCAACTAACTCACTAGCCACTTGTTTAAAGACCCTAGGGTGAAAATCATAAACACGCAGGGACTGGTTAGTCTGCATTTCCAAGAATTAAATTTTTTAAAAAAAATCATTCATAGGATGTGGAACGCCAATGCCAGACACCAAAACTTCTCGGAGAAAGAGAGCGAGAGAGAGTTTATTCTGGAGACTAAATTTGGTACTGAAACCATGGAAATGGCCCAATATGGGTAAGACAAGTAGGAGGCTGGAAGAACATCAGTTTCAACTTTACTGGAGTTCACTTGTGGGACTTATGATCCTGAACAGGCTAGTGGACCTACGGTCTTCTATGTACTAGATGGGTTTGAGTGTCAGCAGGCATGAGTGCCATAGTTGAAGAACTAGCTATTATTCATGCTTGCATTGCAGGTAAAAGGAAGTTCCTCACTCAATGTTAGCAACCACCTAGCTAGCAAGCCAGATAAAAAAGGAAAAGGAAAAGGAAACAGGGCAACAAAAATTATCCCGACTTCTGGAATTCAGCCACAGTCTAATGGAATCAGAATAGCTGAATCTGAACAAACCTGCAAAACTTGACTGTGATTGCTCAACTACCTCTATTAATGTTATTGGTAACCTACATTGCAAATGCCATAATGATCATTCATTCATTCTTCATGAACAATTCAGAGACTGGACCATATATCTGTGCATTGTTTTTAAGTATTTATCCTTTTGGATTCACTTCTTGTTTCTAATTTGTCTGTATATGTGCTATACTTTCGGGATGTGGGCATTGCTGCCTGGCCAGCATTTATTGCTCATGAAAAAGGTGGTGGTGAGCTGCTTCTTGAACCATTGCAGTCCACCCTTAAAGAGGGAACTCCATGATTTTGATCCAGCAACAGTGAAAGAATGACAATATATTTCCAAGTCAGGATGTGTGCCTTGGAGAACAACTTGCAGATGGTGGTGTTCCCATGTATCTGCTGCCCTCGTTCTTTTAAATAGAAGTAGTTGTGGGTTTGGAAGGTGCTGTCTGAGGATCTTTGGTGAATTTCCACAGATAGTACCAGTAGTGTGTACTGAGTGTTGGTAGTGGAATGAGTGGATGAGGAGCAAATCAAGTGGGCTGCTTTGTCCTGGATGGTGTCAAATTTCTTAAGTGTTATTGGAGTTCCACCTTCCATGCAAGTAGGGAATATTCTGTCACACTCCTAACTTTTGCCTTGTAGATGGTGGACAGGCTTTGGGGAGTCAGGAGGTGAATTAATCACGGCTATATTTCTAGCCTCTGACCAGCTCTTGCTGCCACTATATTTTCATGGTGAGTCTAGTTGAGTTTCTGATCAATGGTAACCCCCAGAGTGTTGATAGTAGTGTATTCAGTAATGGTAACACCATTGAATGTCAAAGGACAATGGTTAGATAATCTCTTACTGGTGATTATCATTGCTTGGCATTTGTGTGACATGAATGTTACTTGCCAAGCCTAGATATTGTCCAGATCTTGTTGCATTTGAACATGGGTTGCTTCAGTATCAGAGTTATCGTGAATGATGCCGAACACTGCAGTAATGAGCGAACATCCCCACTTCTGACCTTAAGGAGGCAAGGTCGTTGATGAAGCTGGAAAAATGGTTGGGCCTAGGACGTTATCCTGAGGAAATCCTGCAGAGATGTCCTGGAGCGGAGATGACTGACCTCCAACAACCACCATTTTCTTATGTGCCATGTACGACTCCAACCAGTGGAGAGATTGCCCCCACCAGCCACCCCCAATAATCGATTGTTTCCATTTTATTATTTGGTAATTAATAAATTCATTCTTTGTTAACTCAAATTTGATTAAATTGGCTTATTCTAAGACACATGTTAATTCAGGTCTGGGAGTAATGTAACCAAAAAGAGAAGGCATCTGGTTTCAAATTAACTTTGTTATGGCCAGTTGAAAGGGTGGTTGAATAAATAGCCAACTCATCCTTCTTCATCTGGAAGCTTAATGATTTAGGATTACCATCTGGACCTATAACAAATTGGGGAACCTTGCCCAGGGTTTATACATAGCACAGCTTTCAATTCCAGATTTTCACATTAAATTTTATTGCAATACTTTAAATTCCACCAGCTGCCACAGTAGGATTTGAAACCACGTTCCCCAAGTCCGTTTTCTATTTTTCTAAATCTTTACTACCATATTGCCATCTGACTGGGAGTGGAAGATTGAAGCACCTCTCTGTGGGATTTGAAGACTCCCCCTCAAGATAATCTCAAATAACTCTAGCTCTCGTGGCAAGAGAGAGTATACCACCTCAATAACAATGGCAGCAGTGTGGGCTGATTAGTTGATAGAGATTAGCAAGCACAGTGATATACTTCCCACTTAAAATCTATTATTGCTGTCATTTGAGAGAAGTCAACAATTCTTGTGTCGTGGAACCACTTCCTGGCCCATGGGGCAACTTCTTAATCCTCAATCTGCTTGTATACTTACTGATGGACTGTCATGAGAGCCTGTAGGTCCCTTTGAGCAGTGGTATCTGCAAACATGATGCAGCTGTCTGAGTTTGCATGAATGCAAACACAAATCTCATGACCTCAAGACAGGAAGTCAACCCTGGTTCAGTATGGAATGCTGGGGGTGGAAAACAGAAGCAGTAGCAGGCAACTTAGAAGTGACGTACCAACTAGCATGCCATAAATACAGCTAATGGATTAAAGCTCAGCAGTCTTGTCACAAATATTAAGCTACTAACTAGAGGAGACATCAAAAATGCTCCCATCCTCAAGGATAGTGGAGCCAAACATATGTCAGTGCAAAAGATATCTTCAGCAAGAAGTACTACTTGAATAATCAATCCTGACTTACTTGTGAGGTCCCTGCCATCATAGATACCAGACTTTAGACAATTCAATTCACTCAAAAGAGATTGAGAAACTGCTATAACACTGGTTACAGCAAATGTTGCAGGCCTGACGACATCCTGGCTGCATACTAGTAATTTGTGCTCCAGAATTGGCTGAGCCTTTAGCCAAGATATTCTGGTAAAACTCCAACACTTAGAACTAATAGGAAATATAGATAATTCATTCACCAAACAGTATTTCAGAAAAGTACCTGGTCTGTCTTGTACCAAAAGGACAAATAAAATCTGGTAATTCCTAGTACATCAATCTGCTTTCAATCAAAGTATCAGTGGATGTTTTTGTCAGCACTTTCAAATATCCAATGATGGGCTCATAAACAAGTGCCATTTGCACCACAGAATTTTCAGACACTAGCCACCTCCAACAAGACAAAATATGACCACTTTTCTTTGACACTTAATTGTATCAACGCCATTAATTCTTCTAAAGTCAACATCCTTGGGGAGGAGAAACATTGACCAGAAACAAGCAACATAAATACCAATCTATTTATAAAATGCATAAATACTACATCATCAAGAATTATTTTTCTCTAATAGCAAAATAGTATCATTTTCACTAGATATTCTCTTGAAACGTGCTTACTGACTAACAATCTGCTAAAACACAGCCTATTTGAATGAAAAATGACTACCATTGTTTAAATAAAAGGTGAGAATCAAGCTATTACTTTGATACATGAATGTATTCTGCATACTTCAAACATGTTTAAATAATTCCTATCATAAAATATGTGCCTTTTCTTGACCAAGGGTTCAAATTTTAAAAGAGTACATAGAAGACCCATAAAGATAATAAGCAATTAGAATTAGTTAGTCAGAAATAGTAACAGACAACTTGCACTGATCAAGTAACGCTCAGACTTCAGCCTTATTGACTTAGCACCATCATGTCCCATTTATTTAGAATCCATGAAAGCAAATGTAAACTAAATAAACAAAATCACAAGAGTCATTGTAATGGGAAAAAAAAATCACTCACCTAATGGCAATAAAATAGTATAATCCCCTTTACGGGCTCTGGAGTTTTTCTCCTAATCTGATTTATCTCATCCTTCTCCTGAAACTAACTATAAATGCCCTCTCTTGACTAGCCTGAATGATAATCCTTCTTGTGGGAATTTAGAATGTGGTGACCAGCCTTCCACCTTGGGACATCACAACTAACACCAATCTTGCTCATATTCAGTGACTTCCAGCTATAACCACTAATTAGTAATCTAGACTGATTCTTGGAAGATTTTTTTCCCAGTCTAACCAATTAATCTATACCTTTACTTAACTCTGCAGGGTAATCTCACGCATGCAATCCTATCCTTCTGCACATCAAGCATTATACATCTTAATTTAACTTGTTATAGATTTGAATTGCTTTCCACAGAGATAAATGGAGGGAAATCTGATTATTAAAACATCAAGGACATCCAGACGATGAACACATGCAGACTGTTAGCAAAACCTTCAGTGCTCGTTATCAATTCATTAGTGAGATTGCACAGCTATCACCAAACATAGAGTAGAGCTTGTTACAATAATTTTGCTGTAATTTTGAGCTGACCGGCAGCAACAGCAGTGATAACAGCCAATTACAATTCAACTACAGCTTTAACAGTCATCCAAAAAAAAATTAAGCACTACCGCACTTAGGTGGTAGTGTAAGAAAACAAAAGAAAATAAACAGGAGTGTTCCGCGGTTACGTTAGGGCCCGGGTGTCCTTGGAGAAGGAGCACGCGGTGTCCACCAACACCGTGGAGTTGTTCAGGGAGAGGTGGGCGCCGCAGGGAGTGGAGTGCATCATTTCACCCTCCAACTCTATTTTGATTTAGTCCCTACCCTCTCCTTCACTGTTTTGAACACACAGCACTGCCCTTTGATGTGAAGGGCAGTGTTTGTCACTGGCCACCCGGGTGTTTTCCTATCTTCCTGGTGGTGGAATAAAAAAAAATTAAGTCATCCAGAAGATCTAGGAGCAAAAGTAGGCTGTTCAGCCAATGAAAACTGGTGCACTATTTAGTGAGATCATGGCTGACCTGATAATCCTCAACTTCATTTTACTGCCTTTTCTGTAAGAACTTTGATTCACCTACTGTTTCAAAATCTGTCTATCCCAGCCTTGAAATACTTAGTGGCCCAATATCAATGACCCTCTGTGGTAAAGTATTCAACAAATACCCTCTGAGAAAAAAAGTTCCTTCTCATCTGTGTTAAATGTATAACCTCTTATTCTGAGACCATGCCCTTTGGTCTTGGACTGTCTTACAAGTGGGTGCAACCTTCCTGCATCTATCCTGTCAGGTCCCTTAAGAATCTCACATGTTTCAAAGAGGTCACCTCTAATTCTTTTAAACTCTCAATCTCTCCTCATGAAACAATCCCTCCACACTTGGTATCTGTCTAGAGAACCTTCTCTGGACTGCCTCCAATACCAGTATATCTTTCCTGAGATAAGGGTCCCAAAACAATTCACAGTATTCCAGCTGTGGTCTGACTGGTGACTTGTATAGCGTTAGCAAGACCTTCCTAATTTTATTCTCCATTTCCTGTTTAAATAAAGGTCAACTTTACATTGGTCTCCCTGATCATCTGTTTGAATTTAGATGGTAGCTTTTTATGATTCATTGGTGCGGACTTCTAAATCCCTCTGTTCTGTAGCTTTCTGCAATCTTCCTCCATTTAAGTAATATTCAGTTCCTCTATTCTTCCTATGCAAGTGCACAAACTCATATTTTCCTACAATATCTTTCATCTGCTAAGTTTTTACCAAATCACTTAATTTGTCTGTTTCCTTCCACAGAGTCTTTGTGTCATTAAAAACAAAAATTGCTAGAGAAACTCAGCAGTTCTGGCAGCATCTGTGAATGAAAGCAGAGTCAACATTTCAGGTGCAATGATCCTTCTTCAGAACCTAAAACGTTAACTCTGATTTACATAAAACATAGAACAAAACAGCACAGAACAAGCCCTTTGGCCCTCAATGTTGCGCCAACCTGTGAATTAATCTAAGCCCATCCCCCTACACTATACTATCATCATCCATATGTTTATCCAAGGACTGTTTAAATGCCCCTAATATGGCTGAGTTAACTAGATTGACAGGCAGGGCATTCCACACCCTTACGACTCTGAGTAAAGAACCTGCCTCTGTCTTAAATCTATCACACCTCAATTTGTAGTTATGCCCCCTCGTACAAGCCAACTTCATCATCCTAGGAAAAAGACTCTCACTGTCCATCCTATCTAATCTCTGATCATCATGTATGTCTCTATTAAATCCCCTCTTAGCCTTCTTCCCTGCAATAAGAACAGACCCCAGGTCCCTCAGCCTTTCCTCATAAGATCTTCGCTACAGACCAGGAAACATCCTGGTAAATCTCCTCTGCACCTTTTCCAATGCTCCCACATCCTTCCTGTAATGGGGTGACTAGAACTGTACACAATATTCCAAGTGAGGCTGCACTAGCATTTTGTGCAGTTGCAGTATGACATCACAGCTCCAGAACTCAACTCTTTACCAATAAAACCTAACACACTGTACGGCTTCTTAACAGCACTACCAACCTGGTTGTAACTTTCAGGGATCTATGTACATTGACACCAAGATGACTCTGCATATCTACACTACCAAGATTCTTTCCATTTACCCAGTACTCTGCCTTCCTGTTATTCTTCCCAAAGTGAATCACCTCACATTTAGCTGCATTGAACTCCATTTGCCACCTCTCAGTCCAATTCTGCAATTTATCCAAGTCCCCCTGCAACCTGCAACATTCTTCCACACTGTCCACCATTCCACTGACTTTAGTGTCATCTGCAAACTTACTCACCCATCCACTTATGCCTGCGTCTACGTCATTTATAAAAATGACAAACAGCAGTGGTCTCAAAACAGAGCCTTGTGGCACACCACTAGTAACCAGACTCCAGGCTGAATATTTTCCATCAACCACCACTGTTGCCTTCTCACAGAAAGCCAGTTTTTAATCCAAACTGCTAAATCACCCTCAATCCCATGCCTCTGCATTTTCTCCAATAGCCTATATGTGAAACCTTATCCAAGTCCTTACAGAAGTCCATGTACACTACATCAACTGCCCTACCATTATCCACATGCTTGGTCACCTTCTCAAAGGTTTGTGAGACACTGTTTGCGAGACCATTAAGGAGAAATCATGCTTGACAAATTTACTATAATTTTTCAAGAAAGTAACAAGCAGGATAGATAAAGGGAATGTAATATATTTGGATTTTTAGAAAATGTTTGGCAAGGTACCACTCATTAGCCTACCTAATAAGATAAGAGTCCATGGTATTGGAGATAGTATATTAGCATGGAGGGAGGATTGGCAAAAATAAATCAGAAGATAAAGTTTTAGGAAAGGGGTATTTACAGGACAGCCCTTAACGAAGCCATGTTGACTATCTCTAATCAAATTGTTGCTTGCTAGTTGATTATAAATTCTATCTCTTATAATCTTTTCCAAAACATTTTATACAACAGAAGTAAGGCTCACTGGTCTATAATTACCTGGGTCATCTCTGTTGCCCTTCTTGAACAAGAGCACAACATTTGCAATCCTCCAGTCCTCTGGTACTAAACCTGTAGACAATGATGACTCAAAGATCAAGGCCAAAGGCTCTGCTATCTCCTCCCTAGCATCCCAGAGAATCATTGGAGAAATCCCATTCAGCCCAGGAGACCTATCTACTTTCACATGTTCTAGAATTGATAACACCTCCTCCTTACTAACCTCAATCCTTTCTAGTCTAATATCCTGTATCCCAGTCTTCTCCTCTACAATACTTTCTTATCACAGATGCTGCCAGTCCTGCTGACTTCCTGCAGCAATTTCTGTTTTGGTTCAGATTTCCAACATCCAATGTTCTTTAGTTTCTCAT
Organism: Chiloscyllium plagiosum; assembly: GCF_004010195.1. Lineage (NCBI taxonomy): Eukaryota > Metazoa > Chordata > Chondrichthyes > Orectolobiformes > Hemiscylliidae > Chiloscyllium > Chiloscyllium plagiosum. The sequence goes on from NC_057714.1 coordinate 51,834,687, forward strand.
TGTGTCAGCCTCACCAATTGCCTTCTGACTTATCTTTGTATCATCTATAAACTTGGCTATAGCACATTCACTTTCTTCATTTTAGTTATTAATATATATTATAAATAATTGTGGCCCCAGCACTGATTGCTGTGGCATTTTACTAGTTACTAGTTGCAATCCTGTAAATACCCCCTTTCCCAAAACTTTATCTTCTGTTTCTTTTTGCCAATCCTCCCTCCAAGCTAATATACTATAATCTCCAATACCATGAGCTCTTATCTTATTAAGTAGACTAATGGGTGGTACCTTGCCAAATATTTTCTAAAAATCCAAATATATTACATTCCCTTCATCTATCCTGCTTGTTACTTTCTTGAAAAATTATAGTAAATTTGTCAAGCATGATTTCTCCTTAATGGTGTCATAAGAACTGTTATAATAACCGGTAACATTTTCCCAATAAGAGACATTAGCTATTTGATTATTCTCTACTTTTCTCCTTTCCTTTTAAATACAAGTGTTACAGTGGCAGCTTTCCTACCTTCTGTAATTATTCCAGATTCTAAGGATTTTTGGAAGATCATTATCTCTGTACCCACTTACTTCAATAACGTAGGATACATCCCATCAGGTCCAGGGGACAAATTGGTCTTATCAATTTCCAAAGCATTTTTCGCCAGTGATGATTACTTGTTTCCTCTCCTCCCTTTGCCTCCTGAGTATTTAATCATTTTGGAATGCCTTAGTGTTTTCTACTGTGAAAATAATGCAATGTATTTATTCAACTCCTCTGCCATTTGCTGGTTCTACATTACTGTTTTCCTAACCTTGTTCTCTGAGGAACTTGGGTTCCACTTTGGCTTTTCTCATTCCTTTTACATATTTAAAGAAACTCTTGCTGTCTGTCTTGATGTTACTTGCAAGTACACCCTTGAAATTTATTTTCTTCTACTTTATTGGATTTTGTGGTTGTCTGTTGATTTTTAAAATCCTCCTTTTGCATACCAATAATCTTTGCCACATTGCATTTCTTTTTCTTTCATTTTGTGTTATCCTTATCTTCACCAGTTAATCAGAATTGGGTTATCCCGTTCCTAGAATTCTTCATCCTCACTGGGGTATAACTTGGCCATGAGCTGTTTTTTTGAATGTCTGCCATGTTCCTCAACAGTCTTTGCTACTAAACTCCTTTCTCTGTTCTTTTTAGCCACATCTCCCTATCCTCACTCTTATTTAAGCTTAGCACAGTTATTTCCAACTCAAATTCTTCCCTCTCAAACTGAATGCTAAATTTTACCATGTTACAGTCACTGTCTCCTCAGAGATATTTCTTGACATAGAATTCCCAGTCTCTGACTCACTCTTGTAGCCATAATATTTATCTTCCACAGTTTCTGATCAATGGTATCCCACAGGGCATTGATAGTGGGGATTCAGTGATGGAATTGCCATCAAAAGTCAAATGGAGATGGTTAGATTCTCTCTTGTTGGAGATGATCATTCTCTAGCACTGTGTGGTATGAATGCTACCTGCCACTCAACAGAATCAAAATACAGCGAATGCTACAAACCTGACATAAGAACAAAAATGCTGGAATACTCAGCAGTGCAGTAAGATCAGGTCTATACTCTTGTCAGTTAACAATAACAGGATTTGTTAAATAGGATAATATACAAGGGATTGTGAGAGGAAGCATCTAGAAATGGTGACACAGTGGCTCAGTGGTTAGCACTGCTGCCTCACAGCCCCAGGGGCCTGGGTTTGATTCCAGCCTTCTGTCTGCGTGGAGTTTGCACATTTTGCCCATGTCTGCGTGGGTTTCCTCCAGGTGCTCTGGTTTCTTCCCACAATCCAAAGATGTGTGAATTGGTTGTGCGAAATTGCCCATAGTGTTCAGGGATATGTTGGTTAGGTGCATTAGTCAAGGGTAAATGGAGAGGAATGGGTTTGGGTGGGATATTCTTTGGAGGGTTAGTATGGACTTGTTGGGCCGAAGGGCCTGTTTCTACACTGTAGGGATTCTAAACACAAGCTGAATAACTTTATTTTACTTTAAAGACGAGAAATATTTACTGGTCTTACTCACCAATCAGTTTCTTTCCCGTACTCACATTGTGCTGTGATCCATGACATCAATCCACCACTGGTCTCATGACAGGGAGAAATTTCATTTTTTTCTAGAAATGGGCATAAAACATTACAAGACAGAACTCATTGACAGTGGCTTTGATTGCATCAGAATAACAACAAAAAGAAACAACAAAAAGACATTGCTGAAAACAATCTCAAAGTGGATTGATTTTGAAAACTTTGAAGGACAAAAAGTGGAATGGTTAACATTTTACCAACAACCTTCAAATCCCAAAGTCAGACCAAAAGCAGGGAGAGCAGGACAAGGTTTTATGGATTGGGGTTGATGGGCTTGGCACATGTGGCTGTCAGTGTTGGCCACTCAACAGCTGGAAGGCTGGGAGTTGGTCCAATCGGTGGCTCAAGAGCAAGGGAGGTACTGGCACCATCTCTAACAGACACTGATTGTAACAAATACATGCAAAGCAAACTTGGAAGAATCAACATGGAAAACTGGCAACTTTAGAAATCAGGACTTGGCAGAAATCAGAACAAAGGTCAGTCCACAATTCATTGATAGATGTTTTTTCTTTAGATTGTAACAGCTCAAAGGGAAGCACTGGGGAAAATTGGGGAGCAACTATGTTGATGTTTTCCACATCTGGCTGCAATATTACAAAAGGTTTGATGACATGAAGATGAATATAAAATTGGAGATTGGGTATCAGCCAATTAGTGGAGATACTCCAGCATCAGGGTTGGATGTTAGTCTCCCTGTGTAGGACACCAGTCAGATAGTGGTGACTTCTGCAGAGCCAGTACTGATTTGCCATGTGACCATGCACCATGATGGACAAATAGGATGTCAGCAAAGGTAATGGCAGTGTCATTGGTTGCTAAGTAACAATGGCATCTCAGATATTTTTGGGAGACAAGAGCTCACAACACGAGATAAAAGTCAAGAATCAGAGTAACCATGCCCACCTGACATGGCCATCTTCATATTTAGGACAATGACATTTTGGATTGGGGCAGAATGTGGGCTGCCGAAGCAAACATGGAAGTGAAATGCATGTGGAGCTCTCAGAGAGTGAATGGCTTAATGTATAGGTGGAAAAGATGGTGTAGTGAATGCATAACACAGGGCTCTGTATCTATGATTAGCACTTCAGAGGATGAGTTGTCAAAAGATGTTAAATGCTTTCCTTTCTCTTCTGTCTCCACTTTCCTGCAAGTATTACAGACCCATTGAAGACCAATACCTTGCAAACATTTTAAATCCATGCTCTTGTCAGAGAAAGTTAGCTTTGCCTAAACTTAATGAGGGATGTACAGCAGGTCGGTGTCACTGTGAAACAGGCAGGGAGCTGTGTACAGTGGGTCAGTGTCACTGTGAAACAGGCAGGGAGTTGTGTACAGTGGGTCACTGTCACTGTGAAACAGGCAGGGAGCCGTGTACAGTGGGTCAGTGTCACTGTGAAACAGGCAGGGAGCCGTGTACAGTGGGTCAGTGTTACTGTGAAACAGGTAGGGAGCTGTGTACAGTGGGTCAGTGTCACTGTGAAACAGGCAGGGAGCTGTGTACAGTGGGTCAGTGTCACTGTGAGACAGATAGGGAGCTGTGTACGGTGGGTCAGTGTCACTGTGAGACAGGCAGGGAGCTGTGTACGGTGGGTCAAGGTTACTGTTCTGTGGGAGAGTGGATCTGAGTGTGATTTGGGTCAGAAATGCAGATATTGCTTGTCTGTCACGTACTCTGATTTGAAGTGGAGCCAAACCTCATCATCAAACCAGCAGATAAAGGGGGTGCAGTGGTAGTTTGGCGCACTGACCTCTAAACCGCTGAAGCCAGACGTCAACTCGAAGCCATCTCCTCCTACCGCCCCCTCGACCATGACCCCACCCCATCACCAAACCATCATCTCCCAGACCATACAGAGCCTCATCTCCTCAGGAGATCTCCCACCCACAGCTTCTAACCTCATAGTCCGGGAACCCCGTACTACCCGAGTCTACCTCCTTCCCAAGATCCAGAAACCTGACCACCCTGGCCGACCCATCGTCTCAGCATGCTCCTGCCCCATCAAACTCATCTCCACCTACCTCAAAACTGTCCTATCCACCCCTAGTCCAGGAACACCTACATACGTCCAAGACACCACCCACGCTCTCCACCTCCTCCAAGACTTTGTTTTCCCTGGCCCCCAACACCTCATCTTCACCATTAACATCCAATCCCTCTCAGGCAGGGAGCTGTGTACAGTGGGTCAGTGTCACTGTGAAACAGGCAGGGAGCTGTGTACAGTGGGTCAGTGTCACTGTGAAACAGGCAGGGAGCTGTGTACAGTGGGTCAGTGTCACTGTGAAACAGGCAGGGAGCTGTGTACAGTGGGTCAGTGTCACTGTGAAACAGGCAGGGAGCTGTGTACAGTGGGTCAGTGTCACTGTGAAACAGGCAGGGAGCTGTGTACAGTGGGTCAGTGTCACTGTGAAACAGGCAGGGAGCTGTGTACAGTGGGTCAGTGTCACTGTGAAACAGGCAGGGAGCTGTGTACAGTGGGTCAGTGTCACTGTGAAACAGGCAGGGAGCTGTGTACAGTGGGTCAGTGTCACTGTGAAACAGGCAGGGAGCTGTGTACAGTGGGTCAGTGTCACTGTGAAACAGGCAGGGAGCTGTGTACAGTGGGTCAGTGTCACTGTGAAACAGGCAGGGAGCTGTGTACAGTGGGTCAGTGTCACTGTGAAACAGGCAGGGAGCTGTGTACAGTGGGTCAGTGTCACTGTGAAACAGGCAGGGAGCTGTGTACAGTGGGTCAGTGTCACTGTGAAACAGGCAGGGAGCTGTGTACAGTGGGTCAGTGTCACTGTGAAACAGGCAGGGAGCTGTGTACAGTGGGTCAGTGTCACTGTGAAACAGGCAGGGAGCTGTGTACAGTGGGTCAGTGTCACTGTGAAACAGGCAGGGAGCTGTGTACAGTGGGTCAGTGTCACTGTGAAACAGGCAGGGAGCTGTGTACAGTGGGTCAGTGTCACTGTGAAACAGGCAGGGAGCTGTGTACAGTGGGTCAGTGTCACTGTGAAACAGGCAGGGAGCTGTGTACAGTGGGTCAGTGTCACTGTGAAACAGGCAGGGAGCTGTGTACAGTGGGTCAGTGTCACTGTGAAACAGGCAGGGAGCTGTGTACAGTGGGTCAGTGTCACTGTGAAACAGGCAGGGAGCTGTGTACAGTGGGTCAGTGTCACTGTGAAACAGGCAGGGAGCTGTGTACAGTGGGTCAGTGTCACTGTGAAACAGGCAGGGAGCTGTGTACAGTGGGTCAGTGTCACTGTGAAACAGGCAGGGAGCTGTGTACAGTGGGTCAGTGTCACTGTGAAACAGGCAGGGAGCTGTGTACAGTGGGTCAGTGTCACTGTGAAACAGGCAGGGAGCTGTGTACAGTGGGTCAGTGTCACTGTGAAACAGGCAGGGAGCTGTGTACAGTGGGTCAGTGTCACTGTGAAACAGGCAGGGAGCTGTGTACAGTGGGTCAGTGTCACTGTGAAACAGGCAGGGAGCTGTGTACAGTGGGTCAGTGTCACTGTGAAACAGGCAGGGAGCTGTGTACAGTGGGTCAGTGTCACTGTGAAACAGGCAGGGAGCTGTGTACAGTGGGTCAGTGTCACTGTGAAACAGGCAGGGAGCTGTGTACAGTGGGTCAGTGTCACTGTGAAACAGGCAGGGAGCTGTGTACAGTGGGTCAGTGTCACTGTGAAACAGGCAGGGAGCTGTGTACAGTGGGTCAGTGTCACTGTGAAACAGGCAGGGAGCTGTGTACAGTGGGTCAGTGTCACTGTGAAACAGGCAGGGAGCTGTGTACAGTGGGTCAGTGTCACTGTGAAACAGGCAGGGAGCTGTGTACAGTGGGTCAGTGTCACTGTGAAACAGGCAGGGAGCTGTGTACAGTGGGTCAGTGTCACTGTGAAACAGGCAGGGAGCTGTGTACAGTGGGTCAGTGTCACTGTGAAACAGGCAGGGAGCTGTGTACAGTGGGTCAGTGTCACTGTGAAACAGGCAGGGAGCTGTGTACAGTGGGTCAGTGTCACTGTGAAACAGGCAGGGAGCTGTGTACAGTGGGTCAGTGTCACTGTGAAACAGGCAGGGAGCTGTGTACAGTGGGTCAGTGTCACTGTGAAACAGGCAGGGAGCTGTGTACAGTGGGTCAGTGTCACTGTGAAACAGGCAGGGAGCTGTGTACAGTGGGTCAGTGTCACTGTGAAACAGGCAGGGAGCTGTGTACAGTGGGTCAGTGTCACTGTGAAACAGGCAGGGAGCTGTGTACAGTGGGTCAGTGTCACTGTGAAACAGGCAGGGAGCTGTGTACAGTGGGTCAGTGTCACTGTGAAACAGGCAGGGAGCTGTGTACAGTGGGTCAGTGTCACTGTGAAACAGGCAGGGAGCTGTGTACAGTGGGTCAGTGTCACTGTGAAACAGGCAGGGAGCTGTGTACAGTGGGTCAGTGTCACTGTGAAACAGGCAGGGAGCTGTGTACAGTGGGTCAGTGTCACTGTGAAACAGGCAGGGAGCTGTGTACAGTGGGTCAGTGTCACTGTGAAACAGGCAGGGAGCTGTGTACAGTGGGTCAGTGTCACTGTGAAACAGGCAGGGAGCTGTGTACAGTGGGTCAGTGTCACTGTGAAACAGGCAGGGAGCTGTGTACAGTGGGTCAGTGTCACTGTGAAACAGGCAGGGAGCTGTGTACAGTGGGTCAGTGTCACTGTGAAACAGGCAGGGAGCTGTGTACAGTGGGTCAGTGTCACTGTGAAACAGGCAGGGAGCTGTGTACAGTGGGTCAGTGTCACTGTGAAACAGGCAGGGAGCTGTGTACAGTGGGTCAGTGTCACTGTGAAACAGGCAGGGAGCTGTGTACAGTGGGTCAGTGTCACTGTGAAACAGGCAGGGAGCTGTGTACAGTGGGTCAGTGTCACTGTGAAACAGGCAGGGAGCTGTGTACAGTGGGTCAGTGTCACTGTGAAACAGGCAGGGAGCTGTGTACAGTGGGTCAGTGTCACTGTGAAACAGGCAGGGAGCTGTGTACAGTGGGTCAGTGTCACTGTGAAACAGGCAGGGAGCTGTGTACAGTGGGTCAGTGTCACTGTGAAACAGGCAGGGAGCTGTGTACAGTGGGTCAGTGTCACTGTGAAACAGGCAGGGAGCTGTGTACAGTGGGTCAGTGTCACTGTGAAACAGGCAGGGAGCTGTGTACAGTGGGTCAGTGTCACTGTGAAACAGGCAGGGAGCTGTGTACAGTGGGTCAGTGTCACTGTGAAACAGGCAGGGAGCTGTGTACAGTGGGTCAGTGTCACTGTGAAACAGGCAGGGAGCTGTGTACAGTGGGTCAGTGTCACTGTGAAACAGGCAGGGAGCTGTGTACAGTCAGTCAATGTCACTGTGAAACAGGCAGAGAGCTATGTACAGTGGGTCAGTGTCACTGTGAAACAGGCAGGGAGCTGTGTACAGTGGGTCAGTGTCACTGTGAAACAGGCAGGGAGCTATGTACAGTGAGCCAGTGTCACTGTTCTGTGGGAGAGTGGACCTGAGTGTGATTTGGGTCAGAAATGCAGATATTGCTTGTCTGTCACGTACTCTGCTTTGAAGCGGAGCCAATCAGAGTGGCACCTGGGGGTGAATGGCAGCAATGGAACTTTCAAATAAAATCCAGAAGGGCAAGGTCCTAATGGAGCTCAATGGTCCAACAGCGAAACTGAGCAGCAACCCAAGCGGAATTTGAAAAGACCGATGAAAGTGATATCAGTGCAAAGCAGGGAGCAGATTGGTTTGTCGTAGGTAGGCTGTTTGTGTCCACTCGCAAACTGCATTAAGGAAAATAAGAGTTCTAGTTTCTCTTTTCTAAAAGGAAACAATTTTCCATTTGATATAAGCTTTTTACGAGACGCCTAATTAAAGGTATAGGAGTCATGCTAAGACCTAGGTGTTGTATGGCCTGCCGTGTGTGAGCTCCTGGAAGACCATATCTGCAGGATATCAGGTTTAACCATTAAGTTTGCAAATAACAGAAACTTTGGTGGTTGGTAAATACTGTGGAAGGAAGCTTTAGTCTACAGACCGATATCGGTGGACTGGTTAGATGGGTAGAACTTTGACAGAAGGAATTTAATTCTGTTAGGAATGAGGTGATGCATTTTGAGAGGATTAACAAGGTAAGGGAGTACACATTGAATGGTAGGACCCGAGGAAATACAAAGGATCAGAGGGAGCTTGGTAGGCATACCCTAAAAGGCAGCAGGACAGGTGAACAAGATGGTTAAGAGGGCATGTGGGACACTTGTCTTTATCAATGAATACAACTGAAGGGAGATAATGATGGAGTTATATATGATGTTAGTTTATCCACAACTGGAGTACTGTATGCAGTTCTGGTCACCACAGTACAGGAAGGATGTGATTGGACTTGAGAGGGTGGAGACAAGATCCACCAGAATGTTGCTTGAACTGGATTGATTCTGCTATGATGAGAGATTAGATAGATTGGGTTGTTTTCCTTTGAGCAGAGAAAGCAGAAGAGAGACCCAATTAAGGTGTACAAAATAATGAGGGCATAAATCGGTCTGTAGGAAGAAATTGTTCCTCTAGTAGGAACCAGGCAGCATAGATTTAAGATAAGGGACTGAGGTTTACAGGGGACATAAAGAAGCTGGTGGGTGTCTGAAACTCTCTGTCTGAACAGGACCCATCGCAGCATTTTAATGAATACTTGGCTGAACATTTGAAACACCACAACCTACAAAGCCAAGTGCTGGAAAATGGAATGAGAGTCGATAGGTGCTTGATGAGTGGTTCTAACACAATAAGCTTTTAAATCTCTGACTCATTGACTTTATGATAAACGGTAGTAATGGAGGACAATTTTCTAGAACACATTAGAATTAGGTTCCAATTTCATGTAATCTTATGCCACTATGATATAGCTCCTTATGTAAATAATCAGTTGTGATTACCAGAATTAAGACATTATTAGTTATTTACTCCACAAGGTCTAGATTTCAAGTTTTTAGAGTTTTCCTGTAGCACAAGATCAAAAAGCAACATTGAATAAACACATGCAGCAGTGCTCCTAATTTGTGTAACTCTGGAGTTGCCCTCCTCACTGTGGGAAATAGGGCAGGTACCCACAAATTGAGTGGCAAAGATATTTACCCCAACAAAGAACACCCACAGGTGTCCTAATACCTGCCAGTATCATGCAAACTCAACCAATTGGGGAAGACATCACTCCCCTCATTTCAAAGATGGACATTGGTGAGTTGGGGAAAACCCAAAGGAGGCAGCTTGCTTCTGCTCTCACCTAGTGTTGGATAAATTTCTTAAAGGTATGGATGACATTGGCTGGTGACACAAGACTGTAACTAAAAATGACAATTAGGACTAACTATCCGTCACTGCGCAAAATATTGAAAACATGGCATATTTAACGAGTGAAGGAAAGAATGTACCTTTGTCCTCATCAAAGAGTCAAAATGAATTAAAAAGAGCTGAAAAAAATCAACTCATCAATGTTTATGTTCTGGACTGGTGCTAGAACCATGCTTGTCTGACTCTCTTTCTCCTTTCTACTTGTGTCATTTTTTTCTCTTGTTTCTTTGTGAGTCTGTTTGCATCTTGAAACACTTTTAAAGAAAGGGCAGAGTTTAAGTTATAGATTTGTAGTCAGCAAATTGTGTTTCTCTTCCAATTGATTCAAAATAGTTTGACTACAATAGATAGTTTTTCTTTGTTAATGGAAAATCCTGGCATATTCTTTTAACCTGAATTAGATAGGTAGAATTTGGGTAATTTGGTAGTTTAAGCAAATTTTCACAGTTGTGAAGGTTTTGGGAATTGTGGGGCTTGATTTCCAGTTCAGTATCTTGGTGAGTGATGACAGTAAGGTAGAGGACGTATGGTATCCTGAAACCTGCAGTCATCAAATCATGGAAACAATCATGTTATTAAACCTGTAGTGAAAGGGAAATCTCAGAAAATGGTTCATTGAAAGGAGTTGCTTGAGGTGGGTGATGTGAAGGCAAGCAGCTCTCACAGCAGTACCGTACAATCTGAGCATCCATACGTTAAGGTGGAGTTTGATGACAATATGGAATTCCAGTGTAGCCTGTGTATTGTGAATCCAGAACCTGCATCCAATCTAGTGAAGCTTTATCCAAACTTGGAAGAAGGCTCAAGGTTTATCTGCTAAAAGGCTGCAATGAAACATCAAATTTTGCTGATCAGATAACTCCTAGAGACCTGACCAAACTCACAGTCAAATGTAAATGAATCACCAACAGCCATATTCCCACTGAAAGTATATTATAAATAATTGTGATTCTAACACAGTTGCCTATGGCTAGGCAATGATTACAAGTCACCTCCTTATCCCTATTCCCTGTATTTTACTTGTTATCCAATCCTCTATCCATGTTATGATACTACACCACCCTGGAATATCTTACTAAGGAGCTTCTCTATCCAGGACAGAATACCTTGATTTGAAATGACTAACACAATATCTGTAAACTCACATCCATTATATGAAGTGGAATAGACATCTGCCCCTTGACTTTTATTCAAATACCTCCTGTACCTTGTAGTCAAATACTAAAGGATTGAAGAAGATTTGACTTGATTATAGCACAACTGAAAAACTTTTATCTAATCTAAGAGAAAGAGAACATAAGAGGTACAGTTAGTAAGTTTGCAGATGACACCAAAATTGGAGATGTAGTGGACAGCGAAGAGGGTTACCTCAGATTACAACAGGATCTGGACTAGATGGGCAATGGGCTGAGAAGTGGCAGATGGATGCGAGGTGCTGCATTTTGGGAAAGCAAATCTTAGCAGGACGTGTACACTTAATGGTAAAGTCCTAGGGAGTGTTGCTGAACAAAGAGACCTTGGAGTGCAGGCTCATAGCTCCTTGAAAGTGAAGTCGCAGGTACATAGGATAGTGAAGAATGCATTTGGTATGCTTTCCTTTATTGGTCAGAGTACTGAGTACAGGAGTTGGGAGGTCATGTTGCAGCTGTACAGGACATTGGTTAGGCCACGTTTGGAATATTGCGTGCAATTCTGGTCTCCTTCCTATCGGAAAGATGTTATGAAACTTGAAAGGGTTCAGAAAAGATTTACAAGGATGTTGCCAGGGTTGGACGATTTGAGCTACATGGGAGAGGCTGAACAGGCTGGGGCTGTTTTCCCTGGAGTATCGGAGGCTGAGGGGTGACCTTATAGAGGTTTACAAAATTATGAGGAGCATGGATAGAGCAAATAGACAAAGTCTTTTCCCTGGGGTCGGGGAGTCCAGAACTAGAGGGCATAGGTTTAGGGTGAGAGGGGAAAGATATAAAAGAGGCCTAAGGGGCAACTTTTTCATGCAGGGGGTGGTACGTGTATGGAATGAGCTGCCAGAGGACGTGGTGGAGACTGGTACAACTGCAACATTTAAGAGGCATTTGGATGGGTATATGAATAGGAAGGGTTTGGAGGGATATGGGTCAGGTGCTGGCAGGTGGGTTAGATTGGTTTGGGTTATCTGGTCGGCATGGACGGGCTGGACCAAAGGGTCCGTTTCCATGCTGTACATCTGTATGACTCTATGACTGCAGAAGCTGGCATATCAGCTGCCTGACCTGCTGTGCTTTTCCAGCACCACACCTTTTGACTCTGATAGCTAATCTAAAACATATTTCACTCCTGTTAACAAAATCATCGGATTATCAGAAATAATCGTGACATTCTAAAACTGCCCAGTGGTGATCGTCATTAACATCTATTTCTTGGACAGAAATAGATTGTTATGATGTATGTTTCCTTTTTTGTTCCAGTGCTGGGACTGGTCTTGTGCTCCTGCAGATTGTCCTGGAATAATCTCATTTTCATAAAGCATGGCACAATACATTAATGGTTAGACAGTTTTCTTGCCGTTGAAGAAACTTCCCGTCACACCATCACCAAGGATGGTGGTGACTGCGGGCTCTTCTCTTTGCCGTCAGTTTCTGAAATGTTAAGCTGGCTTGTGGTTGACAAACTGGATACACTCAGCTGTGGGCTTCCAGGAAAATTCTCTTATTCTATTTACAGATGTCAACCTGCCATGGTATTTAGAACATAGAACATAGAAGAATACAGCGCAGTACAGGCCCTTTGGCCCTCGATGTTGCGCCGATCCAAGCCCACCTAACCTATACTAACCCACTATCCTCCATATACCTATCCAATGCCCGCTTAAATGCCCATAAAGAGGGAGAGTCCACCACTGCTACTGGCAGGGCATTCCATGAACTCACGACTCGCTGAGTGAAGAACCTACCCCTAACTTCTGTCCTATACCTACCACCCCTTAACTTAAAGCTATGCCCCCTTGTAATACCCGACTCCATACACGGGAAAAGGTTCACACTGTCAACCCTATCTAACCCCCTAATCATCTTGTACACCTCAATCAAGTCACCCCTAAACCTTCTTTTCTCTAATGAAAACAGCCCCAAGTGTCTCAGTCTATCCTCATACGATCTTCCTTCCATACCAGGCAACATCCTGGTAAACCTCCTCTGCACCCGTTCCAGTGCCTCCACATCCTTCCTATAGTATGGCGACCAAAACTGCACACAATATTCCAGATGCGGCCGCACCAGAGTCTTATACAACTGCAACATGACCCCAGGACTCCGGAACTCAATTCCACTACCAATAAAAGCCAGTACGCCATATGCCTTCCTCACCACACTATTTACCTGGGTGGCAACTTCCAGAGATCTGTGTACATGGACACCAAGATCCCTCTGCTCATCCACACTACCAAGTATCCGACCATTAGCCCAGTACCCCATCTTTTTGTTATTCTTCCCAAAGTGAATCACATCACACTTAGCTACATTGAATTCCATTTGCCACCTTTCATTATTGGGATTGTATTATAGACCCCCAATAGTCAGAGGGAAATTGAGAAACAAACTT
>NC_057714.1:51849259-51857920 GCF_004010195.1 Chiloscyllium plagiosum
AGTAGTTGCCCCTTGAACAAGTTCCACATATCATTTACACTCTTGCCTTGGAGTCTACTTTTCCAAGCCACACATCCTAAGTCATGCCTCACCGCATCATAATTTCCCTTACCCCAGCTATAATTCTTGCCCTGTAGTACACACTTATCCCTCTCCATCACGAGTGTAAAAATCACCGAATTATGGTCACTATCCCCAAAGTGCTCACCTTCCTCTAATTCTAACACCTGGCCTGGTTCGTTACCCAGAACCAAATCCAGTATGGCCTCACCTCTTGTTGGCCTGTCTACATATTGTGTCAGGAAACTCTCCTGCACACATTGAACAAACACTGACCCATCTAACGAACTTGAGCTATAGCTTTCCCAATCAATATCAGGAAAGTTAAAGTCCCCCATAACAACCACCCTATTACTGTCACTCATCTCCTGAATCACCTTCCCTATCCTTTCTTCAATGATTCTAGGACTATTAGGAGGCCTGTAAAAGACTCCTAACAGGGTGACCTCACCTTTCCTATTCCTAACCTCAGCCCAAACTACCTCAGATGGCAAGTCCTCATCCATCGTCCTTTCCACCACTTGAACACCATTAGACAACAGGAAGTCATCTCTGGGTGGTAAATGATCAGATATCACCTCAATGAGGATGTTAACTATCATGCAGACTCAGATAAGCTCATTTTGTATTACCCCGCAGTTGCAGTGGCCTGCCAAACCACAGAGGACATTCATGAAAAAAATCCTATACTCTCTCCGAGTTCCAGTCTGCACCATTAGTGTGGGTAATAACTGTGTTACACCTTAACACCTAAACAGATTTCAAGAGTCTAACAAAAATCATTGTATTTTGTTGTTACTTACTCCATCCTAAGCCAAGTAAGAACTGCATCAGCTGTGTTTCCAACGCTGTACGAAAACACACTGCTCTGGTCTTTAAAAGTTTGGAAGTAAGGCATGAAATGGTAAGTACTGAGTAAACTGTTAGTGTCACCCTATCCACTTAAAAGCAGGATCTAGGATAACCTTGTGGTCCAAAGGTTCAGGGAAAGACTGGAGACATTTTCATCGATGAAGGACTACCCGTGTTCTGCAGTCAAGCAATTGTGTATGAATCTCATCACCAAGCAGTGTCTTTCAAAAGACCTTTTGCTTGCTGGCTTCTGTGGCAGGACTGGAAGGCTTCTAGACCTCTCTCATTGTGGACTTCAGCTGCTCACTGGCCATCTGAATCATTAAAGTCCGAGCTAGTTTCTGTCCACATGTTCAACTAAACCTGAAAGTGATTTACAGCATGTGCTTGGGCTTCCCCAAGGACTCATATGACTGAAACCTTTGTACGTTCCTGACATCGATAAAGACATCGAAAAAGTTTTACCAAATGAATGGTTCATTATTATTGCTGCGTTGTACTGAAATCATACCGAGCTTGGAGAGTGAGGTGAGCCTAACTTCAACCTGGTGAACAACAACCTTTATTAATTGTTTACACTACATACATGAATGGTAGGAGAGAACTTTCCTAGACCCTTTAAACTTGGTCCTAGTTTCAAGTATTTCTCAAGGTATCACTATTGTATATGTCTTACTACTTATTTCCACACCTGCCTACTAAAATAACTTAGGACCACCTTTAACCTTTAAAACCAAGTCGGAATTCAGACCAAGTCCCAAGATTCTCTGTATTCCTCCATTTTATCTAAATATAAAGCCACCTGTCCTGACAACATAGGGGCCCGGTGTACATGCACACCAAGGTTCCTCTGATCTTTGGTGCTTCCCGGAGTCCTACCACTCATCATGTATTTCCTTAACATTTTCATCCTGCCCAAGTGCATCACCTCACATTATCCAAATTGAATTCCATTTGCCACTGATTAGCCCATCTGACCAGCACAACAATATCCTCTTGTAATCTAACATTATTCTCCTCACAATATATCACCGCAGCAATTTTTACATAATCTTCAAATTTACTGATCACCCCACCTGCGTTCAAGTCTAAATCATTTATATAAACCATAAACAGTAAGGGCCCCAACACTGACCCCTGTGGGACTCCAATGGATGCAACCTACTGTCAGAAAGACACCCTCTGCTTCCTGCCACTCAGCCAATTGAGAATGCAGTTTGCCAAATTTCCTTGCATCCCATGGGTTCTTAGCTTTGCTTACAATATACCATTCAGGATCATATCAAAATCTGTTTGTAAGCTATTTTGTATCACAGAATTACACCTTAATTGACACGTGTTGCTACCAAACACCTTTCATTCCATGACTCAGTGGCACCTGAGGTAAAAAGAAAATGCTAACTTTTTGGGTCATTGACCAGAATTGCTAACTTTGTTACTTTCCACGGTTTCTGCCTGAAATGCTGAGTTTTTCCAGTATTTCCTTCTTTTTTAATCGCATATGTTATCTACTTGTTGTATTCCCAAATCCACACACGAAACAATATTTTTACTTTTGGTTACATAAGTTGCCTCAAAGCTAGCAATGAATAATTAAGTATTGCTTCATTGAAAGTTTTAATAATTTAAATAAGTCTGACATAATTAAGCAAATGTTCTCATTGTAAATATGGGGAATCTTCAATCTATCTTTTATGGATAGGATTGCGTTATCCATGGGTTTCCTGATTAAATTTTATCGTTTTGTATTGTCTGTGGAAAACAAATCTCACTCACAAGGTAGTTTTGTTTGGGAGACTCACCTGGCAGAAGCCCATATTGAAAATTTCTCTGTATATTTCAAAGAATTTGTAAGTTTAAGTGTTCATGCTGCTGTTAAGGAAGATGTACATATTCCTCCATAGACTGGTACAATCAAATCTTTGGCAATCAGCACAAGTTTCGTAGCCAGCCTCTGCTGATTTTTCTGAGTGATTAATTTTATAGGGAGCTTCCCCATTACATAATGTGAAAGCAAACAATGTAGACATTAAAAATGGTAAACTGTATTTTTGGGCTATCAAATTAACTTTCTAATAATGGCCTCCACTTCATTATGTTCCTGTCATGCAAATTTGTGCAATTGAGTGCTGATAAGCACACAGCTTTCCCCATGGATTTTACAAATGACTTCAGATAGCCCTGCTCACACGCAGGCCTTCATATACAGTTTAGTCACTATGTTACAAAAGAAAATCTTACATTCATCTAAGAATGGGTCTGGTTTTAATCTCAGTAACACATCTATTTATATTAGTTAATGTGGCAGTATCGGGGTCAAAATTGTAAAAGTAAACACACTGAATGACGAAGATTTATTCACAAATCTATAGCATTGCAGGGTTTCCCACTGTTACAGTTACCTCCTCACACAGAAGTTCTTTGAAAAAGTTTATTTATTTATGCAAATGTGTGCATTTTTATTATTGGTCAAGTATGCGTGTACAATTTTTATCTGTTTCCTATGTACTTTGGCATTTATATAAAGAATTCCTTCTATGTCTGTGTAATCTGAGCGAGCTTGAAAAAGTGTAGTTAGGCAAGCATTAGCACATAGTCGCAAAGATAAGTATAACCAATGAGTAACAGTGTAACAACTGTCATGCTGCATTGGTCATTTGAGTAAAGATGAAGAAAAAGTAGAACCTTTTTACTATGCATGGACTCCAGTCCAACCCAGTCTAACACCAGCATCTCCACTCATGGTTGACCAATGAAAGCAGATGTGCCAAACCTTCTTCCCAACCCTGTTTACCTGCAACTCTACTTTCACTTGCACCCCTAGGTCTCCTTGTTCGACAACACACCTGAGGGCCCTCCCATTAATTGTGTAACTGCTACCTGTTCGCCTTACCAAAATTCCATGTCTCACATGTAGCTAAATTAAACTGCATCTGTCACTCACTAACCCATTGTCCCAAGTGATCAAAGACCCATTTCACTCTGAGATAATCTTCACTGTCCAAGTAAGTAAAGCAACTGAGAACTTAATGATCTTAAACTAAGTAACCAGATTAAAAAGCTACAATTTTTGAAAATGATTTTACAGAATTCCATCTTGAGAATTTTTTTGTTAGTCATTTGTGCATTATGGGTGTTGGCTGTGTCAGCATTTATTGCCCCTCCCCAGTTACCCTTGAGAAGGTGGGAATGAGCTGCCTTCTTGAAACACTGCAGTCCATTTGATATAGGTAAACCACAATGCTATTAGAAAGACAATTCCAGGATTTTGACCAAGTGATAGGGAGGGAACAAACCAGGTTGATGGCGGCTTGGAGAAATGGAGATGCCCTCATCATTGCAGATGCGAGTGATTGTTGGGTTTGGAAGATGCTGTCTAAAGAGCCTTTGTGAACTTTTGCATTTTGTGGATGATACACACTGCTCCTGCTGCACATTGGTGGTGGAAGGAGTGAATATTTGTGGATCTGATGGCAATCAAGCAAGGGCTGCTTAGTCCTAGATCATATCAAGCTTCTTGAGTGTTAGTGGAACTACACTCATCCAGGCAAATGGGGAATATTTCAACATAGCCGTAACTCGTTTCTAGCAGACTGTGGACAGTCTTTGGGAGACAGGAGATGAATTTCTAGCTGCAGGATTCCTAGCCTCTCACTTGCTCTTGTAGCCACAATAACTTTATCAGGGTTATGGACAAGACCAAACCAGACCCTCTCAAAATATTTTAAGAAGATATCCCAGATACTAACTTTTTCTTACCTTAAAGGCAAATGTACTGTGCTGTGCCAGATACAATTTGATTGGTCAAACTACTTGACATTAAGCAAAACACAATATAAATAAACACTATAGGTAAAATACAACAAAAGAAAGAAAAACTTAGAATAGCTTAATCCTAATGGAAAACTCAACCAAATAATTGATACAGTAACTATTACTAATTAACTATTCCATGAACACACCCCTTGGCTGAAAGACAAATTCAGAAAAATAGATTAGTCTTACACACAGATAATCCAGCAGCAGACAGAAATCCCAGCTTTTGGCTGTAATCGAGAGAGGGAAAAGATACCATCTACTTCTTCAAATTTCTAGTGACTTCAAGCCTGTTGAGAAGCCAACAATAACGGCTTAAAACTAAAAAGCTGAAAACTGGAAATCCTGATCTATAAGAGCTGGCCACAGTTATCCAGGCTGCTTCTATTGTTCCAACTTTAAAACAAAATGCAAAGCCTCCCAAGCTGTTCACTTCGTGGATCTTCACTAGCCAGCTCTTCAACTCTGTCTTAAAATGTCTCTTTAAATAAAAAACAGGACAAAATAATCTCATAAAGCCACAGCATTATCACAACTGGTCCAATTCAATTTCTGGTTAGTGATTATTTGTCAGGATGTTGAATTGTGTACTGTTCATGTTACTGTTGTATGAGAAAGACTTTCAGTCATTGGCCAGGGCCAACACATTCTTCATCACCTGACATTCTTCCTCTAATAGGACAAAAATATCTATATACAGTATGATGATGTTTCTGGGGGACTACTTTTGCATTTTCTACCACCTCATTTCAAAACATTCCTCAACTCGCGATTGCATCATGGGCAAAAACAGAGCCTCACACAAGGAATAGGAACCAAGTGATAAGGGTAGTCTTAAACAACCTTGGGCCCTCAGGGTGTGATTTAAGAAAAAAAACTATAATGTCTCCTAAGTCAAAAAATGTACAAAATGTAGGCCATTTACTCTGTTAGATCTTTTTCACTTTGCTGCTTAACTGCCTTAGGTCTCTACTATTGGCATCCCAGCAGAAAGTTCAACAGCATTTTTACAGAGTCATAGAGTTATACAGTACAGAACCAGACTGTTTTTGTTTATCATCTTTAAAGTGGGTCCCCAGCAAACTGAAGTATTGCAAATTGAGGCAAAGTGACTGATCTCCCTCATTTTAGTAAGAGCATTGGACTTGTACACAGTGTGAATTCTATTTTAATGCTCCAGGGAGATATCAGAAAAAAAAATTACAAATTGTAGAGTTTTAGTTGGCTCATTTTAAATTGCCTTTTCTTTCTCATCATTACATCTTTTAAGTGGATATTGTCTTCAAGTATTAGTCAAAAAACTGGCCCCAATATTCAAATGATGTCGGAACCACTTTGACAGACCTGAAAAGGCACACACTCATTTCAGGTCAGATGAACACGACACATCGTATTGAACCAGTTCCATCAATTGGAATCCCAGGTTTCTGTCTGCAACAATTAGACATATTTGGCATTAATGGGCACCAGACATGCAGTACTCAAAGCAGTGATAATTAAAAGAACAGTTGCAAGCTGGCTTCCAAAAGCAACATCCAAGTTCTTTTTACTTAATCTTATTACATTCTTGCTCATCCTGACTCATCCTGCTGCCCATTTCTTACCCATATTCCCACTGTTCTCTCTCCCTCAGCTTTCTCAAAATCCTCCTCTGACATCCAGGCTGACTGAATTTGTTTCCCATTCTCAGTCATGAGCTATCTCATGGATTATGTGAAGTACCCACAGCTCTCTGGTACTATCTGAATCAAGCCCACTGGTCTTTTTGCTGTAGTCCTGTCCCAGCTTTATTATTGCATTGGGATCATGTGACGATTCTGATACATTTAAACTTCTGGGCTAAGCTCTCAGGCGATTTTTGCTGTGTTCACAATTTGCTGTCCAGAACCCTTGTGTATCAGAACCCTTAATGCTTTTTAAAGGTTTATCACACATATATTTCATTCTTACTATTCTTGGTGAATACCTCAATGCTAAATCTAACCTGACATCTATTTGCACAGCCATCTAACCTACTTACGTACTTCCCAAGTTGCATACAGCTGACTTTAAGAGAAACAAAGGAGTGAATGGGGGCAGGGAGACATTAAATGAGTATTTTGCATCAGTGTTTACTGTAGACAAGGATATGGAAGACAGAGAACATGGGGAAATAAATAGCAACAGCTTGAAAAATGTCCATATTATACAGAAGGAGATACTGGACATCTTAAAACGTATAAAGGTGGATAAATCCCTGGGACCTGATCAGGTTTACCCTAGAACTCCTTTGGAATCTAGAGAAGTAATTGCTGGGTCCCTTGCTGAGATATTTGTATCACTGATAGCCACAGGTGAGGTGCCAGAAGACTGGAGGTTGGCTAATGTGGTGCCAGGGATCTATAGACTGGTGAGCCTGACATCAGTGGTGGACAAGTTGTTGGAGGGGATCCTGAGGGACAGGATTTACATGTATTTAGAACAGCAAGGATTCATTAGGGAGAATCAACTTGGATTAGTGTGTGGAAAGTGTGGTGCTGGAAAAACACATCAGGTCAGGCAGCATCCGAGGAGCAGGAGAATGAATATTTCAGGCATAAGCCCTTCATCAGGAAAGGGCTTATGTCCGAAACATCGATTCTCCTGTTCCTCGGATGCTGCCTGGCCTGCTGTGCTTTTCCAGCACCACACCCTCAACCCTGATCTCCAGCATTTGCAGTCCTCACTTTCTCCTTAGGGTGCATAAAATCATGTCTCACTAAATTGATTGAGTTTTTTGAAGAAGTAATTAATAGGATTGAAGAGGACAGAGTGGTGGACATGATCTATATGGACTTCAGTAACTCATTCGATAAGGTTCTTCATGGTAGACAGGTTAGCCAGGTTAGATCACATGGAATGCAGGGAGAACTAGTCATTTGAATGCATAACCGACTCAAAGGTAGAAGGTTGAAGACAGAGTGGTGGTGGTGAGTTGCTTTTCATTGGAGGCATAGTTAGTAAGTTTGCAGATGACACTAAACTTGAAGGTGTAGTGGACAGTGAAGAAGATTATCTTAGCGCACAATGAGACTTTGATCAATGGACCAATGAGCTGAGGAGTGGTAAATGCAGTTTAATTTAGATAAATGTGAGGTGCTGCATTTTGGATAGGCAAATCAGTGCAGGACATACACACTTAATGGTAAGGACCTTGGCAGTGTTGCTGAACAAAGAGACCTTGGAGTGCAGGTTCATAGTTCCTTGAAAGTAGAATCGCAGGTAGAGAGGATAGTGAAGAAGACGTTTGGTATGCTTTCCTTTATTGGTCAGTGTATTGAGTGTAGGAGTTGGGAGGTCATGTTGCAGCTGTACAGGACATTGGTTAGGCCATTTTTGGAATACTGTATTCAATTCTGGTCTCCATGTCATTGGAAGGATGCTGTGAAACTTGACAGTAGTCAGAAAAGATTTACAAGGATGTTGCCAGGGTTGAAAAGTTTGAGTAGAGGGAGAGGCTGAATAGGCGGGGGCTATTTTCCCTTGAGCATTGGAGGCTGAGAGATGATCTTATAGATGTTCATCAAATCATAAGGGACATGGATTGAGTGAATAGCTAAGGGTTTTTCTCTGTGGTGGGGTTGCCCAAAACTAGAGGGCATAGAGTCATAGAGATGTACAGCGTGGAAACAGACCCTTCAGTCCAAACTATCCATGCCAACTAGCCATCCCAACCCAATCTAGTCCCACCTGCCAGCACCCGGCCTATATCCCTCCAAACCCTTCCTATTCATATTCCCATCCAAATGCCTCTTAAATGTTGCAATTGTACCAGCCTCCACCACTTCCTCTGGTAGCTCATTCCATACACGTACCACCCTTTGCATGAAAAGGTTGCCCCTTAGGTCTCTTTTATATCTTTCCCCTCTCACTCTAAACCTATGCTCTCTAGTTCTGGACTCCCCGACCCCAGGG
>NC_057714.1:51858334-51895577 GCF_004010195.1 Chiloscyllium plagiosum
ACTGGTCACAGGCCTCCAGTCTGAAAAACAACCCTCCACCACCACCCTCTGTCTTCTACCTTTGAGCCAGTTTTGTATCCAAATGGCTAGTTCCCCCTGTATTCCATGTGATCTAACCTTGCTAATCAGTCTCCCATGGGGAACCTTATCAAACACCTTACCGAAGTCCATATAGATCACATCTACTACTCTGCCCTCATCGATCCTCTTTGTTACTTCTTCAAAAAACTCCATCAAGTTTGTGAGACATGATTTCCCACGCACAAAGTCATGTTGACTATCCCTAATCAGTCCTTGCCTTTCCAAATACATGTACATCCTGTTCCTCAGGATTCCCTCCAACAACTTGCCCACCACCGAAGTCAGGCTCACCGGTCTATAATTCTCTGGCTTGTCTTTACTGCCCTTCTTAAACAGTGGCACCACGTTTGCCAAACTCCAATCTTCCAGCACCTCACCTGTGACTATCGATGATACAAATATCTCAGCAAGAGGCCCAGCAATCACTTCTCTGGCTTCCCACAGAGTTCTTGGGTACACCTGATCAGGTCCTGGGGATTTATCCACTTGGTTTAAGGTGAGAGGGGAAAGATTTACAAGGGACCTAAGAGGTAACCTTTTCACACAGAGGTGGTGCATGTATGGAATGAACTGCCAGAGGAAGTGGTAGAGGCTGGTATAGTGACAACATTTAAGAGACATCTGAATGGGTATATGATTAAGAGGGGTTGGGTCAAATACTGGCAAATGGGGCCAGATTAATTTAGGATATCTGGTCAGCAAGAGTGAATTGGACTGAAGGGTATGTTTCCATGCCGTACAGTATTATGCCTCTATGACTCTAACTATCCTGCCTACTTTCACACCATCTGCAAATTGTGCTATTATGGCCGATATACCCAAGCTCAATGCACATCAACAGTGAGAAATGCACTGGACAAAAACATGTCCTATGGAGGGCATCAAAGTTGCATCTGCTAGGAGAAAGTGAGGACTACAGATTCTTGAGAGTCAGTCGAAAGTATGGGACTGGAAAAGCACAGCAGGTCAGGCAGCATCAGAGGAGCAGGCGAGTCAACTTTTCAGGCACAAGCCCTTCATTAGGACTGTCAGGCGAGGAAGTAGGCTGCGTAATAAATAGGAGGTTAGGGATGGAGGAAAGGTAGTTGAGAAGGCAATAGGTGGTTTCAGAAAATGCCTGTATAAATATCAGTCACATCCTATGACCAATTTGCTATTTGCATTTTGACAGTATTGTGCTGCCTACATAAAGTTGATAAGAGATACCTTAATAAAAAGAAAGATAAGTAAATTTGATTTTTATATTACATTGAATGTTTGCCCATCTTAACAAGTGCCTTCATTACTGTATTATAAATCAAATTATAAAATTTTACCCTCTCTAAATATGTACTTAGTTTCTAAGATTTGACCAGGATAATCAACACTTTCAATTATGTCCATATATCTAGTGAATATGTTGTAAGAATATTAATGCAAATTCATGAACTAATCAAATATCTTTAACTCCTATAAAGTAGTATGGGAGCTACTGTTCTGTCAGTGACCAAGAGTTATTTAATTTATTTTTCAGTCCAGTTCTATGTCAAGGATTTTTGTGATCCACAAGACCATTAAATCTTTGTTAACAAGTGATAGCAAATACCTCTCTGGATAAATATTGATTGTAATGTGGGAAATGACATAAAATTGACAAATGGCAAAATTGTGCATAAAAACAATAACTTTAAGGAAATGGTTGAGATAATTTCTCATATGGCCAGATGACTTGTATGAAATATAGATTTTGAGAGCAGTATGTTGATATTCTAACATCTGACAGCCCAATTAAAGTAACTGGATGTGAACTTTCAATATCAGTAATTGCAGACCTCCCTTACATGTCCCTTACATTTTAGTTGACTGTCTCATCCTCATATTTAGCTGATTTTTCATTTTCCTGAACAGAATTTATTTGCTGCATTAATCTCAATAAACCAAAGTTCTTGAATATATTTAACCAACTCATGCCAATGACTGTTTACATTCTTTATAGAATATATTTCAGTAATTTTAGAATGTGCAGATATATATCATTTATATTTTCTATTTTTCATTTTCTCACTACTTACTGCATAATAATTATTGAATCATTTATAAACTGTAAAACTTAATAAAATGCTGAATGTAAAGTGAAAAATGTATCATAGATTGCAAACTTACAAAACAAGATATTAAATGCTAATCGGTAATTGAAACTATATCAATAGTTATGACATATTAAATATAATCTAAAGAAGTTTGCAAGAATGGAAGCATGATCATGAGTTGGGAAGTGTGAATCTATATTAGTCCGAATTTAAGTCTTCCATATGTGTGCAATATAAAAATAGGAGAATACAGGTTTTTGCAGCGTTCAGTCATGCTCTTGAGACATGTTCTCCTCAATGTGTTTCTGTCATGAACATGGATTTTCTGAAAACAAAATGATTGTAATAATTGAATTTGAAGAAAAAATTGAAGAGCTTTTTGAAAAAGGTACAGTTAGGTCTGACAGCCCCACCACTTTTTCAGAGATTATTCCCCCATCTACCTACCTTCATATCTTCATACCTGATATAATACTATTGATTATTTTTCAAATGTACACATTTGCTTTGGATAACTAAGAAAGACTTTAGATAAATGCAAGTTCTTTCATTTTCTGCGGATGCTCGGAAGTAATTTTCCACTGGGATTATTCTTCAGTGAAGGAAATGCAGTAAAGTGCCATAAACAATCTTTATGCCTTCCTCCTGGCTTTCCATAACTCTTATGTTTAGGGTGCAATGGACAAGTGGATGAATCATATTGAGAATTGCTCTGAGTACTGTATTATATTGTATGCCTGTTTGTTAATTGTCAGTAACATATTCCAATGGCTATATATCTTTTAAGATGAAAACACTATTTTGATATATTTTGCTTCCTGTTTCATTTTGTAAAATTTCTGTCAATTAGTATTTGATTACTTTTTTGATCTGAAAAATTGGTTGGAAGTCCCAAATTTCAATTTGATTAGCTAATATTTCTGACAATATTCTGAAGTATCAGCTGTTTTAGCCACTTTTATTTTAAAAAACTGTGGATGCTCTAAATCAGAAACAAAACCAGAAATTGCTGGAAAAGCTCAGCAGGTCTGGCAGCATCTATGAAGAGAGATCAAAGTTAACATTTCGGTTGGAGTTCCGAGGAAGGGTTACTTGACCCAAAACATTAACTCTGATTTCTCTCCACAGATGTTGCCAGACCTGCTGAGCTGTTTTATCCACGTCCCTCCCTTCTTCTAGGTTCAAACTTTCTTCCAGTCTCTGTTCTCCTAGACCTGAGTTGAATTCTCCCTTAGATTTGAGTTATTTTAATCAACTTTTCTAATATGTTATGCCATACCTAGGGCAGGTGAGACTTGAACACAAGTCTTCTGGCCTAAAATTAGGCACACAATATCTATGTGACAACAGAACTCCTAATTTCCTAGATCCTATCCTATCTCCTTTCATGTTCATGAGACCACCTATTCTCCCACAAGCCTAATTCCTCTAAGGTAGGTGCTACATAATTACAAGTTATTGTTGTTCAAAATGGACAAATTGGCATTGCCCTCCCTTGCAGTATATGATTGACTTTGTGTGAAACTTCTATCACAAGAGTACTGTGGACATCAAGTCTTGTTGACAAGGTTTGTGGTACTTTATTGCCTGTACCACCACATCCAATACTTTCCTTATATGTTAGCAGATCTTTGCAAAGTTTTTGTTGTTGTTTTTAAAATTCTCTCACTGAAAAATAAACAAATATTTACACTCAGTTATGGGATGTGGGCATTATTGGCAAGGCCAACATCCATTGTCCAGAGGGCATTTAAAAACCAACTACATTGATGAGTGGTATGGAGTCACTGGAAGCCAGTTTGGATAAGGGCAGCAGTTTCCTTCACTAAAGGATATTAGTGAACCAGATCTGCCATGGTGGATTTCGAACCTCGGCATCTCAAACATTTCTTGGGTCTCTGGATTTATAGTCTAGCAATAATGCCAATTAGCCGTCACCTGCCTCTACTAATTTAAATTAATTAAATTCTGTTGATCACTTCTCCAACTATCATTTGGCTAAGCTTTTATTTTATTCAATGCACCTGTTATGGATTTGTTACTTTGAATCTGTCAAGCACTTTCTTGGAAGGATGAAAAGAAATACTTGCACTTTGGTGGTACCCTTTTGCATTACTCAAAGTTTGTCACAGATCACGAATTTCTTTAATTCTGTTATCAACTCTCTGGAGAAGTAGAAATCAGCTTCCTCATAAGTTAATTGGCAAATGTACTGCTCATGGTGCAATGATAATTGAAAAATCATAATTTGCAATTTCTAGTCTATGCTATGGTAACTGTGCACATTCCACTCAAAACTGGCTAGTGCTCCAACAGAAAAATAAAAACACAAATAATTATATTTTGTAGAACTAGAAGGAGGTAGACGGTTGCTCTCAACTGCATGAAGCTATTGGGGGCAATGGCCATATGAGGTCCCTCCTCCCAAGAATAGAAGCAGCCTGCTCGCCAACCCCACCAAGTCCAGGTTGGGGGGCCAGCTCAGCTGTTTAACATTGCAACAGTCTAGAAACATTGATTTTGCAGTTAAACAGGTGAAATAGATAGTTATTGGACCCAGCATATGTATGGATCTAAGCTGGATGCTGGGTACATTCAGAACAACCTAATATTAGGCATGTGTTTCAGGCAAGAAAATCTTTTTTTGCCTATACCACTGTGATTGTTGACCCACGTTCATTTTATAATTAGTGAACTTCAATTGTTCACTATATTTTAGGCTTAAATGATTGTTCAGTGCCTGCAAATGGTTACTGTACTATAGAATTGCCAGGCCCTTACATCGGAAGAGGAAACATCATTGAGGAAAATTGGAAATACGCAAAAAAATCCTTTCTTTAAATTTTTCTTACTTTGTAACCTAAAAAGGAGACTGCTTACTTGATTACCTAAAATATTTTCGTTATTAATGTTGTGCATTATTACTTGGATTATTCAGCAAAATAAACAATCTATTTTATTGGCATGGAAAAATAAATGAACAACAGCTATGAATGCCCTCCATGAATGCCACTATAGGGGTTTCATTGGCATTTATATTGTCTAGAAGAACTGGACCTATTTACACCAGGTCCCTATCCTTTTCTTGAATAGTTGCCATTTCAACCGGAGAGGCTGTCCTGCATCTATAAAACTGTTGGGATAACATGGTCTCACAGAATTACCTCCACCACCACTGTCCACTGCAGATAAACATAATAAGCAGAAATAGAAAGTGTCAATTTCAGGTTTACTTCATCGTATTGAATCATAGGTTTCAGAACAGCATGAAGCTGTTTGTTCTATCATTTCCATGTTGTCTCTCTGCAAGGAAGTGCAGTGAGTCACCATAAGCTGCTCTCGTATTCAAGAGAGATGACTGGTGGTGAGTTTAAGCTGACGGTCACTATACCTCATGCAAGGAGAGAAGTTGAGACAGTGGGGACTTCATGGTTATTTCAGCCAGTATGGGAATTGAATCTTTACTATTGGTCTCAGTCTGCATTGCAAATGACCTGTTCAGTTAATGAAGCCCCATTCACCCAGTCCTGATACCTGCCTTTACCCTGTAGCACTGCATTTTGTTTTCTCTTCAGAGAATACTCAATCTTTTTGAAAACTTCACTGAATGTATCTCTGTCATATTCACAGGTCGTGTATGCCAGATCCTAATTAGGTCTCTAATTCCATATATATGAGGAATCAGGTTATACTGCTTTGGTATAGGATGCAGTACAAAAGTGCTTTGATAGACTTTATACACCCATACTGCCTTCCCAGACCTTGGCAGCCATAGTTTCAAAGAGCTATTTCTTAGTTCTCACATGGGATGTTGTCATCACCAGCAAGGTTGATGTTTTAACTATCCCTAATTCCCTTTCAACTGGTTGGTTCTCTAGATCATCTCAGAGGGCAGTTAAGAGTCAGCCTCATTGCCTGTCTGTCTGGAGTCACATATAGGCCTGCTCCCTAAAATATATATGAACTCATTGTGATCTTACAACCATCAACAATTGTTACATGGTCAACATTAAGCTAGCATTTCATTCCAGATTTTATTGAATTTAAAATTCACCATTGGTCATGATGGCTTTTAAGCGATTTCCCTGGTAACTTTACAACTGTGGCATCATTTGTCAAAAACATGCAGTTCCTGTAGTTGATCACCTATTTAGAAGTTAAAATTAATGTTAGGCACTTTCAGTATAACAGAGGGGTGGAGTCATGGATTTCTTGTGTAAGTAATATTGGACGGAGGACAATGCAATTTTTTTATTGTTGGCTGTAAGAGATATTTATCAAAAAATAACTTCCCAAAGTTATTCCTTGAAAATTGCCTTTATCCTTCAATTCCACAAAGCAACAATAGATTAACAGATTTGTGTGGACTTTTGCTGTAGCGATGTAAAAGGTCATTTACTGTAGACAGATAATCCAGATAGAATTATGTAACCAATTATATTAAGTTCACTTCTAAGTTTGTCACTTGATACCTGATGCATTATTGTCCTATCTCTTTAAAACAACATAAAATATTAAACACATTCTTTTGGTGAGAAATGGAATCTGATGGCCTTTTATTTGCTGACGATCTCGTCATGTCTAACCAGCAGTGCTATCATCCAGTCACCTGATGCCTGGTTGTCTTGTTGAGCTGATGAATGTACATTCCCTAGTGGGACATTGATGGACATATCTTTACTTTTTTTCTGATCTATTTTTCGGTATGTCAGTGGTTGTCTGGGACTTATATTAAAAATGTTAATAATATTTTAATATGTTTGATCTCATCCTGAAGCATGGAGTCAGCTCAAACATACTTTCCGAATATGTAACAATCAAATATGCATTAAATTACTTGTAACATTGCAAGAAAAAATGGAAACTGTGGTGCTCAAATGGAACTTGTATACTCTGAGGTGAATATCCTACCAGGAAAACTGCAGTGCCCTTCAAAAAAAATACATTTTGAAACATGCTGTACCTGATAATTATTGTTACTGGGATATGGCATCATTGGGAAGCATTTCATGCACATCCAAAATTGAACTTGAGAGGATGATGGTGAGCTTCTATCTTAGACAACTCCAGTCCTTGTGGTTTAGCTACATCCACAACAAGGACTGCAGTTGTCAAAGATAGAAGCTCACCACCATCTTCTCAAGTTCAATTTTGGATGTGCATAAAATGCTTCCCACTCATGCCATTATCCCAGTAACAATAATTATCAGATACAGCATGGTTCAAGACATATTTCTTTGGAAGAGGCACTGCAGTTTTCCTTGTAAGGCATTCACCTCAGAGTGTCCAAGTTACTTTTGAGCACAATTTTCATTTTATCTTGCAACGTTACAAGTAATTTAATGTACAATTGATTGTTACATATTCATAAATGTACTATTGAGCAGATTCCATGCTTCAGAATGAAAGCAAACATATTAAAATATTATTAACATATTTTTAATATAAGGCCCAGCCAACCATCGGCATGTTGAAAAATTGATCAGCAAATAGCAAAGGTCCATCCATCAATGTTCCAGCAGTGACTGCAACTACATCCAGAGTACTGTTTGGAAGTAAACCATGGTTTTGATCTTGTGATGGTGAAGGAACCACACTCTAGTCTGATTTAAAGGGAAAAGTGCTGGTAATGATGGTCCGATGTATCGATTTCCATTGCATTTTTAGATTTGATTAGATTTGATTACTTTACAGTGTGGAAACAGGCCCTTCGGCCCAACAAGTCCACACCGACCCGCCGAAGCGTAACCCACCAATACCCCTACATTTTACCCCTTACCTAACACTACAGGCAATTTAGCATGGCCAATTCACCTGACCTGCACATCTTTGGACTGTGGGAGGAAACCGGAGCACCCGGAGGAAACCCACGCAGACACTGGGAGAACGTGCAAACTCCACACAGTCAGTCGCCTGAGGCGGGAATTGAATCCGGGTCTCTGGCGCTGCGAGGCAGCAGTGCTAACCACTGTGCCACCGTGCCGCACACGGTAGTAGAGATTGCAATTTTAGGAGGTGCTGCCATAAGGTTCTTGGAGAGTTGCTGAAGTGCATTGTGTCTATTGTACACATTACTTCCACTGTGCATGACAGTGGTTTTAAGTTGGTGCTTGGAATGTCAATGAAGCACACTGTTTTGCTCTAGATTGTGACAGGCTTTGAGAATTGTTGGACAACTGGAGAGTACTCTTTCATACTCCTGACTTGTAGATGGGGACCAGATTTTGGGAGACAGAGTTTGGGAGTCACTCACCACAGAATTCCCAGTCTTTGACAGCCTCCTGTGGCTAAACATTTAGGAAGTTAGACTGGTTCAGGTTTCTAGTTAATTGTAACCACCAGGATGATAGTGGGGAACTTAGTGATGGAAATGTCATCAAATCTCAAGGAGGAATAATGTCTTAACCATTTACATGGTTAATGTCTAATATTTGTGTGACACCAATGTTCCTTTCCACTGATTAGCCCAAGCTTGATTCATTTTCCAGATCTTACTGGATATGGGAAAGTATTGGTTCAGTATCTGAGGAGTTGCATTTTGTTTTATTCATTCAAGAGATGTAGACATTACAATTGCCCTTGGTGAGCTGCTTTCTTGAACCATTGCAGTCCTGTCGGTATAGTTACACTCACAATGCTATCAAGGAGGAAGTTGTAGGATCTTGATTAAGCACCAGTGAGGTGACAATGATAAGATTGCAAATCAAAATTTTGAGTGACTAGGAGGGGGTCTTGCAGGTGGTTTTAATTCCATGTATCTGCTGCCTTTATTCTTCTATGTGTTAAAGATTGCATGTTGGGACACCGCTGTCTAAACAGCTTTGTAAGTTGATGCAGTGCATCTTGTAGATGGTACACAATACTGCTACTGTGCATAAGGAAGTGGGTGGAATATGTCACATGACATTCCAATCAAATAATTTTGAATGATGGATGTAGGTTTGCTCACTGAGCTGGAAGGTTCGTTTTCAGATGTTTCATCACCATACAGGGTAACATCATCAATGAGCCTCTGAATGAAGCACTGGTGGTATGGCCCACTTTCTATTTATGTGTTTAGGTTTCCTTGTGTTGGTGCTGTCATTTCCTGTGGTGATGTAATTTCCTGTTCTTTTTCTCAGGGAGTGGTAAATGCGATCCAAGTCAATGTGTTTGTTGATGGAGTTACGGTTGGAATGCCATGCTTCTAGGAATTCTCATGCATGTCTCTGTATGGCTTGTCCTAGGATGGATGTGTTGTCCCAGTCGAAGTGGTGTCCTTCTTCATCTGAATGTAAAGATACTAGGGAGAGTGGGTCATGTCTTTTTGTGGCTAGTTGATGTTCATGTATCCTGGTGGCTAATTTTCTGCCTGTTTGTCCAATGTAGTATTTGTTACAGTTTTTGCAAGGTATTTTGTAAATGACATTAGTTTTGCTTGTTGTCTGTATCCAGTCTTTTACGTTCATTAGCTGCTGTTTTAGTGTGTCGGTGGTTTTGTGAGTTACCATGATGCCAAGAGGTCTGAGTAGTCTGGCAGTCATTTCTGAGATGTCTTTCATGTAGGGGAGAGTGTAGGGAGTATATCAACTAGTCACAAAAAGAATAACCTATTCTCATGAGAATCACGAGATGAGGAAGGACACCACTTTGACTTGGACAACACATCCATCCTAGGACAAGGCAAACAAAGACAGGCATGTGAATTCCTTGAAGCATGGCATTCCAACTAGAACTCTATCAGCAAACACATTGACTTGGATCCCATTTTCACCCCCTGAGAAAAAGAACAGGAAATGGTATCACCACAGGAAATTTCCAACCCAAGGAAACCAAAACACATAAATAGAAAGTGAGCCATACCATCAATGCTTCATCCAGAGCTCACTGATGATGTTACCTAGTATGGTGACGAAACATCTGAAAATGAACCTTCCAGCTCAGCGAGCAAACCTGCATCAGAACCTCAACCTGAGCTACAAATCGTTTCAAAACTCGCTAATTTTGAATGATGTCCAGCTTTTTGAGTATTTTTGAATAAACTGAAGGTAGTGAAGTCATTAGTTAATATTCCACTATTGGCTTTATGATGGAAGGAAAGTCACTAATGAAGCAGATGAAGACATTGGTCTGAGAACTCTACTTATCAAACTCCTTCTGTAATGTCCTGGGATTGGGATGATTGACCTTCAAAAATCACAACTGTTCCATTTTTTTCAGGTTATATTCCAACCAGTGGAGAGTTTTCCCCCAATTCTCATTGACTTCAATTATTCGAGGCTTTTGTGCTGCAACAATGTCAACATTTTAATGCAACAAACAAGGGTAGGGGTTTTACAATAAATGGTAGGGCCTTGGTTAGGGCCCTCATTCCTGAAGAAGGGCTTATGCCTGAAATGTCGATTCTCCTGCTCCTTTGATGCTGCCTGACCTGCTGTGCTTTTCCAGCAACACATTTTTAAGCTCTGATCTCCAGCATCTGCAGTCCTCACTTTCTCCTTGGGTAGTGTTGTAAAACAGAGGGACTTTGGGGTACAGGTACATAATTCTGAGAAGTTTATGTCACATATAGACAGAGTGGTTAAAAAGGCATTTCCCACACTTGCCTTCATTGCTCAGTCCTTTGAGTATAAGAGTTGGGAAGTTATGTTGAGGTTGTACGGGATATTGGTGAGGCATCCTCTGCAATACTGTGTCCAGTTCTGGTCACGCAGTTATAGGAAGGATATTATTAAGCTAAAGAGGGTTTAAAAGAAGTTTACCCAGGATGTTGCTGGGTATGGAAGGTTATAAAGAAAGGCTGGATAGGCTGGGACTTTTTTCACTGGAGCATAAGAGGTTAAGAGGATACCTCATAGAAGTTCATAAAATAATGAGATAGAGATAGAGTTAATGGTAGGCATGGTGGGGGCAGTATGGTGGCTCAGTGGTTAGCACTGCTGCCTCACAGCACCAGGGACACAGGTTTGATTCCAGCCTTGGGCGACTGTCTATGTGGAATTTGTACATTCTCCCCCTGTCTGCATGGCATTGCCTCCCACAGTCCAAAGATGTGCAGGTCAGGTGAGTTGGCCATGCTAAATTGCCTACAGTGTTGGTGCATTAGTCAAAGGGAAATGGGTCTGGATGGATTGTTCTTCGGAGGGTCGGTGTGGATTTGTTGGGTTGAAGGGCCTGTTTCCACACTGTTGGGGAATCTAATCTAGTTGCCATTTCCCTCAAATGGGGAATTTGGCACATTTTTAAGGTGAGGGGGAGAGATTTAAAAAAGACATGAGAGGCAATCATTTTACACAGGGTGGTTCACGTGTGGAATTAACCTCCTGAGGAAGTGACGAATGTGGGCATAATTGCAACACTTAAAAGACATTTGGATAAATATACATGAATAGGAAAGAGTTTGGAGGGAAATGGGCCAGGAGCAGACAGGTGGATCTAGTTTAGTTTGGGATTATGTTCAGCATAGATTGATTGGACCAAAAGGTCTGTTTCTGTGCTATATGACTGTATGACTTTAAATGCTACCTTGGCATCAAGGACAGTTAGCCTCACCTTTTGAATTATCTTCTTTAACTTGGATCAAGCCTGTTTTGAGACTAGGAGCTAAGTGACCTTGGCAGAATCCAAACTGAACATCAGTGAGCAGGTTATTACTGTTTAAGAGCTGCTTGATAGCATTTTTTGAAAAGACCTTCCATCACTTTGCTGATGTTTGAATGTGGATTGAATGCTCATAATTGGCCAAAATGAATTTATCCTGCTTTTTGTAGACAGGGTATACCTGGGCATTTTTCTCTTTTGTGTGTAAGATGCCAATGTTGTTGATGGATTGGAACACCTTCGTTTAGGGTATGATTAATTCTGCACTACAAATCTTCAGTACTGCTGTTGGGATGTTTTCAAGAACCACAGTCATTGCTGTATCGAGTGCCTTCAGCCATTTCTTGAGACTCCATTGATTGAACTGAATTGACTGATGACAGGCATCAGTGGTGCTGGAGATCTCAGATGGAGACTCCGATTGAACAATTAGCACTTCTTGCTGACAATGTGCAAAAGATAAGGCTGAAGCATGTACAATGTGTTACGCTCCTCAACCATTGAAGATGGAAATATTTGTTGACCCTCCTCCTCCTGCTCCAGTCAGCTATTAAATTGTCCGCCAGTATTTCTGATTAGATGTGGCTGGCATT
Source organism: Chiloscyllium plagiosum (assembly GCF_004010195.1). Lineage (NCBI taxonomy): Eukaryota > Metazoa > Chordata > Chondrichthyes > Orectolobiformes > Hemiscylliidae > Chiloscyllium > Chiloscyllium plagiosum. The sequence goes on from NC_057714.1 coordinate 51,870,657, forward strand.
CAGAGCTGAATCTGTTCAGTTGGTTAAAGGATCTCTTAGATCTACCTATTGCATGCAACTGACTATTTGGCATGCACATTGTAGGCAATGTAATTTTATTACAACTCTTCCAGCCTTTCTTAAAACATTTTGCCTCATAGAGACCTGCCCTATGTTTTCTGCTTCTTATTAAAAATTGAAAACAAAACTTTTTCCTGTTGTGGATTTTTAAATAGATCTGCACACTGAATGATAATTAAACAAATTGAAATTCAAAGAGTTTTCAGGACTTTCTTTTGGCCTCACTTATTCACATTGAATTATGGGTAGTTTTGCTTCCTGTTCTTTTAAGATTCACTTCGATTTCAGTTCAATCAAGGGACTGGGGATTTCAATCTCACTTACATAGAAATGTAGAAGACTGGAGCAGGAGTATGCAATTTGACCCCTCAAGCCTGTTCTGCCATTCAATATGATCATAGCTAATCATCAAACTCAATACACTAACCCCACCCTTCCATTATATCCCTTCATCCCTTTAGCTACAAGAGCCAAATCTACCTCCTTCCTGAAAACACAATGTTTTGGCCTCAACTACTGTCTGTGGTAGTGAATTCCACAGACTCACCATTTTCTGGGTGAAAATATTTTGCCTCATCTTCATCCCCTAAAAAAATTATACCTTATACTTACATTATGAAACCTGATTCTGGACTCCCCCAACAAAAGAATCATCTTTCCTGCAAATAGTCCAGTTAGAATTTTATAGGTTTCCATGAGATCTCTCCTCATTCTTCTCAACTCTGGTAAATATAATCCTAACTGACTTCATCTCTCCTCATACTTCAGTGCTGTAAACCCAAGAATCAGTTTGGTAAACATTCGCTGCACACCCTCTGTAGCAAAAACGTCTTTTCTCAGAGAAGGAGATCAAAACTACACACATTATTCCAAGTGAGCCCTCACCAACCCTTTACAATTGCAGCAAGATATTCTCATTTCTGCACTCAAAATCTCTTACTATACAGGCCACCACAAAGTTTGCCTTCTTTACTGCCTGTTCGTGCCTGCTGAACCTGCTCACTTATCATTGAAAGTAAGTGCTCAGTAAGACACCAGGTCTCACTGAACATTCCCCTATCTCAATTTACGGCCATTCAAATAATAATCTGCCTTCCTATTTTTGCTACCAAAGTAGATAACCTCACATTTATCCGCATCGTAATGTATCTACTATTCATTTGCCCACTCATTCATCCTGTCCAAATCACTCTATGACATGTGTGCATTATCCTCACAGCTCTCCCTTCCACCCAACTTTGTTCCAGCTGCAAATTTTGAGATATCAGATTTAGTTCCCTTATCTAAATTATTAAGATTTGTTATGAATGCTTGGGGTCCTAACATGGATCATTACTGCATCCACTAGTCACTCCCTGCCATTATGTGTGGGCCTGGAACTTTATCCCTAGGCTCATTCTTAAAATGTTTGCTTGGAGAGATTAGCTTCTAGTCCCATCTGAGGAGCCAAAAAAACGTGAAGTAAGCTACAAAACAAAAGCAGAGTGAGATGGGTAGATTGAGCAAGAGATCCTTCAGCGAAATATTTTACGTTCTTCACGCCTTCCTTCAATCTTCAGGAGGGTTGGAGAGTACTGTAGAACCTTCGGTTTTCTCAAGAGTTCGGATTTGAGATTGACATTCAAAGTAACTGAAACGAAATGAACCTAATTTGACCAAAGCGTCACACACACCTTCCTCCCCAACCTTTCTCTTACGTTTGTCAGGTTTGCATTTCGATTCCAACCCTTAATATTTCGCTTACTTTTATCTTCTTTTATTTCAAATGTAGCATGTACTTGCTAATTAAGCAGCTCGTGTTTCATTGCGAACTGACAAAAAAAAACGGTGAACTACATGCACAGCTTTCGGACACTTGGAATAATTTGTTACCACATTAGTGTTTGACCACTCGTGTGACTTGGGACATTGTTCCCTTAAAACGCAGGTTTGTTTGGAAATCGTGCGGGAGCTCGGGTAAATAAAGCCTGCGATTTTTATATAAGGAGGAAAATAGCTCAATTAATTTTCTCCAACAGGGCTGAGTTTGCCTGTGGTTGTGGGTCCATTCCGAGTGTGAGGTGTTTACAGGTCGTAAAGAGATGGAGTAGACGGAGAAGGAGATTTCCCTCTGGACCGTGTACGTCTCTCTCTCTCTCTGCCGCAGCTGCTTGTTGCTGGAGCTCGGAATTCAGTTCGGGAGTTACATTATTTCGGGTCAGCGGCGTTCATCCTTTTTTAAATGTGAGGCTCCAGCGGCCACATCCTGAGCCGGATCGGCCAGGCAGCGCGTCCCCACGTCGGCAGCTCCGAGCTTTGCCCGCCAAAGTCCCTTCAAATCAGGCGACTCTTCAGGTATGGAAAACACTCTTGGGTTTTCCTCAATTATAGTGACCCGTCCGACACACAGTTTTTCTTTTAAAAAAAAACACAAAATGACTGACTATCACGCAGGTAACTAGTTCTGACTTTTATTAGTTTGTTGCCAGAGACTTAAAATCAGCGGATTGTTTGAAAACCATTATTGATAAATATATGCAAGAGCGCATTGCTGTTTATTTTATTTAAAGTTTGCGGTCGCTGTGTGTTTTGACTGTGTCTGGCTGGATTGTGTGTTAGCAACATCAGCAGCAACAGCTGCATTACACGCGATCCCAGGCTTCGCAGAGCTTATCCTCTGCAAACAGGGTACGTCAAATAAAAAAAAGGAATAAAAACAATAACAAGATATGGTCAGGATACAGTCGGCGTTGCCGGTCTGGATGTTGCTGCAGCTCCTCAGTAGCTCGCTGGCGGCAGTGAACCGCGCGCCTCGCCAGCTGCTCGCCTCGATACAGTAAGATGCCACCAGGCGCTGTATTCTCCGACCGGAATCTCCCCTCTGTACCAGCGCATTCTGACCGTCAGTAAATAGGCCACCACATTTTATGGGTGCTCCAATTATTGGGGCATGACATACTGTTTTAGGTTCTGCTTTCGCCCTGATGTGTGGTAGCCTGAAAAGTATTAGCGACGTCGTGCAATTTGTGCCGCTCTCGAAGCAGCGTTGAGTGGAGGGGGTGAACAGGTTGGTTTTCTCATCTCACGACAATGCCCTGCTTGTGTGGCATTGCCTTGCTATACTCTCCTTGTGAAGCTTCAGATGGTCTTTAGTGACAGAAGTTGACAGACTCACTGAAAGTAATTGATACAAGGGAACTGTCACCTCCGTATTGCTCGGAAAATGAAGTTTGTTCATAAATAAAAGGTCAAATTCAACTTTGAAACTTCGCCCCTCACCTGACAATCGTTAACCTCACGCTGACTTTGTCAGATTCCCCACTTTAAAGTCACTAAAGATATAGCCCATCAATTCATAGATCTGATCACAAATACAGATGGTAAACTGATTACCAATTCCTTTGAAGTCTTGTTTAAATCACAAAGCATCTATGTGGTAAAGAAACAGCGTTAATTTATCGGGGTGTTTCCCTGGAAATAGTGAAAAACAGCTATCCAGCTGAGAAGAAATTTGTCTATTTTATCAAAGGCCAATTTATAACTGTTGCAGTGATTTATCTCAATTTGCTAATTTAATATTAAATCTTATACTTATTGAAACAAACAGGGAAAGTGTCACATATGAAGTAGCCATTTTGAACAGAAGTCCTGTTCAAGATGCATTATCAGATGACGAAGCTCCTTTAAAGCTGCCATACCAACGCTGTGAATAACTGTGCTCTTTTTGTCCTAGTGGGAGAAGTTGTGGCTGTGAGGAATGCCCTTAACAAATCCCTGTCATGGCCCCTGGGATTATCTACTCACCTGCGTTCACCTGGTGCCTGCTTTTCATCACTCTCTGCTGTCCCTGTTCTATGTCCCAGCCCCAAAAAGACACCACTGAAGGCCCTGAGCCACTGCCCACAATCACTGGTGCTGCACCGACCTCTGAATATTCATACCCTGATTACAGGGGTAAAGGCTGCATGGATGAGAATGGTTTTGTGTATGAAATTGGAGAGGAGTTCACACCGGGTCCTGCTGCCTGCCCGTGTGTCTGCACTGAAGATGGTCCAGTGTGTGTCAAACCTGAGTGCCCTAGTTTGCATCCTCGTTGTATTCGAGTGGACACCAGCCGTTGTTGCCCTGAATGCAAGGAAATGAAAAATTACTGTGAATTTCGGGAAAAGAAATATAAACAATTGGAGGAATTTGTGGTAAGAAAATGCTCTTACTTTCACATGGTATTTTGAACTTTGTACATTTAATCATAAAATGCTTTTCCTGTAATATTCTATTTTTGTTCCTCTTCACTTCTGCATTTAAAATTATATAATCTTAAATTCTCTTTTCTGTAAGGGATGTCTCAAACTGTGGTCAGGGTTTTGGCCAGTCTTGTACAAGTAGCCATTAGTCATGTGTGAACGTTGACCATGAGTGCTTGAGGGCTAATCAATGAAGGAGTATGTTGTAGTTGACTCAATCTATTTTCAGTCAACATCCCAAAATGTGCTATCCGGGGATGTCAAGTGGTAATGATGAATCCTGAGCGCATTTTGTTTTATTTGACAGAAGCAAAAATGACTTTTGCTTTGTGTCTATTATTGCACTATTTTAGAACATTACTGTATATGAATATACATAAAGATAGTCCATAGAATCAAATTAACCAATAATGATAGACAGTTTACCACCTAAAATAGCAACAGAAAATATGCATAATTAATTGAAATTTTGGTCAGTATAAATGGTTTAGTTTCTGTATTTTATAAGCATGCATACATGTTTGAATAAAGCATTCTTTTACTGTAATCACAACTTGAATTTTAATATTTTATTGTGATACTATCTGTACATGTTACCAAAAGGAATCATATTGTGCCCTCTGTTTGATTTGCTAATCCGCCTGTTATGCTCGGATTTTTTTTCTGGTTCATGATGGGAGCAGTCAACAAATGTATATTAGCATATGATTCCAAACAGCAACTCATCCAAGATTTTTAAAACCGTTTCATGGGATATGCCTATTGCTCACAAAGGAAGTCTTTGTTTCCCATCTCTTAATGCTCATGAACTGAGTGCCTTGCTTGATTATTTCAGAGGATAGTTGAATCATCCACATTCAATGGATCTGGAGTCACATAATGGCTATACCAGGAAAAGATGACACATTCATTCCCTAAAGGACATCAGTGAACCACATGGATCTTTATGACAAGCAGTAATACTTTCATAGCATTGCTAACACTAAGTTCCAATAGTTACTGTGGTGTTATTTCAAACTATGTTTGAGCTTGAAATTCTGAATTACTAAGCTGATACTATTACAACTACTTCACCATTGCCCTCAGGAGGTGTACAAGCAGGCAAAAATAATTTTAGGTGCCAAATACTCTGTATCACTTAATTTATCAATTGTTAAGTGCCATAGTGGATGTGAGATATGAATGGTTGGTAGTTTAAAATTTTATACTTTTATTGTCCCCTCTTGGATTTCTTTTGAATATTTCATAGAGTGAAAATTGTAGAAGTGTTAAGACACGGAAGGAGGCCATTTGGTCCATTGTACCTGCACTGGCTCTTCAAATGAGTATCATTACCTTCTACTAATTTCCTGCTTTCTCCCTGTACCCTTGCACACTATTTTGATCAACATGTTCATTCATTATGTTCTTGGATGCCACAATTGAATTTGACTTCACCACAATTCCAGGCAGTGCCAAATCCTAATGACCTGGTTTGTGAAAAGTGTTTTTTCTCATCACATTTGCTATTTTCCAAATCACGTTGAATCTTTGCCTTTTGGTTTTTTGATCTTTTTACAAAAGGGAACAATTTTTCCCTATCTACCATAGCAACCCTGCTCATGATTCTGAAAACCTCTATCAAATCTCCTCTTATCTTTCTCTACAAGGAGAACGGCCCCAACATCTAACCTCCTAACAAAGCTTGCTAATCCTTGGAAACATTTTTCAAATTCACTTCTGCACTCTCTTCAATGCATTCACATCTTTCCTCTTTTGAAGCAACCAGGACTGTATATAATACTCCAATTGAGGTCAAAGAAATGTCTTATACAAGTTCAACATCACCTCCTTGCTCTTGTACAAATGTCACTGTTTATAAAGCCGAAGATATTTTATGTTTTGTTAATTGTTCTCTGCTCTGTCACCTCCAGTGATCTGTCCACATATACAGTTGGGTCTCTTTGCTCCAGCACCCTGTTTGGATATGTAACCCCTATTTGGTTTTGTCTGGCAATGTTCTTCCTACCAAAATGCATCACTTCACACGTCTCTTCATTGAGCCCAATCTAGCACCCATCAGCTACTCCGCAATCTGACTGTTCTTTTAGAGTTCTACACTTTCCTCATCACTGTTTACAATTCTTCCAAGCTTTATATCATTTGCAAACTTTGAAATTGTCACTTGCACACCAAGATCTAGATCATTAATGTATGTGAGGAAAAGTAAGGGTCCCAACATCAACTCCTGGAGGAGTCCACCAAAAACCTTCCTGCAGCTTGAAAAATACCTATTCACCATTACTCTATTTCCTTTCACTAAGCCAATTTCATATCCACATTACTACTGTGTCTTTTGTTCCATGACCCATAATTATCCTCACATGTCTGGTGTGACATTGTATCAAATGCCTTATGGAATTCCACATACATATCAACAGAGTTACTGACAACAAGGCTTTCTGTTACCTCAAAAGCTCCAAGTTAGACAGACATGATTTCCATGAAATCCATGTTACTGTTCCTAATTAACCCACATTTTTCTATGTTACTAATAATTCTATCCGGAATAATTGTTCTCGATGTTTCCTCACCACAGAAGTTAAACTGATAAATATTAATTGCTGGGCTTATCTTTACAAGGCCGTAATGCAATTTTAGACCATAAGACATATGAGCAGCAATTAGGCCATTCGGCCCAACAAGTCTGCTCTGCCATTCAATCATGGCTGGTAGGTTTCTTAATCCCATTTTCCCACTTTCTCCCTGCAGCCTTTGATCTTGCCTTCTGGGATCCCCCAAGTTTAGGGAAGACTGAAAACCTGTGGGCAGTGCCCCTGCAATGTTGAAACTTTATTGCTGGAACAGCACAGCAGGTCAGGCAGCATCCAGGGAACAGGAGATTCGACGTTTCGGGCACAGGCCCTTCTTCAGGAATCATTCCTGAAGAAGGGCCTGTGCCCGAAACGTCGAATCTCCTGTTCCCTGGATGCTGCCTGACCTGCTGTGCTGTTCCAGCAATAAAGTTTCAACTTTGATCTCCAGCATCTGCAGACCTCACTTTCTCCTTAGTGCCCCTGCAATCTCAATTCTCTACTTAGGGTTTGAACTTCCAAATCTAAATTCCTCCTTATTAACAAGGGTTCAAAATCACGAGTAGTTAGTACTTAAAATATTTTTTTTTAAGTAACATCATTTGCTGTCACTGAGAAACTTCATACTAATGGCTATTGACTTTGTTCATCACAAATAAGTTAACTGTTTTGTAAAAGATCTGATTTCATGTGGCATCTGCATCAATTTTGAGTGGTTGTTGGCCTGCGCTTTATGCATAACCATATCAAAGAGCTTGGTGTCAAGAAGCATATGCCTGGCATAAAACGCCTGCATTGTACAGTAGAGTAGAATTGACTGTGAATTATGTGGTCAATGAACATCTTCCTGCTGTGGCCACAGCTAGAAACAGCTTAAAGTTAGTGTCCATAGATGTTCATCTATCAAGTAGGGCCTGTCAAGATATCAGCCTCTATTTTGGGGGCCTCTTCAAAACAAAAGTCTTCAATGTCACATTCACGTATCAAATCTATTCATCTAGTCTTGTCTCTAGTTATTATTATGTAAATGTAACCTGTTGCTGTTGAACTGGAATTAGATAATTGGAAAACCTGTGAAGATATCTTCGAACTTAGATATCTTCAAGTTTTAAACAGTGCAATATATTGACCTAATGAGCTTTTGTAACAGGGATTATTCTGTACTCATGCTGACTGATGAAGCAATGTATGCTGCATGTACACTAATGAAGCACTTCACTGAAAGAAAGTAGATTATAAATGCATTACTTAGTTAACAGCATGGTAATAGATGTAGCTTACATTCATCCAAAATACATTATGCACAAGTTTCCTGAATCATCTTTTGTCCTGGTTTGAAGCCCATTGCCAAGGTTCGGGTCAGATTTGTTGTAGAAATGGAAAACCGTGAATGTAATTGCCTGATTTTGCTGTGGATGGTAATGGCATTTAGCTTCAAGTCTGGCACATCTCTTAATTAAAACCTTTCACCTGAGGACCTGAGTTAATCAGCTGTTGATGACTAAAGTTGGTCAGTAACAGATCAGATACCTCAATGTGGAGATTCTTCTACTATGCTGTAAGCCATTTCCATCAAATGGTTGAAGAAATTTTAACCACAACTTCCATACTTAAATAAAATTGTAATCACATAATCAGGGCTTAAAGCTCAATGTTCCTGAATTCTCCACAAAGGTGCCCCAAGACTTAACTTGTGAAATGTTGCACTTTCATTCTCTCTGCTGTGTAAATAGTTAATGCCTCTGTGGAAAATATAGCTATATTTGGTAAGCATAAAATTAACTAACAAAACATCTTCTGCAGTTTGATTTGAAGGTTGATAAAGATATAGGTTTATGAATGCATCTGTTACCAACTGACCATTAAAAATGTATGATTGTATGTCTGTATCCTTAAACACTGATGTACCCAAGTGTATTCAATTTTAATGGTTATGAGAGTTTATAATTGTCTGAAGTCTTGACTAAATTATATCCACAGAGCCTTCATTTTATTTGCTGCCGTTGAGGGTTTTACAATTCGTTTTATTGCCTTTCTTCAGGCATATGTTTAAATTTTTTGACTAATAGTAGTCTGAGAACCACCAACCAGAAAGCAAAGTGGAGATTTAGTACATTCAACAGTTTAGCACTTGGGTTTCATGCTGCAATTAGAAATGTTTGTCAATTTTCTGCTTATAATCAAAACAGGACCGTACTGAGAGTAAAACATCTATTGTGCAATTTGTTCGTGTGATCAATAATACTAATTACTCTTGTGTAATAATAAGAGAAAATAAGTGGCTGGCTTGGGGTTTGCTGACAGTTTTTCAAAAATAGTTAATTGTTCATGAAAAAGTTTGTAATGTTCAATAGCAATTATTTTTTATGCTATATGTTTGCTTACTAGGAGAAAGACTTGCATTTGCACATTATGAAATAACTTAAAACTGGTGTGAGTATTTCTAAGCTTTAAAGTATGATCTTTAGTGTAATCATGTCTAGTTTTTCTTTCTCTTTTTGTTAAAGAGTTCATTCAGAATAAGTTTGAGTTATTGGTGTGGCCCCTTCTGGAGTACTGTGTGCAGTTCCAGTTGCTCTGCTGTAAAATGGTATTACTCAATTGGAAAGGATTCAGCAAAGATTTACCAGGGTGTTGCCAGGAATGGAGGATTTGAGTTATAAAAATAGGCTGGATAGGCTGGGACATCTTTCACTGGAGCATAGGAAGTTGAGGGGTGACCTGATAGAGGTTTATAAAATCATGAGGGGCATGGATAAGGTGAATAGGAATGGCCTTCTCCCTAGAGTTGGGGAGTTCAAAACTAGGGGGCATATTTTTAAGGTGAGAAGAGAAAATTTTAAAAAGTGCATGAGGGGCAACGTTTTTACACAGTGAGTAGGTTATTTTTGGCATGCACTGCCAGAGGAAGTAGTGGATGCAGGTTCAGTTACAACATTTAAAAGACATTTGGATAAGTACTTGAATAGGAAAGGTTTGAAGGGTTATGGGTCAAATGCAGGCAAGTGAGAACACGATTGGCATGGACTTGTTCGATCAAAGGGTCTGTTTGCACGCTGTATGACTCTATGACTATGACTCTGAGTACTGGGATAAAAAAGTGGGCCAGAGTGAACACGTGTGTGTTTGCAACTTTACAATTGTAGTATACAGGTTGAGGAGCTGGAGTCTGAGTTGCAGATATTGTGCTGTGTCAGGGAAGGGGACATTATATGGTCAGTTTGCCTCCTGAGATGGTCACACCCATTGGATTAGGTTATTTAAGTTCTGTGCGTGAGAAGGGATGAGAGGCAGTGATTGCAGGTGAGGCAGATATAGAAATCCAGGGGGTAATGTTGAAGGCTTCACTTGAACCATGCTGGAACCATTGTCCTGGTGAATCAAATAGCTAGGACAGTAGGGAAGTCTTTAAACTAAAAAGAGTAGGGATGCACATGTTTACAAAGCAAAAGGATTTGGCAGAATCATACGACAGATGTTTAGGTAATGGCACCCAGACTGGGACAGCATGTATAAATTTTTTTTAAAAAGCACCAAATAGGGTTAAAGGCAAAAATGTTAAGCTGAAATTAATGCCTCTCTACTAAAATGTGTTGTATTTGGAATAAAATAAATGAATTAACTACACATACTGCAGAAATGGAGTTAATGGAAATGATCTTAAGATTGTTACCGTGGTATAGTTACATGAAGATCAAAACTGGAACAAAATATACAGGGATATGGACTTTGCAAAAGAACAAGCAGGAGGCTGGAAGACCACAGCAAGCCAGGCAGCATCAGGAGGTGGAGAAGTTGACATTTTGGGTGTAACCCTTCTTCAGGACTGGGCTTCAAGCTGGGAAGGAAAAGGTTGTGGTAGCTTTGTTAGTATGATGTTGAGTAAATACAATAACAAAGCGATAATTCTTGGAGCTATCTCTGATTGATTGTATTGAAATACATGAAATACTCTTCACTTGGTTTTCTTTGAAGGCCTTTTCTTAATGGAGCTAGTTTAGCCTCATATTTAACACATAACTTCATTTCTAATAAATAAATTATTCTCCAGTTTACTGAAGAAACCTGGTGAAAGTCTCTTGTTCCAGCTAACAATAATACAGAGAAAATAAATTGACCGTTTTGTGATTAAATAAGACATTTCCACTTTTGGTACAGCTTATTGTGCTGTGAGACTTTGTTACAGTGCATCTTTCCTGCTAGTGTTGCACCAACCAGATAATCTGTTTGCTTGTGGTGCCTTTTGAGGGATAAGTTGAGATCAGAATACCATGGATACTTACCTCTGCTCTGCTTTGAAATACTGTCAGGGGATCCTGTATATTCACTCATGAAAACAGTTGTGGCATTTTGTTTTAATCTCATTCAAAAGATAGCACCTGTCACAATGCTGCATTCCCTGGGTGCTGCATTGGAGGGTCAGCTTAGATTTTTATACTCAGATCTTGGAGTTCAACTTGAACTTGGAAACTTGTGACACAGCAATGAGGGTGCTACCATTGCATTCATCCAAAAGTCTCTTCAGACAGCAGCTTTCAAGTGACCACAACCATCTTGAAGGATAGCAGATACATGGGCACACCACCACCTGCAAATCCCCCTCCAAGCCACTCATCACCTGGGCTTGGAAATCTATTACAGAGTCACAATCCTGGAACTTGATCCCATGCGGTATTGTCGACATACCTACACCAAATGGATTCCAAAAGTTCAAGAAGGCAACTCCATTCCACCTTCACAAGGGAAACTAGGGATGGGCAATAAAAACTGGCTCAGCCAGCAAGTGACAGCCATATCCTGTAGCTGAATAATTAAAACATGGCTGACACTTTTAATGATAAGATGAAGCTTGGAAATACAAGTAGGATCAGTAGACTAAAGATTGGCATAACTCAATACACTTAGCCTCAGTTACGAAACATTTGAACATTGTCTTTACTGTTCTGCTCCAAACAATTTCATTGTAATTGATGGAGACTGATTGTCTTTTTCTTTCAGGCTTGATGTATACCCTATCCTGGGAGGAATGGAAAGAACTTTTAATCACTCGATTAAATTTAAATCTCTTTTGTAATTTTGAAATCACATTTCAAACCTGATTTTATTCACAGCAATCAATATTTTGAAGACCTGGATAATGTCTCTCTTCAATTCTAGTTTTAATGAAAACAATTTCAGGTCTGCCAACCTTCCTTTCTGATTTAAAGCCATAATACTGAAATCAGTCTTGTCACTCTCCTCTGAAATTTACTAATGCATCACTGTCCTTGGGTGCTCGAGCTACACATCGGAGTCCAGTTGTGGTCTCATCAGTGATCAGTACCATGCTGAAGTAATTATTTTGACTTCCATTCCAGTTCTGTAAACGTATTTTCTAATATTTGTAATTTAAGTATTTCTATATTAATTAAAAACGTTCACTGAATGCTTGATAATGCAAATGTTTTCTTCCCATATTTATTTTTTGCATTGAAAATTCAAATATGTTTATCAGATATGTACATCTATTTTCTTTTCCAATTGTATTGTTATGTACCAGGCCAAACCCCTCAAAACATTTCAAGAAAGTAGCCCAAATCTGACTTTGCTGTTTGATGTAAGCATGTGTACAGTGGATATTGCAGAAGAGAATCAACTGGTCAAACTACTCAGTTTTTAACAAAACAGAATTTATTTACAAGATTACTGAATGAAATACAAAAAAGAGAAACCAGCATACTGAATAACTTATCCTATCCGAAAACCCAACAGACTATCCCAATTTAATGATGCTGTTCCAAAATAAACTTGCAAAAATCCCTATAAACACCCCTTGGCACAAAAGGAAGAATCAAACAAGGAGTTTGCAATATGTCAGTTTGTTTTTTTTCTTTGGAGAAGAAATTAGCATTGTTTACACTTCCCTTTAGACTTCTGAAATGATGTTCTGTAGCATGAAAACTATATTGGAGAGGATGTTCACATATGCACAATGTTCCCTCTAAGTATCAATCATGTGCAATGCTGATTGGACAGCAGTAATACCACTTTAGAGTTCACTCATCCAGTAAATTCTCCTCCTTAACCTGTTATGCTTTTACGCAACAATGAGAAAGAATTCCCTCCCAGTGCCCCTTCAAAGAATCACCAACCACATAGCTTCTTGTTGGTGGTTTATGACTTAAGGGGTGTTCCTTTAATTCTACAAGTAGTGGTTTCAGTCTTTTCATTGTTGGTTAAATATGTTGCATGGAGTCTGGAAGGAATAAGAAATGTAATGCAGGGACGTGTGAATTGAGACATTTTGTTAGAAGGAACAAGAGGCAATATAAAATCAAGAATACAGTTCTGGACATGGTGGGGTAGCAAAGTGCTCTTGTCTTTTTTTAAAACAAATCATTGAAGATGGCAGAGCAAGTTGAGAAGTTGGCTAATAAGGCATATGTTCTCGTAGACGTAATAAAAAAGGGCATAAAGTACTAAAGCAAAGAAGTTATTATGAATCTTTGTAAAATACTATTTTGGGCTCCAGTAGAATATTGTAGGCAATTCTTGGCACCACAATTTACATACAAGTGTTTCAAGCTGTATAGGTTTCATTGAGTTCAAGGTTGAGTTGGCAGATGTGACTTACTCAGAGTTATCACAAAATATTTAGTCCTCGTCAAGTTTTGCAAGCATTTTCACCTATTGAACATAAAAAATAGTCATGCTAAAATGAGGGTTAACAAATTATTTTCAAGTCATTTCCAGAAGGAGTTACTTCTTTTCACTGCATTATTAAATGTGTATGGAAATTTTAGTTGGATCTCTGTAGTACGTCATCTACTCCAGGCCTTTTCCATAATTTCATCAAAGTACTAATAAAATATGAATTTAAATCAATTTGTTACAGTGTGGCAACACAGAGTGAAAGAAAAAGCTCTATTTGCCAGGAATCTTGAACAACACAACTGTTTTTAAACATGACATCAGTATCTGTAGTGACAGTGATGCATGGTGACCCTAATCTAGTTTCCAGGTTTGATTTCTTATCTCTATAGTCAGAAGTGACATCAGAAAGATTGAATTATTTTCTTCTTATTATTTTTTCTTCTTTCATTAAAAAGTTTTGAGTGATTTCAATTGTGAATATAAACCCTGACTTCATTCTGGAGTGGAAATCTGAGGTAAGTGCTAAGACCATGCAAGCTCAACAGCGTGACATTTGGGTAATTGTAAGAGAAGTAATTTTAACTTAAGGTTTCCCCACATAAAGAAGCAACTGTTTACATTTTTGGTTTCTGTTTACATTTCATATCTCCAGCATCCGCAGTTCTTTGTTTTATTGTCCTTATAATTTGAGGATTGGAGTCAAGACCCTACAGGTGAATCCTGGGAACACTGAATACAATGATAATATCTAGGGTTAGACCATGGCTTAGAAAGTCCAATTGGTGGATCCTAAACACACACACAAACACACGTGCGCACAGCCACACCTTATGGAAACAATTATGGTATCTGTCATATATCTATAAGGAAAAGGAGAAAAAGGTCGGTCCCATGTCTGAGGTTCTCAAATACATGCTACAACATTGAAGTCTGTGAGGTGGGCAATGACCAATTCACACATCAATCCACCTTTAAGTGTTGTGCTGAATTGGGAGAGCAGATTTACATCTCATAACAATGGTACTGCAAGCATTGTCAATGAGCATGTTCGGGCATTGCAAAGCTACAGTGAAAGTTTATCATATTTTGCAGCACATCAGGGATAGTGAGGGTTAAAGGCACACAAGGTACAGGCTCATGTTGGGAAACAACTCAGTAATTCTCAACAGAGAATGGGTTCTCTCATGTGACTCATTTTTCTTTGGTCCAAGGATCATTCCAGCACAAAATGAGCACAAGTCATTGGAAGTGCTAAACATCACAGCTGCTTTGGTGCTAATGATGGTCTAGTGCAAGGTTTACACATGAACTTTAGCTTCACAGAGGACATTAGAATCACATTTGAAAGGAAAGACAACATTTTATTGAGTTGATATATCAGGATCAAATAGAAAAACTACTCAATCTACAAGAATGGGAGATACAACAGGTTGAATGTCAATTCATAAATGTAATATTAACAAGAATACAAAAAGGCTCAGTCATCCTGGAAGTTGGTGGCTTTAAAGTTCTCTCTGGCTTCTCTAGCTCAGTTCTCTATGCTGTATCTTTCTCACTTTGGTGGGAATCCCGGCCCATCTCAGCATCTTTACACTCATCTTGCTCCTCAGAGGTTTGCTCTCACCCCTGCATCTCCTCCTCAGGTAATACTTTTTCCCCTCCCACTCCCACTTTAGTGACTGTAATTGTGGAAGGCATAGCACATGAGAATGATGTGGGACACTCTGCCTGGACTATTCTGCACAGTACTGCCTGACCAGTCTTGGCAGCAGAATATCATCTTCAGGTCACTTATGGTTTGATCAATAATGCAGTAATGGTTCTGGTCAAAGTCCAAGCAGCATAGTACCGCTCCTCATTAGCAGTCTAAGGATCTCTTCGAGATGTCATCAGCTTGGTGTGGAGCAAGTATTCCATGTTGCCTGACAACCATCCTTGTATAGGCCAAAGGCTTTTAAATGAGGCTGGCACTTGAGAGTTGTCCAGGATGCATGAGGCATGGCAACTTCTTAGCTATCTAGCACAGACCCATAAAAGCTTGAACGCTGCAGTCCACCTGCTGTAGGTTAATCCAAGATCTCCTTCGGTAGGGAGTCCTAAGATTTTGACCCAGTTACACCAGCAGATATTGCAATATATTTCCAATTCAGAGTGGTGAGTAGCTTGGAAGGAGAATTCAGGTGGTGGGGTTCCCATATACCTCCTTCACTTTTCCTTTTAGATGGTAGTGGTCTTGTGTTTGGAAGATAATGTTAAAGTAGCTTTGGTGAATTTCTTTGGAGCATCTTGTAGATGGTACACACTGCTGCTATTCAGTGTCAGTGGTGGAGAGACGGAATGTTTGTGGGTATGGGCTGCTTTCTCCTGGAAGGTGTCAAGCTTCTTGAGTGTTGCTGGAACTGCACTTATCTCAGCAAGTGGAGAGTATTCCATGATAGCACTCCCACTCTTGACTTGTGCCTTGTAAATGACAGACAGGCTTTTGGGATTCAGAAAGTATTCCAGGCCTCAACTTGCAGTTAAAGATAACTTTATATGAATCCTCCTGATAGCATGTTTCATGATGGAGTGGATATTATATTTAGTAGTATGTTTTGCATCCTGGTCCTTGGCTGATGTAGCATGCAAGCTCTTAAAACATTGACAAAACAGTCAGTACTTCATGAGATCCAGTCAGAATTGATTGATATGAACCATGTTGACATGCTGATTAAATGTGATTTGAAAGCAGGTGTGCATCAAGGAATCACTGGATTCTCAAAATCCGGAGTAGTTTCTTACATGAGCTCACATTCCAACCCTGAACTCTGCTCGATTTCAAAAAGACAGCTACTTACTCCTCCTGCTTGCAATTCTGCCTTGTTGATATCTTTAAAGGTGGATTGATATGTGAATTGATCATTGCCCACCTCACAAACTTCAATGTTGTAGCATGTATTTGAGAACCTCAGACATGGGACAGACCTTTCTCTCCTTGCCCTTGTAGATATATGACAGATACCATCATTGTTTCCATAAGGTGTGTGTTTGTGTGTGTTTAGGATCCACCAATTGGACTTTCTAAGCCGTGGTCCAACTCTAGATATTATCATTGTACTCAGTGTTCCCAAGGTTCACCTGTAGGATCTTGACTCCAATCCTCAAATTTATAAGGACAATAAAACAAAGAACTGCTGATGCTGGAGATATGAAATGTAAACAGAAACTCAGCATGTCTGGCAGCATCTGTTGAGAGAAAGCAGGGTTAACATCTTGAGACTGGTGACTTTTCATCAAATTATAGGTATGTGGTTCTCTGATGAATGAGTTGATTTCGAGTCATCGACTTTGCTAATTAAGAGAGAGGTTTGAGGTGCACAGCTGAAATGTATCACATTCTTTGTTGATTTGAAACAATCCATATCTTTCACTATGGAAAATATTGTTATGTTCTGTTTGAACCACAAGACTACAACAGATGTTAGAAATGAATAAAAACAATGACTGCAGATGCTGGAAACCAGATTCTGGATTAGTGGTGCTGGAAGAGCACAGCAGTTCAGGCAGCATCCGAAGAGCAGTAAAATCGACGTTTCGGGCAATTTTGCCCGAAACGTCGATTTTACTGCTCCTCGGATGCTGCCTGAACTGCTGTGCTCTTCCAGCACCACTAATCCAGATGTTAGAAATGTGCAACCTAATATCCACTCAGAAAAATGCCAATTATATGTAATAATTGTAGACTCATGCCACTCATGTGTACTAAGAAGGCTTTTTCCCTCTTGCTCCCGCTACTCCCAGGTGCAGGCCTGGTATCTGTCACTGAGGTGGAGGGACATTCTGATTGGTGAGCCTTGTTGACTCTGAAGATATAAGTAGGCATCCTTGAGGCCAAGAAATGCTTTATTTTGAGTTTGGATGGTTTGGGGCAAGAAACTTTCATGAGTCATGGAGATGAGTTTTACTTCTGAAAGTAAGGATTTATAGTTAAAGACAAAAGCTGTGACTGTAAGATTAAGTATTAGAGTGAAGAATGGATTTAAATTTTAATCAAGGACCCAAAGATTTCAAGAAAAATGCTTCATGAAAATTATTTTCTAACTTCATGATCATTTTCAACATTTTAACTCTAAACCTAAATGGTATTCTGTACTGATCTGTTGAAAGTTGCATCAGTTTTTTTAAAACAATAGCTTAAAATTCTAAAGCATCAGCAATTAAAAATTTCCAAATGGTGAGCCGTAAGTAGTGCTCTGTGGCTGGATCTAATTGTGCCTAGTCATGTTGTACATATTGTTCTGCAGTTATTGTTTTGGAAAAGAAAGGAAGTGAATGTTAAATAAATATATTTTGTGGAAAACAAAAAATGCTTTACCCTTTTAAAACTTCAAACAATATTGTCAGAATCTGTAATGATGAATATCAAATTTATTTATTCTAGAGAATGTCATTGTTCCTATTTATTAATATTGAATTAATTTTAAAATATGTATAAGTAGAATATTCTAACATAATATGAAGCAAGCCAAACTAATCAGTAAAACAGATTGCAAGATTAAAGATTCTGCTAGCATCTACTGGTATCATGCAGAAGCATAGGAACATGTGAAATGATTGTACTTGCTTCTGACAGCTGAAGGATGAATGCTGTAAGTGCTCTCAGAACCTCTTTCCAAAACAACATAACCTCAATGTTCACTTGAATAAGCAACATTAGGGATTTAAGCTCTGGGTTGCTGATGGTATATTCTAGTTTCAGGCACTTTGTTCATTTCTTTCAAAAAGCCAGATAAATTCTTCAGAAGATTCCCTTTTCCTAAAATATCACGTTAGCAATGACATTGTAATGCCTTATGTTAATAATTGCAGAAAAGTTTGTGATCTCTGAATTGTGTAAAAAATACTTTTAAGCTCCCCACTGTGATAATGAATTAGGATGGTATTCACCACATTGACAATTTATAAAGTAAATCTCAAAGGATGAAGCACTTTTCATTTGAATGCTTGGCTCTTCTGTTACACATAAGTAGATAGTAAGCTTTTATTTTTGTTTCCTTTTCAGAAATTAATTGAAAGCAAGGGTCTTTATTGAATCTGTAATAAAGATTACTGTACATCCAAATTTAAGTCAGCTACTGTTTTACTCTTTTTTTTAATGTTATGTTGTCATACCTGTTTGTATCTTTTCTTTTCAAAACACTGAAAAAGGTTATTGTTACAATGCACTGCATGATCCAATGCTGACTGTTCATCAGGAACTTGGAAGTATGAGCAATGTGCTTATTAGAGGTTTTTAACCCAACCACAGTATTTAACATCCTGCTATCCTGTTAATCCTAACTTGTCAGAAGTGGCAGGCAGTTTAGAAACTACGCCTGACCATTGAAGCTTCACTGTTTAAAGGGCACTTGCAAGAATCTGAACAAAAACTTTCCACAAATTTCAAGAGGGAGTCAGTCACTGACAGGTGGAGTCTCAATGAAGGAAAGTTGCCTGATGACTCTCAGATGGATCCCAGGACTTCATGCTGTGGGCTGAAAAGCATCCTAGGGAGATTCCACTTCTGGTGGATTGGAAGAAGAAGCCTGCATCAAAGACTGAGGCAGAGGAGATGAGCAGTGGGAGAGTGGTCCTTCACTCCTGAGTTGGATGCTCCAAGAGGTTCAATTAATTTTTCAAGGCAGGAAAACTGAGTGACATTGGACATTCAAGTGCAAACATCTTTAAATGACTCCCCTAATCTTTTCTTGCACAGACCAAAACCCCTTGTGGGGTGACTGTTCCTGTTTGGAGGCAGCATGTGAGTTATCACCACTGACATTCTGATCTTATTGTCATTTTACCCATCTGTCACCATGATGCTGTCAACGAATTCAAATTTTCACACTCACATTTCTCTTTTTTCTCTCCTTGTAGGTGAAAAAAGTGCAGAACACCTGGGAAAAAGCAGAGGTGATTTTCCAGTCAACATTACCCTGATTACTTCAGAAGAGAGATACACTGGAAATAAGCTGAGTGTAGGCATTCATATCAATGGCAATGTCAAAGTGAGGGTCTCCCAGCTGTCTGTTACAGAATTAGATATCTCAAAACTACATGGCATGCAACACACACCTAAATTCACCTGATGCTAACAGGCAATGAACAATGATGATCTGCGCATTGGTGACTGAGAATGCACTCTTTGTTTCCGTTCTTCTTCATGACTTCCATCTTCCAGAAGAGCTGTAAATGCTTTTCAGGATTTGGTGTGGGGCAGGGTTGGAGACTTCTTAGACAATTGCACACTCTGAAGAAGCACCAACATATGATTCATATGCAGTCTCCACCAGCACAGGTATAGGTATCTCAGCCGGTGTTGATTTGTTTGAGAATGGCCTCCTACTGCCATGCCGTTTTGCCAATCACAGGGGATGTGGAGAATGGCACTCCAGCCAGACACCCAACTGAGCTAGTTAAGTGGCCTCATTCCATCATTGCTAACATTTTAGCAGCGTTAGGTGGGCCTTCCACTGCATAGGGAGACCGCTTCATGAATACTGGCCACCTCTCTACAGGTTCAGTAGGTGATCCACGGGCTTCCTTCTTAAGCATTATATGGAGAATGGAGGGGACACTAATGGTAATGGCCACACCATTGGCAACACCTCTTGCCCTCAGTAAACCACCTTCTCCAAAATGCTTTAGCAATGCTTACCCAGTGCTCTGGCACAGCTTATCTGGTTAGGATGGTGCCTGATTCCACAATGTCTTGTCTTCCAGATGCAATATCAGAAGTTGCCTTTACTCCTGGGGACATGTTTGAGACTGCTGGACTGGTAGCATTCTGATTGACTGGCAGTTCATAGTCTTTCAAAGGATGAAAATCCCATTAACAACTAGTTAGTTGCTGGGAGTCTAAAAATTGAGGCCAGACTCCCAAATTTAGTCAGAGCACTTGCTCCCACCGATTGCACCTGTGTCAGGACTGTCTCACCAGTAAAATTCCAGTCCTCAGATGAACAATGGCAGTAGTGGAGTGTTGCTGTCAGAAGGTGAAGGATTTGCCAAGTTCTGCTGAGACCTCGGGGCTCATTGATATAGAGGAGTACTCAGAACAGCAGCACAGAGTGTGTGAGCTTTGTCCAGCATTTCGAGAAGAACCGCACATGATTGTAAAGAGACTTCTGAGCCCATCTCTGCCATGGGTGTCATTGTATCTTTGACTTTACAATTAAGTCTACGTTCATAGGAAGTGCAGGTAACTACAAGGAGCATCAGACTGAGTGCATGTTGACCTGGTCCAATGGCTAGCACTGTCAGTCTCTCTGATACATAGGATGGATGATAACTTCATCGTCTCTTTTTATCACCTCAATGAAGTGCACCAAAGTGTTTTCCAGCTTTAGGCTGACATGACCAAAACTATTCCTGCACAAATACAGGTGGAGCAATCAATGTCGGGTCTAACAGGGGCCTCAGAGGAATTGACCACGGACAATATAGCACTTAGAGAAGGGAAATGAACAGCCATTTTCTAGTTCTGCTGAAGCTATAAGGGTAGAACGACAGAGGAGTACTAGGAATAGGAAGAGTAGAATTTATAGTTTTTAAAAATTCTTTTATGGTGTGTGGGTGTCATGGTCAAGGACAGCATTTGTTGCTCATTCCTAATTGCCCTGCTATGCCATTTCATAAACCAAATAATATTCAATTGCATTAGATTAGATTACTTACAGTGTGGAAACAGGCCCTTCGGCCCAACAAGTCCACACCGACCCTCCGAAGAGCAACCCACCCAGAACCATTCCCCTACATTTACCCCTTCACCTAACACTACGGGCAATTTAGCATGGCCAACTCACCTAACCTGCACATCTTTGTATTGTGGGAGGAAACTGGGGCACCCGGAGGAAACCCACGCAGACACAAGGAGAATGTGCAAGCTCCACACAGACAGTCGCCCGAGGTAGGAATGGAACGCGGGTCTCTGGCGCTGTGAGGCAGCAGTGCTAACCACTGTGCCACCGTGCTACCCCTCCTTATGAACCTGGGTCATTTGTAAACAAGACATGGTAAGGATGGCAGACAGCACTAATCTCCAAAAGGCATTAGTAACATGGTTGGTTTTTACAACAACTTATGATGGTTGTGACGATCACAATTACTGTAAAGAGGTTTATATTTCAGATTTATTGATTGAACATAAACATTACTAGTTGCCATGATGATGATCATGGTCGTGCACTCAGAGCATGTGCAGATCAACCGGCAGAGGTCTTCTCGGACATCTTCAACCTCTCCCTGCAGCAGACCATTGTCCCTGCCTATTTCAAGAGGGCCAGTCATCCCTGTACCTAAGAAGGCTCATGCAGCATGCCTCAATGACTACCACCCAATGGCCCTCACTTCAGTGGTCATGAAGTGCTTTGAAAGGCTGGTCATGGCAACTCCAGCCTCCCCACTTCTCTTGACCCACTCCAATTTGCCTATCGGACCAACAGATCTACGTTAGATGCCATATCACTTGCCCTTCTCTCCTCTCTAGAACATCTTGACACCAAGAACAGCTACATAACAATTCTACTCATTGACTACAATTCAGCCTTCAACACTATTATCCCCTCAAGAATGATTACTAAACTTAGTGATCTCGGATTAAGCCCCACTCTCTGCAACTGGATTCTCTGTTTCCTGACCCACAGGCCACAATCAGTGAAGATTGGGGACAATGTTTCATCATCACTAACACTCAACATTGGAACCCCACAAGAGTGCATACTCAGCCCTCTACTGTACTCACTGTATACCCATGACTGCGTCACTAAATAACAGACTAATGCCATTTACAAGTTCGCTGATGACATCACTGTAGTCAGTTGAATCTCAGATGGCGACAAAACAGACTGGCTTTCAATGCCAGCAAAACCAAAGAACTCATTATTGACTTCCAGTGGGATGTTACTCATGTCCCCCTACACATTAACAGCATAGAGGTGGAACGAGTGGAGAATGTCAAGCTCCTGGGAGTGGTCATCCACAACAAACTTTCTTGGTCTCTTCATTTGGATGCACTGGTTACAAAGGCCCAACAACATCTCTTCTTCAGACAGCTGAGGGAATTTGACATGACAGCGAATACCCTTGCAAACTTTTATAGGTGCACCATCGAGAGCATCCTGTCTGGATGTGCCATTCAAGATCAGAGACGGTTACAGAGAGTGGTGAATTCAGCCCGGAAAATCACAAAGGCCAACCTCCCATCTATAGAATCCATCTACCAGGCCCGCTGTCGAGGCAAGGCCACCAGCATTCTTAAAGATCCATCCCACCCTGGCAATGTTTTTCTACAACTTCTACCATCGGGGAGAAAGTACAGAAGCCTGAACACACACACCAGCCAGTTTCATAACAGTTTCTACCCTCCCGTTGTTAGAATGCTGAATGGACTCACAAACTTTTAACATTCATCTGTACCTGTGTTTTTGTTTTTGCCACTGTTTACCTATTATTTACTATCTATGCTACTTAACTATGTGATCTGCCTACATTGCTCACAAGACAAAGGTTTTCACTGTGCCTCGGATTACCTAAAAGGCAAAAGATTGGGGAATGGGGAGGTGTAATGATCCCTTGGTGTCCTTGTACACCAGTTGCTGAAAATAAATATGCTGGTGCATCAGGCAGCAAAGAGGGCAAAAGGTATATTGGCTTAAATAGCAAGAAGTTTTGATTATAGGATCAAGGATGTCTTGCTACAATTGTACAGGGCCCTGTTGAGATCATGTCTGGTGTATAGTGTTTTCATCTCCTTGTCTGAAGAAGGATGTTCTAGCCATGGAGGGAGTGCAATGTAAGGTTACCAAATTGATTCCTGGGATGGCAGGACTGATGTATGAAGAGAGACTGGGTCATTCAGGACTATATTCACAATAGTTTTATAAGAATGAGGGGGTATTGTGAAGAAACCTATGGCATTCAAAGAGGACAACACAGGGTAATCACAGAAAGGATGTCTGAAGAATACAGATCCAGGGACCATATGAGGAGTAACCACTTCACTCAGAGGGTGGTGAGTTTCTGGAATTCTCCACTGCAGAAAACAGTTAAGGCCAAATTATTGAATATTTTTGGGAAGGTGTTAGGTATAGGTCTCAGGGATCAAAGGTTATGGGGAGAAAGCGGGAACAGCTGTTGCAGGTTCCGGGATTCAGATGTTTCAGTAAGAACAGAGAGGATGGTAAAAGAGGGGGAAGTGTGGCATTGTTGATCAGGGACAATATTACAGTTGTAGAAAGGATGTTTGGGGACTCGTTAACTGAGGTAGTATGGGCTGAGGTTAGAAACAGAAAAGGAGAAGTCACCATGCTGCGAGTTTTCTATAGGCCTCCAAATAGTCCCAGAGATGTAGAGAAAAGGATAGCAAAGATGATTCTCGATAGGAGTGAGAGAGGCAGGGTAGTTGTCATGGGGGACTTCAACTATCCAAATATTGACTGGGATCACGAGTGCTATAGATGGGTCAGTTTTTGTCCAGTGTGTGCAGGACGGCTTCCTGACACAGTATATAGACAGGCCTACAAGGGGTGAAGCCACTTTAGATTTAGTACTGGGTAACGAGCCTGGCCAGGTGTTAGATTTGGAAGTAGGTGAGCACTTTGGAGATAGCGATCACAATTCTGTCAGGTTTACTTTAGTATTGGAAAGGGATAGGTGTACTCCACCGAGCAAGAGTTACAGCTGGGGGAAGGGAAATTACAATGCAATTAGGAAAGATTTAGGAAGCGTAGAATGGGGAAGGAAACTGCAGGGCATGAGCACATTAAAAATGTGGAGCTTATTCAAGGAAAAGTTCCTGTGTCCTAGATAAGTATGTACCTGTCAGGCAGGGAGGAAGATATAGAACGTGTGAGCCGTGGTTTACTAAGGAAGTGGAATCCCTGATCAAGAAGAAGGAGAAGGCTTATGTTAGGACAAAATGTGAAAACTCAGTTACAGCGCTTGAAGGTTACAAGGAAGTCAGGAAAGACCTAAAAAGAGAGCTCAGAAGAGCCAAGAGGAGACATGAGAAGTTGTTGGCGGATAGGATCAGGGTTAACCCTAAGGCTTTCCATAGGTATGTCAGGAATAAAAGAATGACGAGAGTTAAATTAGGGCCAATCAAGGATAATAGTGGGAAGTTGTGTGTGGAGTCAGAGGAGATAGGGGAAGCACTAAATAAATATTTTTCGACAGTGTTCACTATAGAAAATGAAAATGTTGGCAAGGAAGATACAGTGATACTTGCATCTAGACTAGAAGAGATTGAGGTTCACAAGGAAGAGATATTAGAAATACTGCAGAGTGTGAAAATAGACAAGTCCCCTGGGCCAGATGGGATCTATCCTAGGATCCTCTGAGAAGCAAGGGAAGAGATTGCCGAGCCTTTGGCATTGATCTTCAAATCATCATTGTCTACAGGAATAGTGCCTGAG
>NC_057714.1:51896304-51910914 GCF_004010195.1 Chiloscyllium plagiosum
GTGCAGAGGAGATTTACTAGAATGTTGCCTTGTATGGAAGGAATGTGTTATGAGGAAAGGCTGAGGGCCTTGAGGCTGTTCTCATTAGAGAGAAGAAGGCTGAGAAGTGACTTAATAGAGACATACAAGATAATCAGAGGGTTAGATAGGGTGGACAGGGAGACCTTTTTTCAAGTATGGGGACGGCAAACATGAGGGGACACAACTTTAAAGTGAGGGGAGATAGGTATAAGATAGATGTCAGAGGTAGTTTCTTTACTCAGAGAGTAGTAAGGGTATGGAATGCTTTGCCTGCAACGGTAGTAGATTCGCCAAGTTTAAGTGCATTTAAGTCGTCATTGGACAGGCATATGGACGTACATGGAATAGTGTAGGTGGGATAGGCTTTAGATTAGTATGACAGGGCGGCGCAACATCGAGGGCCGAAGGGCCTGTACTGCGCTGTAATGTTCTATGTTCTACGTAACAGGATACTGAGTTGGATGATCAACATATTGAATGTGGAGCAGGCTCGAAAGGTTGAATGGCCTATTCCTGCACCTATTTTCTATGTTTCTATTTCCTATGTTACGAAAGTACAATGATTAACATTCATATATATAATATTAAATATTCACTTTTGCTTTCAGTCTTTTTAATCTAAAAACTTTATTTCGAAGATCTATATTCCTGTCTGCCCTTTTTGTCCCAGGTACTTGCTAAGTGTCTTTCAACCTTGAGGAAAGTGATGTGACAAAAGTAGGAACGAATCACCTGGAATCAGAAAGTGGCTAAACAGTTGTCTAGAGTGCTGCTTTGTATTACAGACTGGGGTAGGACTTTCAGCTGGGATTTATTTTGTTCTGGATGGCTAGAGAGATTTAGATTAACTGGAATAAGTCAGAGTCAGGTTGCCTTAATATCCCTGGCAGCTGGAAGAGATGTTGTGGACATATTACATCAGCTTTCTCATTCTGATCCTTCTGTTTCTCCTTCTCTTCCACTTCAGAAGACATTGGGTGCTTATCATTTTTCTCCTCCTGCAACTTCAGAGCTCTTTATCTCATTATCTTGAGCAATACATAGCATCCCATTGTCATTCTGATACTCCTTATGGTACATATGAAATGTACCAGTAATCCCATGTCTATTCAGGCCCTTAAATAGCAGCTTCAACTTTCTGATTGCTTGCTCTGTGCCAACTTTTGTGATTATTTTGTTTTAGTTATAACTTTTGGAAGAGTTGGAATTCTCACAAATGTTGTCAGGTATGTCCTCAGAGGGTAACTCATAGATCTAAACCTGCAGAGTGACCATGGCAATGAAAATGTCTGAGGGAGATTTGACTGGTACAGAATGAAAGCATCATGACAGCTTCCTGGCTATCTTACATAATAATCTGTTGACCTTTTGGTTGTTACATATTGGCTAAACATGATTGGAGTCAATCCCCTTTGCTGATTGATCAAGGGGTGTCTGGAGGTCGTTGAGAGAAAGAATGCTCTTGTTCCTGCTGGAGGCCCTCTTTTATTGATGGTGTTGCAGCTCCTGCTATTCTTGTTTCACACCAGGTGGAGCTGCAATAATAGTTCCCATGCTGCTGTGAAGGCAGGTATCCCTATCCAAGATAACAGAAATAACCTTCAAAGCCATGAAAGTTGCCTCCTAAACATTGACAGCACACTCAAAAGAAATCTTGGGAGCAAATATCATTCACTCAGGCAAACAAGCAGATGTCAAATATCAATAGTTAAACATGTTCCAGCCTGTCAATCATTCAGTCCCATCACTCTCTGCTGTCCTCTTGCCTTATTCAACATAGTGAGTTCCAGTGAGAAAGCCATGCGCTGGCAGTTAATTGTATTCAACTACTGTCTGTAACCTCATAGGTCAACATATTCTCCATTCTACCAAGCCAAGAGACCAACTTTAATTCATAGATAAGTTCAAGAGAGAAGCCAGGAGCAGCACCAGACACAGCTAAACATGAGGTGCTAACCTGTGAAATTGCAACACTTGCATAAAAAAAACAGAACCAGCCCACAATAGTTAGAACTAAGCGATGCCAAAGCCAATGGATCAGATCTAAGCACTGCAGTCCTTCCACATCTAGTCATAAATTGTGATGGATAATTAAAAAGTTCAATAATGGGGGAGCCCAGAACAACTGTGAAAAAGACAAGACTGAAGTATTTGCAGCCATTTCAGCCAGAAGTGCTGAGTGGATAAGCTACCTGGATTGATATCTGAGGTCCACAGCATCACACACATTGGTCTTTAGCCAATTTGATTCACTCAACATGATTTTAAGAAATGGTTGAAGACTACTGGTCTTGACAGCATTCCAGGAATAGTGCACAAGTGAGAACCCAGCCCTCTTCCCTTTACACTCAGTGGCATTAGCCTCACTGAATCCTTCACTATTAATAAACTGCTGATTACCATTGACCAGAAATTGAACCAGACCAGCCAAGTACTGTGGCTATGCAAGGAGGTCATAATCATAAATCCTAAGGCGAGTTAACTCAAGTCCTATCTTCCAAAATCTTGACCCACAATCAAGATGGCCAACTCAGAAGTATGATGGAATATTCTCCATGTGTGTGAATGAGTACATCTCCAGCAACACTGAAGAAGCTTGACACTATCCAGGACAATACCGATTGATTGGTATTCCATCCACCACCTTCAACATGCATCTCCTACATTACAGCTGTCCAGTGGTTGCAGTATGTACCATCTACAAAATGCACTACTACAGCTCATCAATGCTCCTTTGACAGAACCTTTCAAGCTTGCAATCTCCATCTCCTGCAACAAGCACATTGGAGCATTTCTAACGTGAGATCCCCTCCAAGTCACACTCCATTTTCATTATCATTGGGTCAATATCCTGGAACTGTCTCCTAAACAGCACATGCATATACCTATCCATACTGGACTGCAGTGGTTCAAGGAGACAGCTTGTTATCACCTTTTCCAGAACAATGAGGGATGGGCAATAAATGATGGCTCAGCTAGCAACACCTACATCCTGTGAAAGAATGTAAGGAATTAAATAACAGCAGAATGCTTGTTAAAATGCACTCAATTTCCTATTAGCATGTATAATAATATATAAAAATGGCAGACTCTCCTGACTCATGATGATTTCCAACATGCCACCAAGAGCACTTTAGTGTGATGCAG
Source organism: Chiloscyllium plagiosum (assembly GCF_004010195.1). Taxonomy (NCBI): domain Eukaryota; kingdom Metazoa; phylum Chordata; class Chondrichthyes; order Orectolobiformes; family Hemiscylliidae; genus Chiloscyllium; species Chiloscyllium plagiosum. The sequence goes on from NC_057714.1 coordinate 51,899,473, forward strand.
AAGACAACAGGTTTCTACCAGCTTTCTAACACACCGGCACATGTTCTTTTAACCTACTGACTACTTCAATGCCTGTCCACTGTAGTAAATTAAAACTTCTGCCAGTGTGTCACTCAATCCCTCTTTTGCTGAGAAGCCCTTCACAAGGATTACATGATCAGTAACTCAGCAGATCTGTGTGCATTTTGCAACCTCTTCAAACTAACGTTACTCAGAAAATATTATATGGCATTCATTTGCAGTATTCATCTTGGTGAAGCGGAAAATAATTACAATACTGAAAATGGATTGTGCATTAATTCATTTATGGTACACTTTTGATAGACAAAGGGTGAGTTACATTTTATTCCATTTTATCATCAGAATGTTGAGTTTGATGTTCACTGAAGCATTATTTTGGGTTGTACAATTGACTTCAATGCTTCTAGGCTAAAGTGGTGATGAAACAAAATAAACAGGATTATTGTTCTTGATGATTGTCCTCCAATACCCTATCCTGTAAGTAGAAATTTTGTCATCAGAGAAGCCTTGACAGTAATCCACTCCTTGAAGAATAGCTCTATTATACCCAAAATGAATAGCCAATTTAGCAAAGACCAAAAGATCTCCCAGTATTTATGAAGTTGTAGTCATTTCAAGGCTATAGTTCATTTACAAAGGAATAAGTGAAACTGAGATTGGAGAAGATCTCCATTTAGTTTACCCATTCTCACTGCTTCCAAGATCAGGATTACTTTTAAGTGATGCTGTAGACACAATGTCATAGATCTTGGCTTTGGAACTTTAAGAAAATGGAATCATGGAAAAAAATCTGGAAATTACCTGGGAAATCTTGAGGAGGCAACAAGAGTCATAGTGGCCAACTGGATGAGGCTCTAAAAGTTTGTTAGTTATCGACTTCAGTACATCAAGGATGACATTCAACCTTGGACTGATAAGGAACAATTAATACTCACGCCACACAAACGCCAGACAATGATCTCTAACAAGAGACAATCCAACTATCTCCCCATGACATCCAACAGCATTACCATCACTGAATCGCCGACTATCACACTGGGGTTTAACATTACCATTGAATAGACTAGTCATATGAATACTGGCTACAGGATTGGATCAGAAGCATAGAAACCTGCAGCGAGTAACTCACCTCTAACTCCTCAAAGCCTTTTCACCATCTAGAAGGCACAAGTTAGGAGTGTGATGAAATGCAGTCCACTTGCTCAGAAAACGATGACCTATATGTTCCCCATCAAACCTCACAACATCCTGATGTGAAACTGTATTGCTGTTCACTCACTGTTCTGAATTCTAGTCACCATATCCGCTTATTGAATTGAAGTATGATCTAACATCCTCCAGAAATGTGCTACAGACCAACATATGCAAAACAGTGCATAGTGAATCTCTTAATATGTTATACCTGCTAATTTGTGTAATCTAAAGCGCACTGAGAAGAAAATCTTGATTCTTTAAGAAAATTAAATGAAAAATATGAATGAAGTACTGAAAAGCTGCAGCAGAAACAGAAAGTACTGGAAGTACTCAACATGTCCTCTAGCATCTGAGGAAAGGCATACTAAATTAATGGGACTAAGCTATCTATGGAGGCAGCACTGGGAACTACGGTGCAGAAATGGGTGCTAACTCCCAAGGGCTGACCAGTCTCCAGGCAGATTTCCTGGGGTAGGATGATTTGGGAATACCTGATGAAGGGCTTATGCCTGAAACATCGACTCTCCTGCTCCTCAGATCTGGTCGAACATGCTGTGCTTTTCCAGCACCTCATGTTTTGTCTCTGATCTCCAGCTTCTGCAGTACTCCCTTTCCCCTGCTTTGGGAATTAGGCCAATTGGCATGATTAAAGCCCTATTTAGAAGCAAAACTCAAATCTGCCAGCCTTTTGCTGGTCAAAAAAACCCGAAAGAAGTGAGGATGCTGGAAATCTGAAACAAAAGCAGAAATTAATGCACAATCTCAGCAGTTCAGGCAGCATCTGTGGAGAGAAATCCAAGTTGACATTTCCAGTCCAGTGACCCTTCTGCAGAACAGTTGCAAAAATATACTTTATTCATAAAACATCTTCATATACATATACTTTTACTGAATAATTTCTATACAGTCTTTACATGTGAAACAAACATTGGAATTTTGGCATTCCTTGCAGTTGTAAGAAAAACAACCTAAGGCATTCCTTACTTTTACATAAGAACAGATATAACACAGTTATGAACCACTCCTGTACAGTCTTTGCACGTGAAGCAAACAAACATTGGACATTTGGCATTTCCTGCAGTTGTAAAAATGAACTAAGGAAGTTCTTACTTCTACAGGATAATATTTACCTCCATTTGAGGCACTGGGAGGATCCGATAACTGAACAGACCCCCATTGTACTTTAGCAGAGAGATCATAGAAGGTGGTCTTTCTCCATTGCGCTTTAGTGGCAGCAGCCCCAAGCTTCAGTGTGTCCTTCAGTGCTACCAGATCTGCTGAAATTTCCCAGTAATTTCTGTTTTTGTTTCAGTCTTTGGCTGGTGATGGACTGAATGCTGAGATCAGCAGCAATATGGAGGTGCTTACCAGCAGGAGATCAACAGACCATTGATGTATCCTCTGAATGGCCCAAATGCTCCTCAACATTTATGGTGCTAACCACTGTGGAGTTTCTTTAATTTAAAATAGTAGGCATCCTTTGAAGAGCAAGTCCATTTTGAGGTGTGCTTGAGTCCTCTGATTACACCTTCCACCCTAAATAACAGTTTACCTGAAAATGACCAATTAGGTGCCTGCATTACATACACAAAATTGAATATAATCCTGACCCCAATGGAAAATTCAGTCCATTGTTTCAGGTTAGTGATCTCCCGTTAGACCACTTGGTTCTTTCAGGTCAAGATAAAACATGTGTTTAGAGCCCAGAGAAGTGACAGATGCAGGTATAAATGCTGCTCAGTTCTTGGTCAGTGCTACTTAAAGGCAGAAGAAACCAAGCAGCTGCTGTCATTATCCCAAAAATTCAAAAGAGTGAGGGGGCTGAGCTGAGTATGGTACCTATTACCAAAGAGAAGTTGCTAGAAAAACTGACCGGCCTGAAGGTGGTAAATCACCTGGCACTGATGGACTGCATCCCAAAGTTCTAAGGGAGATAGCTGAAGAAATAGCGGAGGCATTAGTGATAATCTTTCAGGAATCTCTAGAAGGGTCCCAGAGGACTGGAAAATCGCAAATGTGACATTCCTATTTAAAAAAAGGAGTAGGGCAAATGACAGAAAACTACAGACTGATTAAGCTAACCTCAGTCATGGGTAAGATCCAGGAATCCAGGAATCCATTGTGGAGGATGAGAATTCTGAATACTTGAAAGTGTGTGGTAAAATAGGGAAAAGTCAACAGAATTTCATCAAGGGGAGGTTGTGCCTGATAAATCTTCTTGAATTCTTTGAGGAAGTAATGAGCAGGTTAGATCAAGGAAAGCCAATGGATGTTATCTAACTAGACTTCAAGATGGCCTTTGACAAGGTGCCGCACAGGAGGCTACTGAGTAAAATAAGGTCCCCATGGTGTCAGCATGGATAGAAGCCTGGGTGTCTGGCAAAAAGCAGGGAGTGAGGATAAGAGGGTCTTCCTCAGGATGGCAGCTGGCGACAAATGATGTTCTCCAAGGCTCAGTGTTGGGACCACAGCTTTTCACTTTATACATTAACAATATAGATGAAGGAACTGAGGGCATTCTGGCTAAGTTTGCAGATAATACAAAAATAGTTAGAGGGACAAGTAGCATTGAGGAGGCAGGGAGGTTGCAGAAGGATTTGGACAGGTTAAGCGAGTGGGCAAAGAAGTGGCAGATGAAGTGCAGTGTGGGAAAGTATGAGTTTGTGCACTTTAGTAGGAAGAATAGAGGTATGGACTATTTTCTAAATTGGGAGAAAATTCAGAAGTTTGAAGTGCAAAGAGACTTGAGAGTTCTAGTCCAGGATCCTCTCAAGGTAAACTTACAGGTTGAGTCAGTAGTTAGGAAGGCAAATGCAATGATGGCATTTATTTTGAGAGAACTTGAATATAAAAGTAGGGATGTACGTCTGAGGCTCCATAAAGCTCTGGTCAGACCACATTTGGAGTATTGTGTGCAGTTTTGGGCCCCATATCCCAGGAAGGAATTTACTGGCCCTGAAGCATGTTCAGAGTACGTTCACAAGAATGGTCCCAGAAATGAAAAACTTAACATATGAGGAACGTTTGAGGACCCTGGGTTTGTACTTGATGGCGTTTAGAAGGATGAGGGGGAATCTAATCGAAACATACAGAATACTGAATGGCCGAGACAGAGTGGATGGTGGGAAGATGTTTTCATTGGTAGGAGAGACTAGGAATTGAGGGCATAGCCTTTGGGTAAAGGGAATACCTTTTAGAATGGAGACAAGGAGATACTTCTTCAGCCAGACAGTGGTGAATCTATGGAATTCATTGCAACAGAAGTATATTTAAGACTGAGAAAGATAGGTTCTTGAGTCTCAAGGGGATCAAGGATTACAGGGAGAAAGCGGGAGAATGGGGTTGAGAAACTTATCAGCTGTGCTTGAATTGCAGAGCACCATACTCATTGGGCTGAATCGCCTAATTTCAGTTCTTATGTCTTATGGTCTTCTTCCAACTGGAGGAGAAAATGAAAGGGATGAATCACATTCTCACAGTTTCTGACACCTCTCGCTATGTAACTAAAGAAGCTTATAAGCAAACACCATAAGTTTCATTCCTCCAGCACATGTTAGTGTGGTTAATGCTCATTGCTGTCTTCCACTTAGTGCTAGAAAATACTGGCAAGAGGCCAGGGTATTATCCATGCTTCTTATTATTGTTCTCAAGAACAGAATGGGGTGGAAGGTAGAGGAAGGGGAAGTTGCATCCTGTGTTTGACCAAAATTTAATACTTGTTGAAGGCTTGATGAGATTTCATAGAAAAGTCTCCCTTAGCAACAATCCTCTTGCAGATTAGCAGAATTGTCCCAGCATGCACTGGAGTCTCCTGGAACTTCTAAGAATTCCACCAGCAGCCTACAGTATGACATGACAGCATGACATATCGTAACACCTCACCCCCACAAACCCCTCACAATCAAATATATACTTTAAAGTCACAATCAAGTTAAAGAAGAAAGTCAATGCCTTTGTCTCTCACACCACATGGCTCCTGTTTGATGTGGCTCTTTTAAGATTGTATCATTTTACAATCTGTAATTTTGATTGTGGACTCAAAAGGACCATTTTAAAACCAAAAGACTATTGAAGGAATTGCTTTACTTCTAAAAGCAATTACTGAAACTCATCCTGTGTGGTGTTTACAACTCCTGCTTTATTCAAGCAGTGTGGGTGGAAATGTTTGTAGATGGCATGCTACCATTTTGTGTGTACAGAGTGTGATTTGACTGGCAACTAGTAGGTGATTGGTTCATGCTGTCATGACCAGTCATGGATGCAAAGTTCTGGTGACAAATCTCAGAATGGTTTGTGCAGGTGAACAGTTCATTTAGAAGCCTTCAGACTACTGAAAGGGCAGCTAGTATGTGTCTCAGTCTCTCTCTGCACAGTAAAAACATCCTGAAACATAGTTATTTTCTCCCACCGGTTGTTGTAAGCAGTTGCATTTAATTAGTGTGTCAATCACCCTATGCCTCCAATGAAAAAATGGAAAAACCTGGAGAAAAGAGCATAAAGAACAAAAAGTCCTAACAAGTAAAAATATCACCTCAGTGAACCCTGTGGACTGGTACTATTAAACTTTGTTTACCATTTTTTACCATCTTCCCATAAAGCCAAAGGTTTTTGTTTGTACCTATATACATGTGTGTGTATTGGTTTTAGAATGGGGGTTAGAGTCTTAACTAGTGGAATCATATGTTGATACTTTAAAAAAAAACAAGAACTGGAGATCTCATGCTGGAGGTCTGAAACATAAATAGATATTAATGTAGAAACTCAGCAGGTCTGGCACATCTGTGGGGAGAAAACAGAGTTAATGTATTGAGCCCAGTGACTCTTCAAAGAGCTGATTCTGATAGAGTACTGATGAAGAGTCAATGGATTTGAAATGTTAACTCTGTTTTCTCCCCACAGATGTTGCAGATCTGCTGAGTTTCACCAGCAATGTCTGTTTTTGCATTATTAAAAGTCACACAACACCACGTTACAGTCCAACAGGTTTATTTGGAAGCATTAGCTTTTGGAGTGCTCCTCCTTCATCAGGTGGTTGTCAGCTGGATTTTGCATTGATAGTCTAAAGCTGTTTACTTGCAATTAGAGCATACTTATTTGTAATAATCATTAGTTTCTGTTACATGCAGGAACATGATCAGTGTTTTCTGTTAACCTGATTTTATCAGACAGGTCAACTTGGGACTTTGCATATTTTAATTAAATTGTTAACTTATGTGACAGCCCCAGGGGTAATAGTGCCTAAGAATCAGTGCACTTTCCCAACACTTGGAATGGTCTGCGGAAATAAGCTTGGACTAACTTTCTTTCTCGGGTTCTACTGTATTTTGGTAGATGGTCTTCCTGTAGATTCTACTGCTGCTAACTACCTGCACATTTGTTTTTGTAATTTTTCTTCATCAATATTTCCAAAGACCAAATTTAAAATTGCACATTAGTGAGTTGCAATTTATGGTCAAGTTCCATTTATTATATTGTGGGATTCTAATTTTGCCAGTTTTCTACAAAATGTAAAAAAAAACACACTTGTGTTTGCAAAACTGAGATAATGATAACAGAAGGAGTGTCATATTTTCAATGGGAGATTGAATTTTCATGTGTAAAAACTTTTGACAACGTTTGTTGTCTTGTTTAATGCATGCAGGGGAATAGCGTCAAGATTAGGAATTGCTAACACTGGGAAATCAAACAATTTCCACTTTTTGACATGCAATTAAATATCAAGTACTCCCTGCTACAGAAGATTGAATGGAAAGCATTTTACTCAGAATCTAGAAATGTGGTGTAAGGGTTCAGCGATAATGAGAATTAGGAATCCAAAAAGAAAATTTGTCTCAATAGAACAGTGCAGCCATGTGGGTAAAGATTGAGTGGGAAAGGAAGGGGGCAAGACAGCAGTATGTCTATACAGGAAACAATATTAAAAAAGTGAAATTAAGTATTCTTTTTCTGATTATATGAAACTTCACAATAAGACACAGGACTGGATTTTCTGGGGCAAATATATTTCCAAACCCCCAATTAAAAGTCCTGCTGACCAAAAATGCAACTGCCCTTTGGTATTATTACCTTGAGGGAGACATAATTGATTTTGAATGAGAAACTCACCCTAAATTGGAAAGGAGACTCATCCCAGACAGCTGCCACTCAATGTATACCTAAGAGCAGAGGAAGTTACACAGCCGCTCAAAAGCTTACATTCCATCGCAGTGCATCCCCATTGCCTCAGAAGAGGTGGAGGCCATGAAGTCAGATGACCAAATGACCAGATCTCTGTGAGGGCTACGCATGTCTTGACTGAAGTAAGGTTAGGATGATCAGGGTTTTACTCACTGTTAGACCTATTTTGTTGAAGTTGTGGAGAGAGGGGTCATAGAGTCATAGAGATGTACAACACAGAAACAGACCCTTCAGTCCAACTCACCCATGCTGACCAGATATCCCAACCCAATCTAGTCCTACCTGCCAGCACCCAGCCCATATCCCTCCAAACCCTTCCTGTTCATATACCGATCCAGATGCCTTTTAAATGTTGCAGTCGTACTAGCCTCTACCACTTCCTCTGGCAGCCCATTCCACACACACACACCACCCTCTGCATGAAAAAGTTGCCCCTTAGGTCTCTTTTATATCTTTTACATCTTTCTCCTTTAGTTCTGGACTACCCCCACCCCAGGGAAAAGACCTTGTCTATTTACCTTGTCCATGTCCCTCATGATTTGATAAACCTCGATAAGGTCACCCCTCAGCCTCTGACGTTCCAGGGAAAACAGCCCCAGCCTGTTCCAACCTCTCCCTATAGCTCAAATCATCCAATCCTGGCAACATCTTTATAAATCTTTTCTGAACCCTTTAAAGTTTTACAACATCCTTCCGGTAGGAAGGAGACCAGAATTGCACGCAATATTCCAAAAGTGGCCTAACCAATAACCTGTACAGCCGCAACATGACCTCCCAACTCCTGTACTCAATGCACTGACCAATAAAGGAAAGCATACCAAATGCCTTCTTCACTATCCTATCTATCTGTGACTCCACTTTCAAGCAGCTATGAACCTGCACTCCAAAGTCTCTTTGTTCAGCAACACTCCCTCGGACCTTACCATTAAATTTATAAATCCGGCTAAGATTTGCTTTCCCAAAATGCAGCACCTCTCATTTATCTAAATTAAACTCCATCTGCCACTCCTCAGCCCATTAGCCCATCTGATTATGATCCCGTTGCAATCCGAGGTAACCTTCGCTGTCCACCTCACCTCCAATTTTGATGTCATCTGCAAACTTGCTAACTATATCTGTTATGCTCACATGCAAATCATTTATATAAATGATGAAAAGTAGTGGACCCAGCACCGATCCTTGTTGCACTCCACTGGTCACAGGCCGCTAGTCTGAAAAACAACCCTCCACCACCACCTTCTACCTTTGAGCCAGTTCTGCATCCAAATGGCTAGTTCTCCCTTTATTCAGTGAGATCTAACCTTGCTAACCACTCTCCCATGGGGAACCTTATCGAATGCCTTACTGAAGTCAAAATAGATCATGCCTCCTGTTCTGCCCTCATCAATCCTCTTTGTTACTTCTTCAAAAAGCTCAATCATGTTTTTGAGACATGATTTCCCATGCACAAAGTCATGTTGACTATCCCTAATACATGTACATCCTGTCCCTTAGGATTCCCCCCAACAGCTTGCCCACCACCGACGTCAGGCTCACCAGTCTATTGTTCTATGGCTTGTCCTTACCATCTTTCTTAAACAGTGGCATCACGTTAGCCAACCTCCAGTCTTCTGGCACCTCACCTGTGACTATCGATGATACAAATATCTGGGCAAGAGGCCCAGCAATCATTTCCCTAGCTTCTCACAGAATTTTAGGGTATACCTGATCAGGATTTATCCACTTTTATGCATTTCAAGACATCCAGCACTTCCTCCTCTCTCATATGGATGTTTTTCAAGATGTCACCATCTATTTCCCTACATTCTATAATTTCCATGTCCTTTTCCACAGTAACACCAATGCAAAATACATATGACAGCAATAGATTGTACAATGGGTTGAACATTCCTGAAATTTTTTCATGCTGGGTCAACTTTCATGTAGCAATATCCAATTATTTGACAATGATAGCAATAATGACAGGGATTATTCACAGGTTACACTTCAGCTAATTGTTTCATGGCTGTTTCCAAGTTTGTCTTGGATTACCTTCTATTTCTTGCTGCATCAAGTTGGCATCAAAGATGCATCTTTTATTGGTCCTAAAACAGGATGGACCCAGCTCATCATCCAACTCCATTCCCACTGCCACATTCACCTTCATACTAAGCATGAGGTGGCTAGCATGACTCCAGCCCTTACCCAACTGTTCACATTAAAAACAAAGAATTATTAGTTGGGAAATAAGATTGTTGGGCAGTCTACTGAATACTGATTTCAAGTCAAGTATGGGGAATTCTGACCAAGATATACAGTTTATAATTTTTCAAAATTCCCTTAATTCTCAGCAATCCCAATGGATTTCAAGTTTGCAAATGTAATTCCTCTAGTCAAGATGAAAAGGGGGCAAGTAGAACTGTGGCCCAGTTACTCTGACATCAGCCATCAGGAAAGTGATGAAATCTATTACCAAGGAAGCCTTGACAAGGCAATAAGAAAAGCATTGTATAATTAGAGTTAGCATAGTTTTGCAAGAGGGAATTTGTCTTTGACAAATTAATTAGACTTAATTAACAATGTAACCTGTAGTGTAGGTAAAGGGTATGTAATTATAGTATACATGGATTTTCAAAAGACATTTGATAAGTTGTCACTCATGAACTTAATGCACATGATAATAGCTGCTGAGTCGGGACAATATATAACCAAGAGTAGAGGATTGGTTAAAGGACAGGAGAAAAAGAGTATGGATGAACTGTGCATTTTGAACTGGGCAAGCTATGCATTTCTACAAAGATCAGCTCTGGGACTTCAACTATTTAATATTTCCATGAATGACTTAGTTAAAGAGACAGAAAATAATGTAATTAAGTTTGTGGGGGATACAAAACTAGGTGGAAATGTAAGCAATGAGGAAGGTACAAAGTGTCATCAATGAGATGTAAACGGATAAGCGTGTGGGGACAAGATAACAGATGGATTATAATGTGGGAAATGTAAGATTTTCCACTTTAGTAATAACAGAAAAGCAGAATACTTTTGAAGATTATTGCAACTTGGAAGTTTTGATGTTCAATGCGTCTTGTTTTAGGAACACAGAACATTGGTACGCAGGTACAACAGGCAACTATGAACTGGAATGGTTAAGTTGACCTATATTGCAATGAGGTTAGAGTAAAAGGATAAACTAAGATTAGTGAAAATTGTATAGGATTTTGATGAGTCCACACCTTAAATATAAGACATAGATTTGACTTCCACATATAAGGAAGGGGGATATTCTTGCTTTGGAGGCAATAAGATCATTTGCTTGATTGCTGGGATGAATTACTTGTCCTATAATGTTAGGCTGAGAGATTTAGGCCTATTCTGCCTGGAGTTCAGAAGACTGAGAGATGACCTCATTGAAATTAACAAGTTTCTGAAGGGGTTTGGCAGGATAAACACAGAGGTTGATTCTATTGGCTGCAGAGTATAAAACAAGAGGGTACAGTCTCAGGATAAAATACCAATTGTTTAAGACTGAAATGAGAAATGTCTTCATTCAAAGGGTTGTGAATCTTTGGAAAGCTCCTCCCCAACTAGTTGAAAGTGATCCATCATTAACTATCTTCAGATTTGTGAAAGGCGTAATCTTAATCTGTCAGCAAATCATGAGATATTGGAAATGGATGGGAAAACAGAGTTGAAGCAGAAGATCAACCATGATCATTTTGAACAGCAGAGTCAGGTTGGTGGGCAATTTAGTCTGCTCCTGCCTCTATACCTTACATTCTTAATTTCAAAGAATGTCCTTTAAATTGAACCTTAGAAGACCAGTAATACTTTTCTTTATTTGCCACATGAGTACTATCTTCGAGGAGAAAGTGAGGACTGCAGATGCTGGAGATCAGAACTGAAAATGTGTTGCTGGAAAAGCGCAGCAGGTCAGGCAGCATCCAAGGGGCAGGAGAATCGACGTTTTGGGCATGAGCCCTTCTTCAGGAATGAGGAAAGTGTGTCCAGCAGGCTAAGATAAAAGGTAGGGAGGAGGGACTTGGGGGAGGGGCGTTGGAAATGTGATAGTGG
>NC_057714.1:51911174-51977151 GCF_004010195.1 Chiloscyllium plagiosum
AATCTTCTTCCTGACCTCTCCGCCCCCACCCCCACTCCTGCCTATCACCCTCACCTTGACCTCCTTCCACCTATCGCATTTCCAACGCCCCTCCCCCAAGTTCCTCCTCCCTACCTTTTATCTTAGCCTGCTGGACACACTTTCCTCATTCCTGAAGAAGGGCTTATGCCCAAAACATCGATTTTCCTGCTCCTTGGATGCTGCCTGAGCTGCTGTGCTTTTCCAGCGACACATTTTCAGTACATGAGTACTATAGTGAGATTAGTGAACTGAAATTTATTTGTGTTGAATTTTTATTCTTAGTTAATGGACCAATGCTGGTGAAACTGTCCAATACTTTTCTCAAATTGAATTCTTCCAGCTAGCAGAGTGAGAATTTGTTTTTTTATCTTGGCCATTTAGGCTTGATATTTGTTATTCCCCTACGGTAAAGGGCACTGTACCAATCTCCAAAAGAAGACAGTATGTTCATGAAGAATTCCAAAAAAGACAACTGCAATTTTAGAGAATCTTCAGAAGGTATGGTGCTGTGATAGTTTTGTTATTAGACCAGTGGTCCCAAGAGCTATGTGCTGAAATTCCGTACTGACAAGTTGTGCAAATGAATTTGATAAATTTGGTATTCCATAGTTTGTTCTAGACCAAGAAAGTTAAAGTATGGGTGGCATGGTAGCTCAGTGGTTCGCACTGCTGCCTCACAGCACCAGGGTCTGAGGTTCAATTCCAGCCTTGGATGACTGTCTGTGTGGAGTTTGCACATTCTCCCCATGTCTGCGTGGGCCCCCTCTGGGTACTCCGGTTTCCTCCCACACTCCAAAGATGTGCAGGTCAGGTGAATTGGCCGTGCTAAATTGCCCATAGTGCTAGGTGCATTAGTCAGGGAGAAATGTGTCTGGGTGGGTTACTCTTCAGAGGGTTGATGAGGACTGATTGGGCCAAAGGGCCTGTTTCCACACTGTAGGGAATCTAATCTAATTGCTGGAACTTGGAAGGACAATGTATCTATACATTTGGATGTAACATTTCATCAGAACTATGCAAGTTGCTAAATTCCAACAGGTTCATCATGGTCTTTAAGTAACACTGGGTCATATTGTATAGTTGATCTATTGTATAATGCCCTCTGAACTAGTCCAACCATCTATTTAGCTATAACAAGAATTGTTGATTGGGAGAAAAGCCTACCACTGCATTCACAGGAAAGCTGAAAATGGGTGATAATCCATATCCTGACAGCAAAGCATAGAATATATTGCTTTTTTTTTCAAAAAACATTTGTCCAAAATAGTGATACCGAAGTTTAGCTGTTCATTTTCATGACTTTGTCCACTATCATCTTCACTTATAGTTTATTGGAATAATTTGACTTGCGTTTAATTATGTAGACCAGCACAGCATTTAAAATTAATATTCCGAATCATGTATACTTACAGCCAATAGTTATTTTGGCCATAGCTGATTTTGCTGGGATTATTCCAAGATTTGTTGTCATGTTTGATATAAAAATATAGACTACCTATATCTCCTAGGAATTGTATAAGCAGATTTCTTTTTTAACTGATCTTAGCCAATGTGTTTGAAAGTAAACACATTCAGCATTTCTGAGACCACCCTTGGATATTTGAGACAGTTACAGTATGTTGAGATGGAATGATCACCTAAATATACTCGGATTCTCACTTGCTTCACTAACCCCTGGGCGATGTGATGTTCAAAGCAGTTTAGAACTTTTTCTCTGATTATATGGGATATGCATGAAACATCTTTCACATTTGGTGTAGATAGTGTCATCATATTTCAGTTGGGAAAGACCTCTGTAGAAAGTCTTTTGAAAATAATGCTCAAATTGTTAATATTTTAAATGCATGATATCAGATTGAGTAACTAGCACTGTGCCTGCCTTGATTTATATTGTAACCAATCTGGAAAAGAATATTGCACAACATGAAATCTACTTTCTTTTTAGCCCTTTACATAATTCCTTGTCATTCAAATCTTGATTGCAATACAAACGAATTGCACAGTGCAGAAATATGACAGTAGGAAGCTTTAATATCAATTTACTCAGTTATGAGCTATAAAATCCTATTCCACGGACCTTCATAAAGTGCTCTCTATGTTCAGTTCTGTAACTCATATAAAGTGAGCTTTGTTTGGCCACGGTTCAAAGGCTGTCTCTGTTTTAGGTTTCACCATGTGAGAAGTGCCGCTGTGAGCCCAATGGAGAAGTGCACTGTTCTGTAGCAGAATGTGCTGAGGTTGAATGTGTGGATCCAGTCTATGAACCTGATCAGTGCTGTCCTATCTGCAAAGATGGTATGTGCTTGCCAAATGTAACCCATTCTGTTTTTATCTTTTCTAAAATGCATGATTGCTAATTTGCACATTAAATAAATGAGGAATATATTTCACCATAGTTATTATGTTTATATATGTATATTATGTATATTGCATATATGTTTGTATATATATCCATTTTGTCATCATGTGATAATATTACTTATTCATTGTAATACAGGCTCTCTCACAACATGTTATTCATATTGTAGGACACCTATATTTTAGATGATTCAATACTTATACCGCAGTGCATAGACTGAATATGTTAGCACGCTAAGTATGATTGTTTTACCAAGTCATTTTATGTAGAAGTTTCACAGAAACTACCTACCAAGCACATATCCACTTCAATAGACAGATGAACATTTGGCTGTCAAGCTAAATTTAGGCTAAATGTATTGAAGGAAGCAAAATACAGCTGTAGAAGAACAAGATTAAATCTGTGCATTACTGATGTTGTGATTTAAAGAATAAAACTAAACTCTCCAGAATTTTGAAATCTGTTTTAAGCACCTTTAATCTGACTCCTTTGATGAGATATATGCAAATCAATTCCTTTTCTCAACAACAAATTGCAAGAATATGGTTGAATTCAATTAAGTTTGTCACGAACCTGGTCCTTTCTCAAAGTTGCTGTGCCCTTGAGTTTTTTTCAGAAAGAGGCTATTTGGCCAGCTCCAACTAGGCTGGGTTTTAAAGGTTTACTGGGGCCATTTTTGTTTACCCCTAACAGATAATTCCTTCAGCCTTAGGCTTTCATGTCTTTAAAAAACTGGTATAATCATAGGGTAGTGGCCAGCTAGCTGTGTAGCTAGCCTTCAATTAGATCAGACTTAGTTCAGCAGCAGGGTCTATGAAGAAAGGCTGCTAGAAGCAAGTCCAGCCTGATAAGCTCTCTCTCTCTGACTTAAAACCTACAAGCCTTTGTTTGATTTTACCTTGTAAGCCAAGGGAGTATTTATGGAGAGTGTTGCAAGTATTTTTGGAACAGCATCATTAAGTCAGGATAATTTGTCAGGTTTTTGGATAGGATAAGTTATCCAGTATTCTATTTTCTGTTCTTTGTATTTCATTCCATAATCTTATAAATAAATTCTCTTTGGTTAAAACCTGGCAGTCGGACCAGCTAATTCACTCCCCGGATATGCACTGCACACTTACCTGAATCAAGTAGCAAAGTTACAGTCTGGGCTACCTGCTTGAAAATGTTTTGAGGGATCAGACCTGGTCCATAACAAGTTGAAGCAAAAGAAGAGCCGTCAGCTATTTTTTAAAAAAAGAAATTGTATTTACTTAACACCTTTCACAATCCACAATGTATTGAAACACTTTATAGCAAATAAAATATTTTCTTTTACAGAATGTGTAGTGATTGGAACAAGGTCAGCAAGGTAGATTGACTGTTCACTCTAGGAGCCAGCTCTAGTGGGGATATTGTCATGTACTATGCACATGTAAATA
Organism: Chiloscyllium plagiosum; assembly: GCF_004010195.1. Taxonomy (NCBI): domain Eukaryota; kingdom Metazoa; phylum Chordata; class Chondrichthyes; order Orectolobiformes; family Hemiscylliidae; genus Chiloscyllium; species Chiloscyllium plagiosum. The sequence continues at coordinate 51,914,976 of NC_057714.1, forward strand.
AAGGATGATTTGGTGATGGGACACCAGCTTTTGTGGAGTTATTTCAGTGGTGACAAAAGAAGAACATGCCCCTGAAGAGATGTGCACACAACAGTTATCTATGAGTTGGAGTCATCATTTCTAGCATCATGCCCATGTTTGGGAAGCTTGACTCATTCAATCTTGCCATTGAGGACTGGGGCTTCAAAACATTCCCTTCAAGAATGAAGAAGGGCTTATGCCTGAAACCTCAACGTCGATTCTCCTTCACCTTTGATGCTGCCTGACCTGCTGCGCTTTTCCAACAACACATTTTTAAGCTCTGATCCCCAGCATCTGCAGTCCTCACTTTTTCCCATCGAAGACTGGGCCCACTATGTGGAACAAATGCATTATTCAGGGCAAATGACACTGGGGCAGACGAAAAACAAGAAGTAATTCCCCTGACAGCTTGTGACCCATAGCTTTTTCAGTTATTAGGATCCTAACTTTCCAAGATGCACAAGATACTAAAACCTTTCAAGAGTTGACAGATTTAGCTAAAGAACATTACGACCCAATGTTTGGTGTTGAATCCGTGAAAATGGCCCTGCCTGGGTAAGAGACATCGTCAATGCGTGGTCAGATCCTGTGACGGACAAAGTTTCGGTAGGAGAGGCAGCCCTGAACAAGCCCGTAGCCCACACGAAAGCTGCCACCTCGCAAACGGAGCAAAATATCCCCAGCTCCTCAGAAAATCCAGCAAAGCTGTCTCCCCCTCCACCTGGCATCAAAGAATCCTCTGAGGACAAGATGGACATGGCAGATGTCTCAGATGCAACACTGTTACTGCTTGAAGAAGATGAGTTTCGGCCAAGATGTTCCAGTACATGCTATCAGCATCTGAGGCAGTTTTGGAGAAACCAGACCTGGGGTGAAAACACCCAAGGAGAAGCTACAGGAAGAAGAACCGGCCTATCTTCCAAGACTTCAAGTGGGAGGGATGTAGTGATTGGAGTGAGGTCAGCCAGGTAGATCACACAGAATATAAGTTCACTGATTGGAGCCATTAACCTGGGCCAATCAGGGAATCCTGTCTGACAGTTATAAACAGGAGTGTTAACAGGAGTGTCAGAGGTTCTGTTCACTCTAGGAATCGACTCTGAGGGTGTTGGGTCAGTGTCACACACTTTGCTTGTATAAATACAGGATGACTTGGTGACAGGATACCCACTTTTGTGGAGTTATTTCAGAATATAGTCACTGTTGCAGTATTCCACAAATCTCTGAATTCTGATTGAAGTAAGCCTTTTCCAGTTGACAGGTTTTCATCCCATTTCTATCTCAGCATGCACATAGTCAATATGATTTACTTATTTTCCCAAGTGGATGCATAGCTAGATTTTGTTATCTGGAAAGGATTTATTAAGTCAGTCTTCAAACAAAGCTTATTTAAAGCTTGTGAGTAGTTTGGCTCCTCCTTTAAAAACGGTTACAATCTGAGATAAGTTATTCCAATCTAGCCTTAGCTAGTATTATATTTTCACTTTGTTCATGTCTCCTAAGGCAAATAATATAGGAAAGCCAAACAGCTAAAGTTCTATTTTAAGATTACCATGCATGGTTCTTGTTAAACTTCAAATGATTTAAATGATGCAAAGATATTTTATATTTTATCCTTTTACAAATTCTACGTATTTTTCCATCAGAACACATTTTTAATATTAATGAAGTTTTATTCTAATCTAATGCTTATTTATTTTGCCACCTAAAAGTATTAAATAGTTTAAAATTTCACCACTGCCTAAACCATAATAATAATACACAAACAATTGATTAGATTAACACTGAGGTTAAATTTGAGATGACCACTTTGGGTGTTATTTTAGGGATGCACTGTACTATTATTGAAATACGTTTAAAAGAAAACATTAATTTTCATAGGTAGACTTTGCTGAAAGGAATGCTTATCACATCTCAAAAATGTATTTGTAAGCACCTACAAGATAATTAAACTGTTTGGTCTGGATTATCACATTTTTCAGCAGTAGTAGAATGGATTAGGACAGGTCAAAGATAAGCAGGTAAGTGAAACAGTTCTATTAGGGAATTCTCTGTTGATTTGCAGATTTGGAGAATTGAAAAACTGGTTTGTTTGTCCTGTTTGTTTTGATACACCTATTCTTTCAATGCGGTGCCTCCACCAAGCCTTTCTGTTAGCAACAGGCAATAATGATGTAAATGGTGGCCAGATTACATTGGCTAGCTAACCTTGTTGACCTGACAGTTAAGTAGCATTAATTGTCTTTTCTTTTCGTGCTCGCTCACATATTTCCAAATTTATTGAATTCAGTTTTCCAAGTTGCTGTAGGGGGAACGTGGACTGACGACTTCCATTTTTTAGTCCAACACAGTAAACACTGATTTAACAAAGTTGACCATACAATCCGCTCCATGTGCTGGCTTTAATGGATTCAGCTTCAAGCCTCTAATTAGAAAGGAACTTGACTGTGGCTAGTCACAGTGCAAGCTAGTGTATAAAAGTATTTCTCCAAATATCCTTTTTCAATTCCTCGCCTCCTTACACATCTACTCAAACTTCCCTTGTGCAGCTTCACAGCTATCTATCCAAAGACAGTCAGCAGATCTTGCTACACTTGGGCTGATTTTATCCAAAAATGCGCTTGAGATCAGAGGATTTCAAGTTCTACATTAGAAAACGCTTTCCTCATTCACTTAACACTAGGAACAATAACATGGCTACAATAAAGGTGACAATAAATCACTGACAACCATGTTCATCACATTTCCATCAAACAGAAGGGTTTAATATTCAACCGCATAGTGTAGTGTTTATTTGTTGTCAGCTTATACCTTGATCTTATTTTCTTACCTAAAGCTGTGAGCCTTATCGGTGTAGATCCCATACCAGCCCTCTCCCAATAGAAAATAGCTCATGCGTCTTGCTAATTGCATTGCAGTCAAAACTCCTCTTTTCCTCAAAGAACAAAGAAAATTACAGCACAGGAATAGGCCCTTTAGTTATCTAAGCCTGCACCAAACCTAATCTTCTGTCTAAGTCTGTCACCTATTTTCCAAGGATCTGTAACCCTCTGCTCCCTGCCCATTCACGTATCTGTGTAGATACATCTTAAATGATGCTATTGTGCCTGCCTCTACCACCTCCACTGACAACGTGTTCCATGCACCCACCACTCTCTGTGTAAAGAATTCCCATGTACATCTCCCTTAAACATTTCCCCCCTCACCTTGAACTTTGGACCCCTAGTAATTGAGTCCCCCATTCTGAGAAAAAGATTCTTGCTATCCACTCTGTCTATACCTCTGATGGTATTGTAGACTTCAGTCAGTACCCCCCTCAACCTGATGAAAATAATCCTAATCTACTCAATCTCTCTTCATCGCTAGCACCCTCCAAACCAGGCAACATCCTCATGAACCTCCTCTGCATCCTTTCCATTGCATCCACATCCTTTTGGTAATGTGGCAACCAGAACTGTGTGCAGTATTCCAAATGTGGCTGAACCAAAACACTGTACAACTGTAATATGACCTGCCAACCCTTGTACTCAATATCCTGTCTGATGAAGGAAAGTATGTCGTATGCCTTCTTGACCACTCCATCAACCTGTGTTGCTACCTTCACGGTACAATGGACCTGAACACACAGATCTCTCTGTACATGAATTTTCCCCAGGGCTTTTCCATTTACCATATAGTTTGCTCTTGAATTAGAGCTTCCAAAATGCTTCACCTTGCATTTGCCCGATTGAACTCCATCTGCCATTTCTCTGCCCAACTCTCCAACCCATCTGTATTCTGCTGCATTCTTTGACAATCCCCTTCACTATCTACTACTCCACCAATCTTAGTGTCATTCACTAACTTGCTAATTAGACCAGCTATTCCTTCCTCCAGATCATTTATCTATATCACAAACAACAGTGGTCTCAGCACAGATCCCTGGGAACACCACTGAAACTCCCTTCCACTACTATCTCCTGTTGCCCAGCAAGTTCTCTATCCATCTTGCTACTACACCCTGGACCCCATGTGACTTCACTTTCTCCATCAGTCTACTATGGGAAACCTTATCAAACACCTTACTGAAGTCCATGTATATGACATCTACAACCCTTCCCTCATCAATCAACTTTGTCACTTCTTCAAAGAATTCTATTAAGTTGGTAAGGCATGTCCTTCCCTGCTCAAAACATGCTGCCTATCACTGTTAAGCCCATTTTCTTCCAATGTAAATATGTCCTATCCCTCAGTATCTTCTCCAGCAGCTTCCCTATCACTGACATCATTATATGTTCACCTGAGTTCACTTTCCAGCACAGATCACTGAACAATAATGGAATTTAATCTGAGGACAACTATAACATGTCTGATATTGCATTAGTTATGATCAGCTAACTTAATGCAATCTAGAGATGGAACTGCAGAGATGGGGTCAGAGAATGGGAGTAATGGTCTGCATAGTTCATTTTTACAGTTTAATGCTTTGAATGGGATGAGGTGTTGATCAGAAGATTAAGTCTTTTAAGAATCTCATGGACTCCAGACATGTTAGCATCTGTCCGAGCTATCCTGGCACTGGTCTAATTTCTGGCTCTCCTCATGAATTAAGAAATGGCACATTATCAAAATCAAGTACTAAATACCAGTGTCTTTGAAATACTATTGTTGTTTGTTCACTGTTGGCGTGGTCACAGAGTCATACAGCACAATAACAGACCCTACGGTCTAACCTTCCATGTCGAACATAATCCCACACTAAACAAGTCCCATCTGCCTCTTCTGGCCCATATCCCTCCAAGCCTTTCCTATTCATGTACTTATCCAAATATCTTTTAAATGTTGAAATTGTACATGTTCAAATTTATGATTATGCTGTGTAACCCGACAAGGAAATTATGAAGTTTTGCTCTCATGGAGGTGGAATTGTATAAAGAGTTTTGCAACTCCATGTCCCAATGTAATATAGCAGGCACCACAGGGTAGCATTTTCTACTTTTCAAAAATGCCACTAATTATTTATGTTTAGTGAAACTTTTGGTTACAATTAATGTAATTTGCAACCTGTGCATTTTCAAAAACTTTCAAAACTTAGTGTCTTTTACCTCCATCTATCCAGACAGTGCAAAATATTCAACAGAAATAAGCATACAATTACCTACAAATCATTCTGTTATAAGTGCAATTCGTCAATGCAAATTTGCTATAATGCAATTTATGAATTGGAGACACTGTTTTGACAGTGCAAACTTTTGAAACGCGTGTTAGCTGTAACACAATTACAGCGGCAACACTTCAAGTGGTATTTCTAAAGCGCGATTTTTCTATAGCATGGGATTGCACAAAAATGCAACCATCGTATTATAGAAGAACTGACTGTACTTATTCATTCATCCAGATGCAGGTACAGTGGAAAGAGGTGAATGCTACAAATGAGCACTGCACGTTACAGAATTGCAAATTGCAAATTTCTTGCAATACACAAATGATTTTCTGAATAGTAAAACATATTAGAAATTGAATCTAATTTCTATTGCTTAATATTCTGTAAAGAATACATTTTCTTGTCTTCAGAGTACAGCCCCTACTTTACCACCTAAAAAACCTTGGCCCAGATCTTCCCTGAACATTCCCTGAAAAATGTCCTGCAAGCCTCCTTGGACATTCTGGTACATTAACTACTATGTGGAAGTTTTGTTTTATGCATTCATGGGATGACTGTCCTCAGTAGCCCTTGGGAATTTCAGGATTTTAGTCCAGCAACAGTGAAGGAATGGTGATGTATTCCAAGTCAGCATGGTAAGTGGCTTGGAGGAGAACTTGCCCTTGTCCTTCAAATGGTACTGTTCATTGGTTTGCAAGGTGCTGTTTTAGAATCCTTGGTGAAACTTTGTAGTGCAGCTGTTGATATTACAATCTGTTGCTAGTGAGTGTTGGTAGTGGAGCAAGTGAATGATTTTGAATGCAGTGTCAATTAAGTGGACTGCTTTGTCCTGAAGTCCAATCATTAAGGCAAGTGGGAGTATTCAATTTAAACTCCTGATTTATGCCTTGTTGATGGTGGACACTTTGGAAAGTCAGGAGATGCGTTACTTGCCACAGAATTCCTAACCTCTGATCTGCTCTTGTAGCCACTATTTACGTGACTTGTCTAGTTCAGTTTACAGTAAATTGTTGGGACGTTGATACTGGGGGATTCAGTGATAGCAATGCTGTCAATCTCAAGGGCAATGCTTAATTTTCTGTTTGAGATGACCATTGCCTGGCATGAAAGCTACTTGCCACTTGTCAGCCCAAGACTGAATATCCAGATCATTGGCGAACATTCCCTCTTCTGACCTTATGATGGAGGCAAGGTCATTGATGAAGCAGCTGAAAATGGTTGGCCCTAGGGCATTATCCTGAGGAACTCCTGCAGAGATGTCCTGAAGCTGACATGACAGACCTCCAACAACCACATACAATAAAATCTCCTGGTTTCTGAATATTGGTTGAATAATGGCAGAGGCATTGAACAGGTATTTTATATCGGTCTTCACAGTGGAGGACACTAATAACATGCCAGTAATTGACAAAGTGATGAAGGTAGGTGAGGATCTGGAAACAATTATTATTACAGAAGAGTTAGTGTTGGGCAAGATAATGGGAAGTCTCCTGGCAATGATAGAATGCATCGCAGGGTAGTAAAATAGATGGCCGGAGAATTAGCATTGGTGGTAATTTTCCAAACTTCACTTGTTTCTGGGGCAGTCCCAGCAGATTGAAAAACAGCAAATGTGATGCCACTGTTTAAAAAGAGAGGTAGACAAATGATGGGGAATTATTGACCAGTGAGCTTAACCACTGTAGTGGGGAAGATGCTTGAGTCTATTATCAAGGAAAAAAATAGCAAAGCATCTCAATAGAAATTGTCCCACAGCATGGGTTCATGAAGGGCAAATCACGCTTAACAAATTGTTTGGAATTCTATGAAGACATTATGAGCAAGGTGGACAATGGGGACCCTGTAGATGTGGTGCACCTAGATTTCCAAAAGGCCTTCAATAAAGTGCTGCACATGATGCTGCCGCATAAGAAAAGGTGAAATATTAGCACAGATAGAGGATTGGTTAACGAACAAGAAGCAAAGAGTGGGTATAAGTGAGTGCTATTCTGGCTGGTAATCAGTGAAGTGCCTCAGGGACCAGTGTTGGGATGGCATTTATTCACAATTTATATAGATGATTTGGAGTTGGGGACCACATGTAGTGCGTCAAAGTTTGCAGGTGACACTAAGATGAGTGGCAGAGCAAAATTTACTGATGACTGAAACTTTGTAGAGGAACGTAGATACTTTGTGTGAGTAGGTAAAGGTCTGGCAGATGGAATACAATTTTAATAAATGTGAAATCATCCATTTTGGGTAGAAGTAACAGTAAAAAGGATTATTACTTGAATGGTAAAATGTTGCAGCATGCTGCTATACAGAGGGACCTGGGTGTTCTTGTGCATGAATCACAGAAGGTTGGTCTGCAGGTACAAGTGATTAGGAAGGCAAATGGAATTTTGTCCTTCATTACTAAAGGGATTGAGCTTAAAAGCAGGGAGGTTATGTTGCAGCTGTACAGGGTGCTGGTACCTGGAGTACTGCATGGAGTTTTGGTCTCCTTACTTGAGAAAGGATGTACTGGCACTGGAGGGGGTGCAGAGGAGGCTCACTAGGTTGATTCCAGAATTGAGGGGGTTGGCTTATGAGGAGATACTGAGTTATCTGGGATTATATTCATTGTAATTTAGAAGAATGAGGGGGGATCTTATAGAAACATATAAAGTTACGAAGGGAATAGATAAGATAGAAGTAGAGAGGATGTTTCCACTGACAGGTGAAACTACGACAAGAGGGCATAGCCTCAAGATTAGAGGGAGCAGATTTAGGACAGAATTGAAAAGGAATGTCTTCACCCAGAGGGTTGTACATCTATGGAATTCCTTGCCCAGTGAAGTAGTTGATACTTCACTTTTTAAACATTTTTAAAACTAAGATAGATTTTTTTTAACAATAAAGGAATTAAGGGATACGGTGAAAGGCCCTGAAAAGATCAGCCACGATCTTATTGAATGGCGGAGCAGGCTCGAAGGGCCAGACCGCCTACTCCTGCTACTAGTTATTTTGTTCCTATGCTCTTATATTCAGACTGGACAAACACTGAAAGATACAGGCCATAACCTCTCACAAGTCCCAACCCAGTTAAAGTTTAAACTTCAGATAGGCAATTACCCAGTTTCTGGATCTATCTGAAAAAGTCTCCAACTCTACTTTAGGGTCAGAGACCCTCAGAGGGTTCCAACTCATTAACCTAGATAGTTACTCAAGAAACTTTAAAATCTGTTATAGCTCCTGGGTAACTTTAAACTTGATATTCATGACTCAGCACTGACCCCTGACATGCCCCCTTACACCATTAAGTGTCTAGCCAACCAAACCTGTCATTCCTCCAAGCGCCACCACCAAGCCCCCACTGATGTTCACCTTGATTTGACACCTCCCTCATACCCTCAGGTCCAATTAACCTGACCAAATACCTCCCTTAATCTGACATGACAGCTTTTCCAAATCATCCGACTAGCACTCCCCCTTACCCCAGTTAAACCCAATGTCTCTGACCTGGAAGCTTCCCACTCCTCTGGATCTAAACTGATAACAATGAACTCAATCTGAGATCCAACCTGACCTACCAAATCCCTCGCTGACAAGCCACCTTACCCACTCAATCATCTGCCATCTTACCTTCACAACTACATGCCACTCAACCCACTTACATATCACTCTACCTAGCCCACCCATATGGCACCCTATACACTCTCACCCACTTGGCACCCTAACTCCTCCACTCACTTAACATCCACACTTACTTTTTTTCTGTAGCATTTCAATGAGGCTTTGGGTTTGACTACTATTTAAACTTTGTTTACTTACTGAAAATGACAGCAAATACTGTAAAAAGAAGGTAGGAGGACTAACCTGGCCTCCCTTCCTTGATGGTACAAGACTGAGCTGGATCGAAGCAATGTTTCACTTTTCTGAAGTCTCAGTATTGGAAGTCAGGCCCAGAAATTCAGGCTGCTGACATAGGCTGAGAAAGTCGATGCAAGAGCAACAACCTACACTCAGAAAATTTGGGCTTGTAGATCATTACTTTTCGTGCTCCTACAAATGATAAGCTCTATGTTGAAAGACACAAAGAGATGCAAAGCAATGTGCCAATATTTTGTTTGTCTCGTACTAAACTGTTCCTGCGTTTCTGCCAGACTGTGAACCATGATTCACCCTTCCCTAGCGATTGGATGGGACAGGAAGCCCTAGTATTTTTCAGTTAGGAACTTTCTATTGTTCATTTTCCAAGAACAAAACAATAACTATCACTTAATTGTGCAATCAGGAAGTTTTTAATCAGTCACCCTCCATTTGAAACAATTACATGAAGGAAACCATGAATTATTTAGTTGGACTATTTGAGTTCAGAATACAAATTATGTAATTGAAAAAAATTGACCAGCTTTTACCTTGAACAGCTGTTAATATTGCCGTAAATTGCCATACGATTTTGTAACATTGACTGTTATTGTACAATGCATTGCAGTAATCATTAATCTCTTTTTAAAATAATTCAGTTCTAATAAAGGGTATTCAGAAATTGTGAATATGTCAAACTAAAACCGTGCACTCTTGAAATTCAGTCTGTTAAGATTTATATCCATGTTATTAATTTTTCAGAATTTCATGTGAAGTTCTTTCCTGCTCCTATCAGGTACACATTTTGAATCAAGAAATAAAGAGTGCCTTTTCATAGATGTAGACTTACACAACCTAGTGCTCTTATCATAAGTTATTTCATGCTATACTGACTGCACTATTCAGGATGAAGCAGTGTTTCAGATGTACATTTTTTTCTTACAAGACAAAGATAAATTGATGACAATAAGATTTTAAAGAATGAAAATGAAAAAAAATTGAAGCAGATTCCTAGAATATTTTGAAATCGTTTCAAAGATGTCTAGATAAGCATCTGAGAATGATGGACAGAAAAAGACATAATATACCCATCTGGACTTATCTCCAGGGAGAGCTGAAAAAAGCAGAAGGTGAAAAAAGACAAGTAATGGAAAATAAATCTGATGGTATCATACTTATTTGATCATTTTTGCATTTCGTTATGAAATTAGGATATTGACATAGCTTTAATCACGATGTTACTTTTCATTCCATCAACCATCGCTTTGGGCTGAATTTCCCCATATTGTGCCAAGTGACAGTTTCAGGAGTTTTATGAAGAGTTTTCCTCCCTAGACTGTGGCGTCTTTTCAACACAATGCTCTGCTGCCCACCTCATTAACTGCGCCCATTCTCCAGGGTGTCCCCTATATTGACTTGTGTACTCACAGAGGCAGGAGTGCTCTTTGCTGCTGAGACCTTCTTGCATTCATACTCAGATACCATTTTTAAACCCCAGCTGCACACCAATTTAATTGCTGCAAGCCAGGAACTGCCATTCCAATCGTGTTTTTCAACTGCATCTGAAAGGAGATGGCTGAGAAAAGGAGGCTGGCACCTCGGTGTGGTAATAAGGACTTAGAAGTCTGAGGTTGATGAGGTATTGGACAGGAGAACCATCCTCTTTCCTCTGAACTACCAGTGGAGGCCATGACACCAGATTCTGTCAGTGTAAACAGAGATAGGCTCCTGGGTCAGTCAATTTCCACAGTCAGAAGAAATGTGCAGCAATGCTGTGAGAAGGTGAGTGACCTTTTCCATTCCATAAGGTATTGCCATCATCTTCTTTGTGCTACCTCGGACTCATTTTAATTCTGCCATTAGAATAAATCAGAACCATAACCAATATTTTCGGTTTACTGTTCTCATCACTCAATACAACATCTTCCCTCAATCACTCTCACTCACCTCTTTCTCTACACCACTAAGTCTTCTTGAACTCTGCTTCCTCCTCACTTCACTCCAGACACTTCACCACCTTTCCTGCTCCTGCACCACCACTAAGAACTCTTCCAGCTACTTTCATTGAACTCTTGCAGGAGAAAATATCTGGTAATAAGTCAGAGAGGGCAAAGATAGGTGACAGAGATGGAAATGTGTTGCTGGAAAAGCGCAGCAGGTCAGGCAGCATCTAGGGACCTATCACATTTCCGACGCCCCTCCCCCAAGTCCCTCCTCCCTATCTTTTATCTTAGCCTGCTGGACCAAGTTTCCTCATTCCTGAAGAAGGGCTAATGCCCGAAACGTCGATTCTCCTGTTCCCTAGATGCTGCCTGACCTGCTGCGCTTTTCCAGCAACACATTTCCATCTCTGATCTCCAGCATCTGCAGACCTCACTTTCTCCTCAAAGATAGGTGACAGGTTGGCAGACATTTCTCTCCTCGCCCACTATAAGGCACAAATGCTTGAAGTTGAAGAAGAGGATCTTTGAAGAAGTCACAGATCTGTGACTTGATTAGATCTGGATGCATAATCTGGTGAACACATTCCTGGCATGTCTTCGGAGCTGGTCAAAGGAGAACCACCCCAAGTCGCTGGCAACCAGAGGACAGCCACAAGACCAGGTACCTACTGATCCCAGGGAGAAGATGACCCCATGCTGTTGGCCATGAATACATTTGTGCAGATGTACAGATGGTTATGAGAACAATAGGGATGTTTCTGCAAGACACTCAATACACTGGATCAAAGATTTGAGGAGTCCACCAGCATTATCAATACAATGTTGACTGGAGTATGTATGTATTTGGCTGTCTCCATAGATAGATCGACAGCTCTCATAGAAATCCAGTCAGATGAAGAGGCATTGTTTGTCTCTGAGTAGCTGTAGATTTCAGACACCCTTCAGTCTTTCTTTCCATTCATGACTTCAACAAAGAATGCACTGATTGCCAGGTTAATGGGAATGCCCTGTGATACATCCTTGCATCACTCATATTTCACTCTTATGACCATTTTGTATGTGTAACTACATGATCGTTCATGACTGCCCTCCTGGACTGATGTCCACTTAAGCATTATATGCAGAATTAACAGAATGTATGAGATTGAAGACACTGAAAGCTGACCAATGACACGAAGGTGAAAAAGATCTGTGGCAGGATGTCGCTCAAACTGAGAATGGCTATAGCAGAGCTCTAGACACAGCTCTCAGATACGTGGTCAAAGCCTCGTAAGCTAACTTTCCTTATCATCATACAATGTTAGAACCCTATCAGAATGAGTGCATCTCTCATCCTAATTAGAACAGACAATGTTGTCATTCTTGAATGTGGGAGCAGCGGATCTTGTAAAAGTCTTCAAAGAGTTAATCATAGTAAGTTTTATTGCAAAACAAGAAATTGCATTTGCATTTGCAATAAACAGAGGCTGTTTTACTTTGCGACAACAATTTATTTTATTCAATAATGGGATGCAGGCATCGCTGGCTGGGTCAGCATTTATTATCCATTCCTAGTTGCCCTTGAGAAGGTTTAGTGATTTACCATCCTGAACTGCTGCAGTCTATGAACTGGGGGAAGACCTCCAATTCCAATAGAGAGGGAGATCCCAGAATTTTAACCTAGCAACAATCAGTCAATGGTGTCTACACCCAAATCAAATCTCTTGGAGGTGGATATCATTTAAGTTCTGTCTGCCTTGTGTCCGTTACTACATTGAGGAGAAAGTGAGGTCTGCAGATGCTGGAGATCAGAGCTGAAAATGTGTTGCTGGAACAGCGCAGCAGGTCAGGCAGCATTGAGGGAACAGGAGAATCGACGTTTCGGGCATAAGCCTGAAGAAGGGCTTATGCCCGAAATGTCGATTCTCCTGTTCCCTGGATGCTGCCTGACCTGCTGCGCTGTTCCAGCAACACATTTTCAGCTCCGTTACTACATTGCTCCATCATAGTGAAAGTGATGTTTCTTATTTCAGGAGCCTTATCTTCCCCTTATGAAGATTGCTGCCTCTCTCCCATCTCTTCAATATCCACGACAACCCCTGTTTCCATGTTCCAGCTGCATATAACACAACATACCTGGACTATGTCACAATCTGTCACTAGTGCATTACAAGAATGTTCTAAATTACTCCAAGCATTGAACCTCATCTTGAGAAGCCCACTTGTCTGTTCCACAATTGCCCTGGTTGAAGAATGAGCTGCATTGTATCTATATTCTGCCTCTGTCAGGGGCAACCTTAGTGAATTCATCAGCCATGATTACAACAGTCAGAGTAGTCATTCAGCAGCCATTCTTGTAAGGCATTCAGCCCTTTTAATGAGGCAGGACGTGTATTTTTAATTTAATTATGAAATGTTGGTATGTTGGCTAGGCCAGCATTTAACATCCAGAGGAGGGTTAAGAATCAATCGTATTATTGTGAAGTCTGTAGTCAAATGTAGAGCAGACTGAGTAAGGATGGCAGATTTCCTTCCCTGAATGACATTAATAAACCAGATGGGTTTTTACAATAGTCAATACTGGTTACATGGTTACCATTCGGTCAGCTTTTTAATTCCAGATTTTTAATGAATTCAAATTTCACCATCTGCCATAATAGGACTTGAACCCACAACCTGAGAATTATCAAGAATATAGGCATCATGGTAGCTTCAGGGATACCTGACATAGACTGTAATATAGGTTAGTAATGACCTCAGAGGAAATGGACATTAATCAAGTGTAAATGAATTCAGCTGCATTTTAATATGGTACTTGCAACTGGAAGAAGCCAATAATATGGAAGCCCGAGCTTTAGTCCTAACCTTTCCCAGGGAAATGAGATGAAGCAGTGTGGACTTGCACAAACTGTATTTGTAGCATCCTTGATACATATGTGGATTGAGAATTGAGAAATTCTGCATGGATTGCTGGTAGATCCTTGGAATGACTCAATTCCATAACAGGAATAAAGGCAGAGAGCCTGAAGCGGAAATTGCGGTCTCTAACCCTTCCCACGTGGTTAAAGATGCCGCATCTGCAGTCATTGTTTTTACCTCAATTCCATAACAATTAAGTGCTGTTATCACCTTGATGGTCAGCGGTTTGGAGTGGTCACCCATTCCTTCTATGTTCAAGTCCTGTTCCAGGAAATGAGACCATTTTGCTGTGTTGTCCTAGGACCTTCTCAGTCTGTGCCTGTTGTGCACTTCAGTCACACGGAGGAAGTGACAGTGAGGACAGTATACTCTCATCTCCCGATATTCTTCTGCATCCTGGTGGACCTCTGTTGTGACTTCTCCACGTGGAGATTGCTTGGCAATTTCTGGAAGTTACTTTGGGTCCTCGGTTTGTTAACACCTTTTGGATCTCCTCAATTGATCTGTGTGGTCTTTGAATGACTGTGATGGCAGTGATAACACTTGCTGTCACTGGATCCATTTGGGAAGGGTTCAGTGTCTCTACATGGGACTATCAGAATCTGAACACTTTCTCAGTATGTCATTCCTAAGCAGTTATATCAAATATAAGTGAGGCTTTAACATAACCTGCGATACAGTAGGGTGTGAAGGCTTCCAACAGTCAGTCGCCTGAGGCGGGAATTGAACCCGGGTCTCTGGCGCTGCGAGGCAGCAGTGCTAACCACTGTGCCACCGTGCCACCCACGTGGAGATTGCTTGGCAATTTCTGGAAGTTACTTTGGGTCCTCGGTTTGTTAACACCTTTTGGATATCCTCAATTGATCTGTGTGGTCTTTGAATGACTGCGATGGCAGTGATAACACTTGCTGTCACTGGATCCATTTGGGAAGGGTTCAGTGTCTCTACGTGGGACTATCAGAATCTGAACACTTTCTCAGTATGTCATTCCTAAGCAGTTATATCAAACATAAGTGAGGCTTTAACATAAGCTGCGATACAGTAGGGTGTGAAGGCTTCCAGAGGGAGGGTCATTAAATGCTTCTACATGGAGCAATGAATTTTTGAATATTATGTGAATGTATGCAGCGCAAACCATGTAATACAAATACATTGTAACTGTTGTATGAGTACTACCGCCTTGCTCCCTCTTTCCCAATAATCACACTCAAAATGTAACATTGAATATATAGATCCGTTTTCTTACATATTCACAATGCCCTATGAGAGGAAAGTAGCTTTGTATGTTTGTGCAGCTATGAGTTCCTTGCAATGAACAAATGCAGTTAACACTGCCATGATTTCCTGTGCTTCACAGATATTACTGGGATTAATTTGTCATGATCAATGACATATTCATGATTGTGTTTGCAGATTTGTAATTTATCTTATTGGCCAATGCATGAGTTGCACATACAGAGTAGTTTAAATGCAGATATGCGTCATTGCTGAAGATTTCAATGACCAGTTAACATAATTGCCCCTAGAGGCTCTCATATCATCCACAAGTGCACCCTCACCAGCAGACAAATCAAAACAATCTTACTCCTCACCTTGAGTGTGCTGGCAGCCATTTTTCATCCATATTGTACAGATTTGGTGAAAGATGGAATAATATTCAGGTCGTGGCTTGAGAGTGAGTTCCAGGTTCTGCTCCACAGCCTTTGCAGCATCCAGTGTCTCCAACTGTTTCTTCATAACTTGGAGTGAATAAAATTTGCTGAAGACTGATATCTGTGATGCTGGGAACCACTGAAGGAGGCTGAGATGGATCATCCATTCAGCACTACTGACTGAAGGTCGCTGTGAGTATTTCAGCGTTATCCTTTGCATCGATATGCTTGGCTCTGACATCATTGACGATGGGGATATTTGTGGAGCCACCTCCTCCAGTGAGCTGTTTAAGTCCAACAACACTCATGACTGGATATGGCAGGACTGCAGGGCTCAGATCTGGTCCATTGATTGTCGGATCTTTTAGCTCTGGCTACCTCTTACTGCTTATGCTGTTTGGTGCACGAGTAGGCCTATTTTGTACCTTCACCAGGTTGACACTTCATTTTTAGATATGCCTGGTGCTGCTCCTGGCATGCCCTCCTGCATTCTCCATTGAACCAGGGTTGATCCCCTGGCTTAATGGTAATGGTTGATTGGGGGATATGCCAGGCCATGAGGTTGCAGATTGTCTTGGAATATGATTCTGCTGATGTTGATGGCCCTCAACTCCTCATGGATGCCCAGTCTTAAGTTGCCTGATATGCTCAAAGTCTGTCCTGTTTAGCAAGGTGACAGTGCCGCACAACACAATGTAAGATATTATCAATGCGAAGATGTGATATTGTTTCCACAAGGACTGTGCAGTTGTCACTCTTGTCTATATTGTCATGGACAAAAGCATCTGCAGCCGGCAGATTAGTAAGGATAAGGTCAGGTCTTTCTGTTGGTTCCCTCACCACCTGCTGCACACCCAGTGTAGCAGTTATATCCTTTAGGACCTGATCAGCTCAATCAGTAGTACTGCTGCAGAGCTCATCTTAGTGATGGATGTTGAAATCCCTGATGCAGAGTACATTCTGCACCCTTTCACATCCTCACTGCTTCTTCAAAGTGGCTAAAATTGACAAGTCCTAATTCTTCAGCTGAGGAAGAGTTGACAGAGATTACACGGCACTCATGAGGTTTCCTTTCTCATTTTTGACTGGATGCCATGAGCCTTCTTGGATATTGGAATCAATGATGTGGAGTCCTAGGGCAGTTCCCTCCTGATCACTATGCCGCTACCTTTGCTGGTTCTGTCCTTTAGTGAAGGTGGTGTCTGGGACATTGTCTGTAGGGCGTGATTGTATGAGTATGACAATATCAGGCTATTGCTTGACTACTCTGTGAGACAGGTCTCCCAATCACAATACTAGCCCCAGCTATTAGTGCAGAGGACTTTGCAGAACCAACAGGACTGTTATTGTCATTGTCATATTCAGTGAGCAGGTCCTTCCAGTTTCATTCTTTTTTGAGATCTTGTCACGATTGTTACAGCTGAGTGGCTTTCCAAACCATTTCTGATGACTGATAAAAATCAACCACATTGCTGTGGGTATGGAGTCACATTAGGAAAGATTAGGAAAGGATGGCAAATTTCCTTGACCAAAGGACATTAGTGAACCAGATTTTTTTTCCTGACAATTGACAGTGGTTTCATGGTCATCATTAGACTCAATTCCAGGCTTTTATTCAGTTTCACATGTACCACCAGCAAATGGTTGGATTCGGAGCCAGGTACCCAGAATATTACCTGGGTTTCTGGATTAATAGTCTAGCGATAATATCACTCCTCAAAAGATTAGACAGATTACATTTTTTATAAAATATATATTAAAAGTAAACATTTATGACATTAACAAAAGGTTGAACTGACTGGAACTTGAGAAAAATCCAATAACTTCCTCAGCTATGGACTCTTGAAGTCCTTTTAAAGTGTAATCAGTGTTGTGATTTTGAACATAGAACATTCCATGGACGGCAGTAAGTTTGTTGTTCTCTGCTTTGATTTTGACTGAGGGTTAAACGTTGGCCAAGATACAATGAGGTCTAGCATTTTATTCTTTGCAAAAAAACCCTAGTATCCTTTGCATCCCTTTGAGAATGGCAGAGTTTAATGTTAGTCTTAACCAGCATCTTCAGGAAGTGTTTGGAAATGTGCTGGAGGCAGGTTCAATTAAGGCATTCAAGAGGCCATTGGATGATTATTTGAATGGAAATGGTATCAGAAACTTAGAGAAAAGGCAGGAGTTTGACACTAGGTAATAGAACCGGTGCAAGGTGACAGGCTTGCTTCTACACCTTAACAATTCTGTGATTCAGTATCACACCGCAGTGTTATTTTAAATGTTCTACATTAATATCTGGGCAATGCTTGAACACATAACCTTCCGTAATTCAGAGACAAGAGTCATTTTGTAGTTGCAATCCAAGGTCAAGAATAGCTTTCTGAACTCTCCTCTTCATCAGTAGTGGTATGAACAATATTTGAGGGGCACGTACTTCAGTGTTCTTATGTGTGGTGAATCAGCAGAAGTTCAGAATAACAAAAAAACTTGTAATAATGAGTTTATCGCTACTCCCATATGTGATTGCCTTCTAGATCAAAATAAAGGCCTAAAATATTTGCATTTAGAGCCAAGAATTTCCTCTTCAAACAAGGATTTGATTGCAATTCACAACCCCGCTCTTTGCTCTCATGAAAACGGGAGTATGATTGGCATCGTTAGTCTTCCACTTGGCGGAAAAGATATAATTGTCATCTTGATTAATTTTGTATGTTTATCTGAAAGTAGAATGCCATGTTTCTAGAGAAGAGATTAGGAGCAATATTTTCTTTCAGAGAGTTTGCTGTCTGTGGAATTCTCCTCCCCAGAGGCCAGTAGAGGCAGGATTGTTCAATAATTTTAAAGCTAATGGAAATAGACTCTTGTTTGACAAGGTAGTCAAAAGGTATAAGGAGTAGACAAGAATGTAGAGTTAAGTCCACAATTAAATCAGCCATTATGTTATCAAATGCAGAACAGGCTCAAGGGACTGACTGATTTTCTCCTCCTATTTCATCTGTTCCATTTCACTGACTGCCTCACCTTCACTTCTACTCTTATTACGCCATTTACCACAAAATTGATGTCTGCTTGGCAAACAAGAGACAATAATGGAGATCACTAGACAATACACAAACATTTGAAAAAAAGTTGACAGTGCTTAATATTTACAGTAAAGTGGTCACATAAACCAGAGATTTAAACATATAAGTGATTTTCCTTGCGCAAGTTCTACTCCTTTATTTTCATTTAGTGCTTTGCGGTGGTATCCATATAATTTCACAAGGCTGGAGGCAGGCTACACTGTCCTGTGCTTTGGTTATTCAGATGTTCATGGCATACAATCTCTGAGTCTTCTGAGGGTCCCACCAGAAAAAGTCCCACAAGCAGCTGCACAGAGATACATTAAGTTATCAGGCAACCGATGAGGTCATCAGCTCTGACTGGGGGAGGGAGACAAAGCAGGAGGTATAGGTAAACTGTAGAGTCCATTGTTCATGGCATCCCTTCTCAATCTTCTTCTTCACAGCCCACTCACATTTCCTTTCTAGACAAAAGCTGAAGAGCCCTCAAGGAACTTCAAACTGTCCATGACAAAGTAGTACACTTGATCAGCATCAAAATGAGTACTTTAAACTGTTACTCATTCCACCCAATGCATAATAATAGCAATGTGTACTATTTACAAGAGGCACTGTAGTAACCTACCATGACCCTTTCAATAGTACCTTGTGAAATTTGCCTTTGAGAAGTACAATGGCAATAAATGCAACAGAACACCACCATCCACATGTTCCTCTCCATATCCTGACAACAAGAAAATTTTGGTAACTGCCAATATTATACTATGGCAGAAAACACAGCAAGGGTTGCCTTACAATTCATTGATGCCTCCCTGGAGGTACTCCCTTGGTTGTACTTGCTCAGAGGGAAGTCCTCTTCTTTCAGGGTGACAGGAAATTGCAATAGCAAGCTGTGGGATAAGAGAGGAAGTGAGATGTTGTGGGATGGTCCATGGCTGCACTGCCAAAAAAAGGGTCAAATATGTTCTCTGGCAAGGTAATTGAGTGCATCATAAGAATAAATTAATGGAAGGGATGCCCATCCAGACAGTGGCACTGGCTGTCAGCTGCAAGTTAGCCCCTCCATGGAAGACACCAGTCAATCAGAGTTGGCTTCTGCACAGTCACTACAGGAAGGTTGTTAGCAGGAGCATTCCTGTGGCATCATGATGGACAATTTGACTATCAACATAGTTATGGTATGTGTCTTAAAGTGAGTAACAATGTCTTGCAAGGTGGAGAATTCCAAATGCATGAGAAAGATCAGGAATTGAAGGCAATGTTCCATACTTGGTGATTTTCACACCAATACATGAAGGGTTTTTGGTGATGGAAAGCAGATAATGCAATTACTGATGGTGAAACATGTGTGGAACCCTGAGAAAGTGAGTGGGCTAACTTTATTTGACCCTCATGAGAAAGCAAAGCATAGTGTTCATTGCTGACATGGAGCTCCAAGTTGTTAGCCCTTCCTAATGTTTACCGGTTGTAAGTTGAACTTGTTGGAGTGCTACCTAGCCTCTCATTACTCTTCTTACTCTTGCTGGTCATGAGCAAGAGCAGCTAACTACAGGATGTGGAACAGTCCTCCACACTGAGCAAGCAGAGGCCTCAAAAGACACACTGTCATATCATTCTCCCTGCACCAAGGCAGATATTCTCAAATCAGTGGAAAGCAAGATGGGGGTCACAATCTAATGAGTACAGCACTAGCATGCACAAGCAGCTGATGGGAGCAGTGATCATTGTGGCTTCTCACATATGGAAAACTGTGGAAAGGCCCTACATTGGCTGAAACTGATGATGTGACAGATGCCAGAGCTGCAGTTTGAAGTAAGTGAATATCTGGTGGAGAGTTTCTAAAGGATCTGTGTGCCAACAGTTAGACAATGGACAAATCCATCCAGGCCATAAGTAAAGCAGCACTCTGGCATGTGCACACAAGACATCCTCCACTGACAGCTAAATCCTAATGGAAAGCCAGCTCCGGAACATCAGCCAATGGATGCTTGTGATGTGCATGGACTGCAAGCCATCACCCCCTGCACGACTGGTAGAGCAATGGCTGAGTAAGAGGAGGATAATACCCTTGGAGACTCATGACTTAGTGTTCTGCCATGAGCCTTATTCTGTAGCCTTATTCGGACTGCCTACATCCCTATCCCTCACAAATGCTCCTCCCAGTAAAGGTTCCACCCCCTACTGAATTTGACTCACAGCAAATTGTTGCACTCATTTTTCAGGGCCTCCCTTCCCATTCCCCCTAAACTGTACGAACAAGTAGCAAGTCAAGGAAGATACAGTGTTTCCACACTGTAAGTAATCTAATCTAATCTAATCTAAACTAGAATGCATTGGCTATAATATGACAAACTTTGGCTTGCTTCCAGATTAATATTATCTCAATTTATTCTCCGTTGCCCTCTCTAGCAAGCCTTGTAATCTGTCACAAGGTTTGTTGACTGCAGCTGACCTACTATTGAACTACTGCCTTCTTTAGCTATTAATGATTTTAAACTCTGTACTTCTTGTGCATTGTTGAAAATTGAAAAAAAAGACTTGGTAAAATTCCCATTAATTTTTGGTTTAATAGGTTTAATTATCTTCCTGTTGTCTTCAAACTCCGCTCCTTCCACGTGGCCCTCTCTGGAATTATTCCCTAGTGGCAATTGCATGTCGAGCTTCCCTGCCAACACAATTTATGACCATTTTCTTGACCCTCTGCCTCCCAGCCAGTCTGCACTGCACTGACGCCGACACGATTCTGGCCTTCGCTGTGACAACAGTTGAATTATGAAAACATTACAGCTTCTCATCTGCGGTACTGATTGACATAGCAGGAGATCTAAAAATTGGAGAATAGAGTCTGAAGGCATAATATTGCATTTTAATTATAACACTAAATTACTCCAGTTCTGAATCCTGCAATCATTCTTGTGCTGTGGTAATATTCAAGCTGTGGGTTGATTCAGTGTAAAGAATACTTCGCCAAGTTCAGTGATTAAGGCTGACTGTTGTAGATACTATAATTGATTCACAGATGCATCATTGCCTACAAAGTTCAGACAATTTATGCAATTCATCATATTGCTAAATTTAATGTACTAAGCTAGGCTTTCATTGGAGGATAAAAATGGGTGGCATTTGATTACACATGACAGTTGAAATTGCTATCACTAAAATGGAGGATCATGGAGCAATTGATCAATGTGCCAATCTGTGTTGACTTGAAGCCTGAGCCAAATTTAGCACCAAGCCTCATGTAAAGTATAATGGCAAGCTGTGAGCACCAGGCAGACATCACAATATCGCTTAGCTTTCAGGGAGGGGTCTACCACTGCAACAAGGTACATGGGTATATCACAATGTGGGGGGCAGAAGGAATGCCAATGGGGCCCAGCCCAGCCAGGTTGCACAGTGTTTTTGTGAAGACCAGATGAGAATTGTTCCTCATTATGACTTCACAAAAATATAAACTTGAAATTTTCTGGCCACTTTCTCACAGCAACTAAGGTAGGCATTTGCTTGTGAATTTTGCTTCATGATCTTATAAACAACATAGAAACTAAATTTGCAAAGTTTGCAAAATGATATGTGTGGTAAGCCTGAATTTACAGAACCATTTGAATATACTATCAAGAAGGTCTTGGATACTTGCGGTGCCCTTCTCCCTTTCAAATATAATGGAATATTAGGATGACTCGGGAGAAACCGAAAAAGAACAGTTGAATGTTTGGGGACTAAATGTGTTTTGAGATTGAGACATTTAACGTACTTAGTATCAGTGTAGAGGTTTATTGAAATAATTATTGGGACTAAAAATTGATGAATTTCTGACCTAATGGCTTACCTCTCCAGCATTTAAAAAGAGATAGCTTCAGGGATAATAGTTGTTTTGTATTTGATGTTCCAGAATTCCATCGATTCTAGAATGGTTTTTGTGGTTTGAAAGAAAGAAAATATAAGGCCACTTTATTTCAGTGAGGGAGATGTAACAGAACCTCCAGCAGGTCAATGGTGAGGCTGGGCAGCTCACTGGGAAACAAGCATCAATAAGGGAAGGTGAGCTCCTTGGAAAAAATAATCAGACTGACAAAGGATTTCCCAATGTGATGTCAACCACAGGTTTCATTCTATGCAAATATTGTAAACACTTCCTTGTTTAATCTTAATTTCCCTTCATGTTTGTAATGACCTAATGCCAGTAGAATAAAGAAGCCCTGCACCATGATCTTTTCACAGTCCATGTTTTCAAAACTCGCGTTATATTCCTAATATAGTCAGCATGATTCCACAGCATAGGCATCAAGTTATGGCACCTGAGATCCAAAGGTGCTTGGCCGAGATGGAGTGGAATGTGGAGGCAATGAGACTGACATAACTGTGAGAGAGATTCAAGCTGCTATGGGATCATTGGAGCTAGAGTTGAAACTAGAATTCAGACATTTAGGTCAAACAGAGGCAGAGACTCCCTGTGATGCTACAGAGGAAGGAAGTGGTTTTCCTGGTGTAATATTCTACTTGTTGATAATGAGGGAGCCGGTCAGATTTGGGAAAAGATTGGAAACACTTGATGATCCAGAGATTAAAGACTAGATAGATGATACATGGCTGGTAATGGTATCAATGTGCCTCAGCCTGAGTAAGCAGGCAATATTCCTGGTGGAATATCTGCCTGGGAAAGCCTGACAGAAAATCTTGAAAACAGGCAGGAAATGTTCAAAAGGTCCACAGCAGATGTTTGGGGTTGTAACAAGGGATTCCAGGGAGGACTGTAGCTTGTCACAACTGTAACAAAGATCTTATGAGTACAGTTAAGCTGAAGGGGAAGATCTGATTTCTGTATCCCTGGAGCTAGTACGTTTTTTGATTGCATTGTCCTCTTGGATCCGTCCTTCAAATTGGGATGAGATGCTGAAGGACCAGATAACAGAAACAGCGAGAGATACAAATGTCCAGTTGAGGAGGTTCAGTAATTATTTTTCTTTGAAGCACAGAATCACATAATCGCGATCATATAGAAAGATTGGATTCCAATGACCAGAATAGAGGCTATCATCAGGCCATGTGAATATAGACTTCCAGGCACAAAGATTACTGATCATGCCTCCGACACTCATGTCTAGATCAATAATTACTTGGTGTCAGTTGACATTCCGCAGTTTTTCTTCTGTGATTTCTTGATGTGGAGTGTGTGCTGATGTCCCTCCCCTCTTTGAGGCTACTGTTCCACAGGGGTAAGACATCACTTATTATGGTTACATGGAGCATGACCTATCTATCCTCAAGCATACTTTTCATAGCTTGGTGTTCCTGGCAGGTTGTGGTATGATCAAAGTGTCTTATGAAAAAAAGGATATTAAGAATGCCCCTTGTATTCGGGTTGAATGTTTTAAGAGATATCCTGATGACCTTAGAAAGCATATATGATGGTTGTTTTGAGCAGCACATCACAAGGTCAGCAAATGGGATTCAAGACGTTTGACTTTTCCCTACACTCTCAGGATGTACAGCCTTTCTAGCACCTAGGACTGTTCAAGTAACAGGAAATCAGGCTGTTCCTTGTCCTGCCTGCATCATCACTATTCTTGAAGGCTCATGTCAGCTATCTCTAAATGGTTGACATTGGATTTTGTTAAAGTGTCCTGTGTCACATGTTACAGAGCTCCCACCTCTTGTAACTTTGGGAGCCTCCCACACCAAGGTGAAAGAAAAGGATGGGTTACCTATGAAGATCACCAATTTTAGCAATAAAGATGTTTGCCTTCAATCCTGTAGGCTTGTAGATATCCTTAAATCTGCCACTGTCATGAACAGTGGACTCATTGGGGGCAATATTGATAATTCATTTAAAAAATGGACATTGGTAATTTAGAAGAAACCCAGAGGAGACAACTCATTTCTATCCTCACTAAGTACAAGACAACTTTCACGAATGATGCTGCAAACATTGATTATTGTGACCTATGATTACTGTGACTGTAATTAAAGATGATTGATCAGTAAAGATTCCATGCCACTGAAACCCACTGGGATGTGATCCAGGATTATTTGAAGTCTTAGGAGTTGAGTGTCATCTGAATCACCATTCCATCCACCCCTCGCGTGATTCTTGGAGGATATTCAATGATGGAAAGTTGATGATCTGTGTCAATTACCAGGCACCCAATGCAAAACTCACAATATCACTTGCCCTTTGCCTAGGATTGAGGCAGCATTGCAAGTTCTCAATGGTGCAAAGTATTTCTACAGTCTCTGTTTAGTCCATGGTTATAACCAGCTTACCTTCACTGAACAAGACATTGAAAAGATGGTATTTTGATAAGCTCTGGGAAACTTTTGATTGCAAGCCCATGTCAGGAAAAAGTAGTGGAAATGCTGATGCTGTTATGAAAAGACTGACCCCAAGAGGGAACCCATCCTGGGGTGTTTGAAAATGGCTATGACTGATTCGATGTCTATGCTGATGTCCCACATCACTATTATTTCTTTGAACAGTCCTTCCCTTGGGCCATCACCTTAGACTCATCACATCTTTTGATGAAATGGCCAGGTTAATGAGTGGATAGCTGAGCATCACATGAGATTAAGCCAGGCATTCAAGCTGGCATCCCAACGGACAGAGAGGGAAGCGCTGAGAAGGTAAAACAGTGAATGATCACAAGAGTGGCAGAACTGACTATTCAATCAGTGCAGAGCTATTCCTCTGAAATTGGAATTTTGGGCATTGGAACAAGATAGAGGAGGTTTTGGATTCTCAAAGCCACAGAAGCATTGAGCGTCTGAATGTAGATAGCCATACCTATGTTCCTGAACAAATAGTTGAAGGGTAGACTCTGGAATATCTTGCAGAGAAGAGTTACTTGAGGACGTCTGATGGATAAAAAGGAGGCAAGCAGCTCACTCAGTGGTGTTACTGAATCTGCAGTGTCACTGTATGATGGCTTGATTAGAGTGCAGTCAGATAGGGATTTCAAATCCTGGCATGACCATTTGTTATGAATCCAGAGGGTGCTTGCAGTGTGTGGGGAAGTCTGGAAAACTGCATGGAGCATCTGCTAGGAGGCAGAAACTGAAGCAGCCAGTGCCATGAATCATCCTGACAGACTTAAATCCAAATGGGTGGATCCACCACAAAGCATGGTTTCCTTAGAAGACAGCAGTATTAGGGGTGGGTTTGTGAAAGTCTTCCCAAGCAAATGCTGGGTAACACCCCAATTCATACTATTTGGTCAGAGTGAAGATGCAAGAAGTAAATGCAGCCACTAATATGCACTTGATCATGATGCAGTTGAATGTATTAATCATTGTGTGCATTGGGTAGCTGCAGGAAAGCAGATTTCAAACAACTACGTTTGTAATGGAACCTTCAGCAGTAGGTGGTGATAATGAAGGAGGACTTTGAGCAGGGGATCATGAGCTGATGTACCAGGACCTCCAAAAGCAGTTGGAGACGGTCAGGAAGAGCAACTGGAGCCTGTTTAACAGAACCATTCTGGGGTAAAGAAGAGATTGCCTTTGGCAGAAGATGAGCTCATGGAAAGAAACAACAGTCAACCAAAGAATCCCTTAAGCTATTGTAAACCACAAATTTCATTTCATGTAAATACTTTAAGTACTTCCTTGTTACATGTTTGTAATGACCTGATGCCAGTAAAATAAGGTATCCCTGCTTCATGATTTTTTGGTCATCCATGGATTCGGTTTTCATGGTACAGAGAGAAATGGGGAATTATATATAAATTAGCATAAGGTGTATTAATAAGGAAAACATTAAAATCAAATATTAAGCAGACAATAGCAGGACTTTTGGAAAATCTCTGTTCATACAGTGTTATGACAGAGGAATTGCATTTGACAAATCAGTTTGTATTTTTGATGGTGTGACCCAGTAATATTGATAAAAGATAATCAGCAGTGGATGTAGCACACTTGGATTTTCAAAAGAGATTTGATAAGGAAACACACAAAACATTTTTAAACATGATTAATGTTCATGGGTTTGAGGATTGTATTCGCATGTCTTGAATAATTGCTGATGGACAGAGAATAGAGAAAAAGAATATATAGGTTATTTTTGGATGGCAGGTTATAACTAGTGACATGTCGCATGTGTCAGTTCTTGGGCCTCAGCTACTTAGAATTCATACTAATAATTTAGAAGAAGTGATAAAGTGTAGTAAATCAAAATTTGCTGATGGTACAGTTATGTGTGAAAGTAACTGTTGACGAGGATGCAAAGAGGCTGCAAAGGGATATAGGCTTTTATGTGATTAGGCAGGATAGATTTACTATAGGAATTGTAAAATTAGCTACTTTGATAGGAAGAATGGAAAAATACAATTGGTTTTTGAAAGCTGAGATTTTTATAATTACATGCAGCTGGGTTTCCTTGTACATAAATCTTAGAAATTACAACATGCTGTACAGCAAACACTTAGATTGGCAAATGACACAGAGTTTTAGAATCATACAGCATGTGAACAGACCCTTCGGTCCAATCAAATCCCAAACTAAACTAGCTCCACCTGCCTGCTCCTGGCCATATCCCTCCAAATCTTTTCTATTCATGTACTTATCCAAATGGCTTTTAAATGTTGTAATTGTGCCCATATTCACCACTTCTTCAGGAAGTTCATTCCACACATGAACCACCCTCTGTAAAAAGTTTGCCCCTGATGTCTTTTTTAAATCTCTCTCCTCTCACCTTAAAAATGTGCCCCAAGTCTTGAAATCTCCCATCCTAGGGAAGAGACACCAACCATTAACCCTATCTATGCCCCTCATGACTTCATAAACTTGTATAAGGTTACCTTTCAAACCCCTATGTTCCAGTGAAAAAAGTCCCTGTTAGCCTTTATTACAAGGGGCTTGAATACAAAGTGAAAAGTTCTTCCTCTAAAGACATTTGGTTTTTGTCAAGAAAGTAAATAGAAGTAGTGTATTTGATATAGTCTACAAGATTTTAGCAAAACTCATGACAAGTCTAATAAAGCAGTCTGGTCAAAAAAATAAAAATCCAAGGAAAAGTGGCAAGTTGGATTAAAAATTGTCTAGGGGTGTGAAGTCAAGGGCAATGGTCAGTAAGTGTTTTGTGATGTGAGGTTTTCCATTGGGGTTCCACAGAACTCACTATTTAAACCATTGTATTTCATGGGTTTTTCATATATCAATAATATAGATTTAAATGTTAGGGACATGATTGGTATCATCAACAGGGGAGTTGAGATTTTCTTTCTTGTAGAGAATGGAGTTAAAGGAATTTCAAATCTGCCTGGATAGGTTGTAAGAGTAGAGGTTGCTATCTCAATTAAAAATTATGTCCCGGTTTAAGTGATTAACTGTTTTTCAACCAACAAAGGTATGCTGTGCTAAATGGCTTCTTCTATATTATAGATTTCTCAAATTCTATGAAATTTTCTTGGAAGGCTTGTTAGCCACATTTTCTGTATTTTCTTTTGCTGCTAGACAGACCTCTGAGCCAGTGCATGGCAGCGGCTTCTGGACATGGAAGCCACTTATTGGCATGCCTATTGGTGTGTGTAGAGTTTCCTAATGGATGTATGGCCGCACAGCTTAGATAGAACATTGCTCGTCAGGTTACGTACTGAGGCGCTGTTTCCTCTGGCTGCAGAGTCTAAAACCACGGGTCTAAAACTCAAGTTAAGGGACTGATCATTTATGGCTGTGGCAGGGAAACCTTTTCAGTCAATAAGGTTGTGAGTCTTTGGAATTGGCTATCCTGAAGGGCTGCAAACATCCAGACAATGAGTGTACTCAAGACTGAGATTGCTAAATGTTTAGACACTAACAGGTTCAAAGTATATGGGAATAGGAAGAGAAAGAAGAGTTGATGTATATATGAGTTCACCCATAAACTGAGTGAATAGCTCAACAAGTTATATGGTTTACTCCAACTCATATTGCTCCTGTTCTTATAAACATTCATTGTTAATAATCAGCTCTACTTCAGAGTATTAGAGATCCACATTATCTGTAGAAGGGATGTAAATCCGTCCTTTGACAAACCTAATGATAATGTCCTTCTGCAAGATAAAGTTATAGAGCATTAAAAACATGATTGTATGCAATGTAGATGGTATATGCCATCTAAGAACCTTAGAATAAATTTGTTTGTGGTCAAATGTTTTTGTGTGATTGTTATTGTTATGATTGCTGTACAGATGCACAATTTTTCAGGATATATATCAATTCCCAGTGACTGACGAAAAAAAATCACATGAGAAGATTCTAATTTTTAAGACTTTTACAGTAACAAATAAACCAAAATCAACACTGATTAAACACTGGCGAAACTCAGCAGATCTGACAGCATCTGTAGGACGAAAAACGAGTAGATGTTTCGAGTCTAGTGACTCTTCATCAGAACTGTTAAATACAACTTAATAAGCAGCTAATGCACTGAACAAATACCCCTTTTAACATTCAACATGACTGAAAACACCACAGCACAATTATATTTTATATTCTGTTCTCAGCTGAAAAACAATTTTAACAAGAACCAGTCCAACATTATTGCTTCCAGCAGTTTGCTTCTCCCATTTTCACTGAACTGTAATACAACTGACCATAATTTCTGTCAGTTTCAGAGAATCCCCAAGCCGACTAAGAGTTAATAGCATGCTTCTTCAATTCCCACTCTGTCCCTTCACATCTATCTGGATGAATTTTCCAGATTTTAACCTTTTTTAGATGGCCACAGGATGTTTAATCAAAGGCCATATATTGCTCATAACGTATTTGCAGTTCCTTCTCCACTGATCAGGCATTAATAACAGTCTTTATTAATTTATAAAGTGGTTGTATGCATGCATTAAAACCAATATTAAGAATCGTAAGCAATGAATTTGACTTAGATACTGATCATGAAAAAGTCCGTTTCTATAGTCCATTAACTTATTCATGTAAGCTAGACACCTCCAACTAGGAATTGACAGTCACACCTCAACCCGGAACATTTGTCAGTCAAGGAGAAGATTATTTTCACCACAGGGTATTCACAAATGGGAGGTATCTATGACTGTGGGTTATTAGATTGCTTAAGTGCCTACATGTTCATATAGGTATATTTAGCAATATTATAAGATTCATAACAAGTTGTCAGTTAATTCTTTGCAGTATGAAGAAGAAATGCTGGTAATATTCACCAGTCAAGTAGCATCTGTAGAGCAAAAGCAAAACTGATCTTTCAAGTTGGTGACCTATTATTAGAATGAAAGCTTTTCAACCTGAATTGTTAATCTGTTTCTCTGTCAACATATGTCTGCTGAGTATTCCAGCATTTCCAGTTTAGCTGTTACATTTTGATGGCCATAGTATTTTGCTTCTGGATTTCTGCTTTTTTTGCATGTTTGGAGAAATTAAAGAGCAGGCCAGATGTCCAGAATATTACATCAAGTTTTATAGGCAGTGCCTTGAACCATATTCTGTAGTTTCCTCCTGGTATCTGAGAAAAAAAAGCTAAAAATAATAAGGACTGCTGTTATTTCAGAATCCACAAGCTGCTGAAGTCACTATCAATTCGTCTAAAGCTGAAGCCAGAGCAGCACAGGTCTGTGTAATTATCTCCCTGGTGAGTCTAAACTGCACTGCACCTCCATTAAAACTAGGTACTCCATTCAAGACTTGTCCAATTTTTCTCCTGGGTAAGCTTTTCCTATTTGCTGACGTCTTCTCATTTTTCTTGCTTCCCTTCAGACAACACGATCACATTGAACGATGTAAATAATATGCTACTGCTTTTGCATGTCTTTGTTTGCTGTGTTGTTAGGACCTGCCTAAAATGGCTTTGGGTCATATACCACTTAAAGAACCAATATTACTTCAATTAATTGGTTCCATCTACAATTAATAATTGGCTTATTTGATGTTTTTATTTCATTTACAGTAATTATTTATTACTGTATTAAACTGATGCTGACATGTTAATATGACATAACGTGTCTGACTTGGCACACCATCAGTTTCTCTGGGAAGAAAGTACAAGGTAAACTTAAAGTGCTCAGTGGAGAAGGATTTCAAGAGGTGCCCAAACTGGCAACACGGAGGTGGAACAATTGCTTTTCATTCCAGTCACTGCTGGCCTGAAGCTTCAGCTTAATATATCATCCGACCTTATTTAAATAGATGCACTAATGCAGACCTGCTGATCACACTTTGCATGGATTCCTAGCTTGGAGGTTCTTGTGGTAAAGTGAACGTGTCCCTGTCTCTGAATTAATGTTCAAATCCCACCTGCTTCAGAGGTCCATAATGCATCGAAACAGGTTGATCTTAAAAAAAAACTGGATTCCAGTTGGTTCTGGCAGCTAGCCAGTTGGATTAGTTATTTGAAAGGATCAATGTGTAAGTGGTGGAGTGGGTTAAATTCAAGGGAAACAAATGATTTAGAGGGAAAACAAATGACTTTGTAATTAATGGAGCTGAGACATTGAATGTTTAGATAGAAGAGGAGACTTAAGTGACAGCCTTTGCTTGTTCTGGAGAATTTATGCTGACGGTGTCTCACAATGTTTTAGTGGAACTGGGAGGAGCAATAAAATACAAGTTTGAAAATATTTTGTAGCCATTTTTTTGAACAGCCTCAAGTCATTCAGATGACAAATGGTACAGCTGGTTAGGCTGCACAAAGCCTGACACACATGAGGAGAGTCAGCAGATTACAGGCTCTGCATAGTCATATATGAATTTTAGATCAGTTTCCTGCAGCAGATAGAAGCAGCATTTGTAAAGATTCGTAACAGAATGTCATTTTCAGTAGGATAGGTTGCTCCCACAATTATAGGCGTTACTAAATAATTGTTTTTGAATTCACTCTTGAAATGTGAGCATCATTAGCAAGGCTAAAATGTTATTGCCATCCGTAGAGGCTTCATGAGCAAGTGGGGTTGAGCCCTGGTCTTCAGAAGCTACAGTCTGTGTGATGCAAGTACATTCACAGTGCTGTTAGGAAAGGAGTTTCAGGATTTTGACCCAGTGACAGTGAAGGAATGGTTATGTATTGCCAAGGTAGTATATCTTGTTAGATGGTACAGATAACTAGTACTGTGTATTAGTAGTGGAGGGTGTGCATGTGTAGAATGCTGATCAAGGAGGTTGCCTTACCTTGGATTGCACTGAGCTTCTTGAAAGTCATTGGATTTTGCTCATCCAGGCAAATGAAGAATATTCTATTACACTCAAACTTGTACCTTGAAGTTGATGAATAGTCTTTGGATGTCAGGACACAGGAAATTCACACAGACCTTCCAGCCTCTAACCTGTGATTGTAGTTACATTATTTAAATGACAGGTCCAGTTAGGTTTTTGGCCAATAGTAATGTCAGATCTCTGCAGTGCAGATAGTGGCCATTTGGCCTGAAGATCTCTATCCCCTGAGAGGGGTCTCTCGGTTCCGCAATCAGTCAATAAACACTAGCAATCAGTCTGGTTCTTTAAGACCTCACACTTTATTACTCACCACCAGGCACAGATCATCCAGAAACACAGAGGTTAAACACTTCCGTGTTCCTCAGAGGAGCTGTGCACATGGCTTAAAACAAAGACATTTTTAAACTTTTCTTAAAGAGAGGTACAGATCACAATTGTACAATTCATTCAAACAATTACCAATCAACTTAACAAAATGGTTTTATTGACAGCAACTTAACCCAATGATATTTCCTGGGAACCAACCTTGTTTTCGGACATCCAAGCTACTCTTATCTCATGAACCTAATCTCTGCACCTGTACTTGAAGGTCAGTTAGGATGGCCAGTAATGTCTTATCTCGTCTAGTTATTTCTATGTGGTAAAGGAAGCATTGTCTGCTAATCTCTGTAGAGGCAGACTGGTCAAGTCAATTATGCAGCTTTAGCAGGGCTAAAAGCCATTTTATGCAGCTTTAAGCAGAATAGTCAATTTGCAGCCTAGAAGCCATTTTGTCATGTTATTTGCATTTAGAAACCATTTTATTGGCACCTAAGTTAGTAAGAGCATGTATTAAGTGGTTGTTCCTGAAACAACTAGTTACCTCAGCCTGTATTCAGTTTCAGATCCTCAGACCCATCGAGTCCACACTGACCATCTGAAGAGCATCCCACCCTCCTACTCTTGCCCTGTAACCCTGAATTTCCTAACACTAATCCAACTGCTTTCATATACCTAGACCCTACAGAGCAATTTAGGCAATCCGCCTAACCTGCACATCTTTGAATTGTGGGAGGAAATCCATACAGACACAGAGTGAACATGTAAACTCCACATAGACAGTCACCCAAGGTTGGAATCAAACCTGGTTCCCTGGCACTGTAAGGCAGCAATACTAACCACTGAGCAACCCATGATGTTGATGGCACGAGATTCAGTGATGGTAATGCTGTTAAATGTCAAGAAGAGATGATTAGATTAGAACATAGAACAATACAGCCCACGATGTTGTGCCGAACATTTGTCCTAGCTTAAGCACCCATCCATGTACCTATCCAATTGCCGCTTAAAGGTCGCCAATGATTCTGACTCTGCCCCTCTGCATTCCATGCCCCCACCACTCTCTGGGTAAAGAACCCATTGTTTGGAAATGGTAATTGCCTACCATTTGTATGGCATAAATGTTACTTGCCACATTAGCAGCCTAAAGATTGTTCATACCTTGTTGTATGCAGGCATGGATTATTTAGGTTATCTACTGAGTCACGAATGGTATTGAAAGCATTCAAGAATCAATGCTGGGCCCACTGTTTCTTGTCATTTATATAAATGATTTGGATGTACACATAGAAATTATGGTTGGTAAGTTTGCAGATGACACCAAAACTGTTGGTGTAGTGGACAGCCAAGAAAGTTACCTCAGATACAATGAAATCTTGATCAGATGGGCGGGTGGATTGGGGAGTGGCAGACGAAGTTTAATTTAGACAATTGTGAGGTGCTGCATTTTGGAAAGGAAAATCAGGGCAGGATTTATACACTTTATGATAAGGTCCTGGGAAGTGTTGACCGACTCCCACAGCTCCCTGGACTACACCTCCTCCCATCCTGCCCCCTGTAAAAACGCCATCCCATTCTCCCAATTCCTTCGTCTCCGCCGCATCTGCTCCCAGGAGGACCAGTTCAAAATACGTACAACACAGATGGCCTCCACAGATGTGCTGAAAAAAGAAACCTTGGAGTGCAGGTTCATGGTTCCTTGAAAGTAGAGTCACACATAAATAGGATAGTGAAGAAGGCATTTGTTGTGCTTGCCTTTATTGGTCAGTGCATTGAGTATAAGAATTGGAAGGTCATGTTGCAGCTGTACAGGACATTGGTTGGGCCACTTTTGGAATAGTGTATCCAATTCTGGTTTCCTTGCAATAGGGAGGATGTTGTAAAATTTGAAAGAATTCAGAAAAGATTTCCAAGGATGTTGCCAGGGTTGGAGGATTTGAGCTACAGGGAGAGGCTGAATCGGCTGGGGCTATTTTCCCCAGAGTATGGGAGGCAGAGTGTGAGCTTACAGAGGTTTATAAAATCATGAGGGGCATAGATAGGGTGAATTGCAAAGGTCTTTTCCCCAGCGTAGCAGAGTCCAAAACTAGATGGCATAAGTTTAAGGTGAGAGTGCAAAGATTTGAAAGGGACCAAAGAAACAACTTTTTCAAGCAGAGTATGGTGTGTATATGGAATGAGCTGCCAGAGGAAGTGGTGGAGGCTGGTACAATTACCACATTAGAAGGACATTTGGATGGGTATGTGAATAGAAGGGGTTTTTGATGGACATAGGCCAAATGCTGACAAATGGGATCCGATTAATTTAGGATATCTGGTCGGCATGGATGAGTTGGACCCAAGTATCTGTTTCCATGTTGTACAGTTCTATGACTTTATCTTTATTCATCCATTGTTTCCTATTCTTACTAGTCTTATCCTTCACTCTAACAGGAACATAATGCCTCTGAACTCTCGTTATCACACTTTTGAAAGCATTCCACTTGTCAGTTGTCCCCTCACCTGAGAATAATCTATTCTAATCAACGTTTGAAAGTTCCCGTCTCATATCATTAAAAATTGCCTTTCTCCAATTAAGAACTTTAATTTTTATGGAAGGTTTATCCTTTTCCATAACTATTTTAAAACTAATAGAATTATGATCACTAGTCCCAAAAAGTGTTCTCCTGCTAACACTTCAGTCACTTGCCCTGCCTTATTTCCAAAGAGAAGTTTGAGTTTTGTTCCTTCTCTAGCATATACATTTCCATGTTGATAAAGAATTTCTTTTCTTGAGCACATTTCACAAATTCTTCTCTGTCTAAGCCTTAAATACAATGATAGTCTCAGTCAATGTTTGGAAAATTAAAATCCCATACTATTACAACCCTATTATTCTTACACATATCTGAAATCTCTCTACAAATTTGCCCCTCAATTTCTCTCTGACAACTGGGGGGCCTATATCATCCTATCAAGGGTGATCATCTTGTTCTTATTTCTAATTTCTACCCATATAGTTTCACTAGTCGATCTCTCAAAAATCTCCTCTGTAATTACAGTAATGTTTTTCTTCATCAAAAATGCCACTCCCCCACCTCTCTTGCCTCCTTTTTTATCCTTCCTATAACATCTAAAACATGGAACATTGAAATGCCAGCTCTGTCCTTCCCTCAGCCAAATTTTCGTAATAGCTATGATGCCCTAGTCCCATGTACCCATAGATGCCATGAGTTCATCAGCCTTACGTATAAGATCCTTTGCATTGAAATAAAGGCAGTTTAATTCTTCAGAGTTACCTCATTTTCTGACTTGCTCTTGTTTGCTTTTTCTAATTAACTTGCTCTTTTCTGATTCAGAACCATCCTCATCTGTGTTTCTATTTTTTTCTGCTACTGAGGACATCCCCTACCCTCCATCTCCCCAATTGCTACCAGTTTAAAGGCTCCTAGCCAATTGCTACCAGTTTAAAGGCTCCTAGCAAATTTCTCCTTATAGCACAAAGAATATGAGCCACTATTGTTTGTGTTGTATTTGTCCTTTGTTTTGTGGACAAGACATACCTGGACAACTATCCATGTAAGCGATTAGGTACATTGGTTACATTGGAACAGCTTGGCTTAGGGTGTGGTTAATTCTAGAGTACACAGGTTCAGTATTCACAGGTTCCATCATCTCCCAGACCATACAAGTTCAGTATTGCAGCTGGCTTGTTGTTAGGACCCAAAGCTTTTGCTGTATGCAGAACCTTCAACCATTTCTGATCAAATGGAGTGATTTAAATTGTTTGAAGACTCTTCCATGATGCTGGGAAGCTCAGGAGGAGGCCACATTGGATCATTCACTTGGCATTTCTGGCTGAAGTCAACAAAGCTGAGGTAGCAATGGCCTGCAGAGTTCCCTCTCCAGCGACAAAACTCCCCCTCAACATCATCTCCCCCATTCTCCCTCTCCTCCATCAGATATTTACCTCCATGCTGCAGGCTTTTATAAATGCAAACTGTGAGTTGAAGTTTTGTCCTCCTAAACTGTCTGTTTCTAAGTCTTTCAGAAATCTTGTATGGACATAATGAAGAATAATAAAAATAACAGCTGATTACTTTGCCAGTGCTCTTTAAAGTAAATCAGAGCTGCCTTAACAAATCAAATTTTATTCCTCGCTTCACTTGTAAATGAAAATAGACTTCTTAAAATATTGATACATGGGTATTTCAATTTAGCATACTCCAGTTCTTCACCATATTAATTTGCATAAAAGGATAGTACTGTCTAAGTGGAATGGTTTTCATTATAAAGATCAATATGCTGTGAATTCTCTTTTTTTTGCTTATGAAATTGGACCTTGAAGTGAACCTGCATCTGAACAAAGCAAGACTTCAAAGCATGTTTGTGGGAATTCGCATGTCCAATCAGTGTAAGGCGAAGGAACTGATGACATTTTGGAATATAGCTCCTGAGGTATAGTAGCTTTCTGGGGTTCAAGCAGCTAAGGCAGCATGAGAACTCTGAGAGGATTAGGGTGGACCATCCCTTGAGTCTGCAGTACTATTCAATAAGACATGCCTGATTAAATCTTGACATCAACGCTACTTCCTTCCTTAACCCTTCCACATAACCTTCAACTGTCCTATAATTTTTAAAAATCTGTCTTTCTCAACCTTGAATATATTCAATGGTTCAATCTCCTCTGTTCTCTAGAAACAGAATTCCAAAGAGTCATAACCCTCTGAAAGAAGAAAATCTTCTCATTTCCATCTTACAAATGGCTTATTCTCGTTCTAAAACTATGGATTCTAGATTAGATTCCATAGTGTGGAAACAGGCCCTTCGGCCCAACAAGTCCACACCGACCCTCTGAAGAGTAACCCATTTCTCTCTACTAATGCACCTAACACTACGGGCAATTTAGCATGGCCAATTCACCTGACCTGCACATCTTTGGACTTTAGGAGGAAACCCACGCAGACAAGGGAGAATGTGCAAATGTGCCCAAGGCTGGAATCAAACCTGGATCCTGGCACTGTGATGCAGCAATGCTAATCACTGAGCCACCGCATTCTGTGTTCTCCCAAAGGAGAAGCATCCTCCTCTCAACATCTGCCATGACAAGCCCACTGAGATTTTCATTTGTTTCAATAAGATCACCTCTCATTCTTCTAAATGGCAATGTGTATAAGCGTAAAGTAAAAGACATAATTACAAATGCTGGAGATGTGAAACAAAAACAAATTGCTGGAGAAACTCAACAGGTCTGGCAGCATCTGTGAGAAAAAAAGCAGAGTTCACATTTCGAGTCCAATAACTCTTCATCAGACCTGTTAGTAGCTCAGAAAAAGTGCTATTTATACCGAAGCTGAAGTTGGGGTAGGGTGGGAGGGGAGAGGTGAGTGGATAGGTGAAGACAGAGCCCAGTGGGAGAGAGATTTAAAAGGGGTAGGTAAACAAGGAGATTATGGATAGCAGGCCAACACGGACAAAAAAATGGAATAAGTGATAATAAGAGCTAAGAGTAGGAGAAAATGTATGATCTGTACTGAATGAAACACATATAATGGGCCTAGAAGTATGACAGAATGGGTGACTGAGCTAAAAGCAACCCTTGTCAAAACAGGACAGGGTGTGGAATGGGTAAAAACATGGAAGGATGGAATCAAGCTCTGAAGTTATTGAATTTGATGTTGAGTCCTAGAGGCTTCAGACTCCCCAAATGGAAAATGAAATATTGTTCTTCAAGCTTGTAGTGAGGCTTGCTATAGCACTGCAGCAGACCTACAACAGTAATGTTGGTGTTAGGGCATGGTTGGGTGTTTAAGTGACAGGTAACTGGAAGCTCATGGTCATTTTTGTGAATAGAGTATAGATGTTCTGCAAAGTGGTCACAGAGTCTGTGTTTCATCCACCCATTGTAGAGGAGACCATATTGTGAACAGTGAACACAGTAGATTGAATGAAGTACAGATAAATCGTTGCTTCACCTGGAAGGTGTGGCTGGGGCATTGGATGGTGAGGAGGTAAACAGGTAAGTATTATACTTTCTGTGATTGCATGGAAAGATACAGTAAGGGTGGGGAGAGGTGTAGGGAGTGGAGGAAGGGTTAACCAGAGTGTCTCAGAGGGAACAGTCCCTGCAGATTGCTGACAAAGGAGGGAAGAGGAATATGTGCCTGGGTCATGACATCCCATTGGAGGTTATGGAAGTAGTGGCTTATAATCTTTCAGATGAGGAGGCTGGTGGGCTAGTAAGTGAGGACCCAGGGACACCCTATCTTTGTTGTGGGTGGGAAGGGAAGGGGTACAGAAGTCCAGGAGGTGGGTTGGACATGGCTAAAGACCCTGTTGACTATGGAAATGGACATTTCTGAGGCCCTCTACAGAGCATGGCATTGTCAGAATAAAAGCGACAGAGATGGAGAAACTAGGAGACTAGTGTCCTTAGAGGAAACAGGGCCTGTATAGTCCAGGTAACTGTGGGAGTCAGAGGGTTTGTAATGGATATTGGTGGACAACCTAGCCCCAGAAATGGAAACAGAGATGTTAAGGAAGAGAAGGAGGAATGTCAGAGATGATCTAGCTGAAGGTAAGAGCTGGGTGGAAATTGGAATTGACGTTGATAAATATTTCCAATTCTGGCCGAGGGAAGCAGCACACACATATATAATTCAATGGGGTGAATTTGCATTTGCAGATATATTCTATTTTGTTCAAAAAGCACACAATCTGTAGACAGTCAGTCCAAATGACATTTTATAAATTGTTACTTTGGAAATAGAACCAGTCTGACTCAAGTCTGGAATACAGATAGACTGTAACCTCACACTGTGCATTGCCTGAGCTGAGATGCCACGTTTTTTCATACTGATAACATTTTAAGTTATCTCGGGACAGTGACTGGAAAGAAGTTCTGGGATTTATATATTAATCAATTGAAACATGCACCCCATTCTAAGTGATTAAAGACTTAACAGCAATTTAGGTTTGTTCAATATATTGCATCAGTTGTATGACACTTTGATATTTTACTATAAATTCTGTGTCCTATGATCCTGCCCCATCAGCTATCTGATGAAGGAGCAGTTTGTACTTCCAAATAAACCTGTTAGACTATAATCTGATGTTACATGATTTTTAACTTTGTCCACACCAGTCCAACAACGGCACCTTCACATCAAGTTAATTTGGAACAAGGAATGTTCCTTGTACTCCATAAAGAGATAGGCATAACTGGGACCCATGCATCTATCCATGGCGACTCCTTTGATGGAAGAAAGTGGGAAGACAAAGAAAAAGTTGTTCAAAGTAAGTACAAGTTTGGCTAGGCAGAGGATGGTGATGTTGGATGGGTATGGTTCAAGTCTATGTTTCAGGAAGAAGCAGAAAGCCCTGAGACCATCGTGATGGGGTATAGACGTGTAAAGAGAATTAATATCCATGGTGAAGAGAAGGTGGCTGGAGCCTGTGAACTTGAAATTCTGAAACTGATGTGGCCTTATCCTTCAATAATGTTGAGCTCTGAGTGGGGAAGATGGCTCACAGACACATGGAACAATTGCCAAATGTTGTTCTGGTGAAAATGGACGTTGAATGGTTTAGGATACAGGTATACATTGGCTTTGAATGTTGTTCACATGATTCTGTTTATTTGACAATAATTTTTGATGCCATTGAATTGCACATGCAGTCTTAAAGACGGAGATTGCATTGGACAGCTAAGGTAGTGCAGCCTCTGCCTAATCTCTCCAGGATTCAGTCATCCTGATATCATCATCTGTCAGTATTTCATATGCCAGAGCATCAGGAGAAGCAGCCTGCTTACAAACCAACAGCTGCCACTGTGACAGAACAATGCAGGCTCACCTGGAAACATTTGCATCCAGGCATCGAGTAGCAAATGGGGTGTCACTGAATTAAATACATGTTCTGAATTCCACTGTGTTATTGCTTTGTGCACCATAAGGTTTGATGAAGTGCAAACTGAGAAGTATACTTAGAACAAGGAATTAATAAACTGCTTGTTGCAGCAATGGACTTCTGATAGAATAATCTCACAAGAATCTCTCAATGTTCCTGTAACAAGCCTGAAGTAGAAAAGTGAGTGCCATGGTCCCCCTTGTAACCACCACATCTCAATTACCTCCACTCAGACATTTCACAGGCTCAGAAACCATCTGATTTGATAAACACCCTGCAGAAACATTTGATGTTCTGACATGTCTGTCAGCCCTTTAAGATGGTAGCATTTTGTTTGTGTGTCCTCCTGGTTCATAGCCCCTTTTCTCCCACCTCATTCATGCCCCATTGTAGCAACATGGTGTTGATGCTCCTCTGCCTGCGGCTGTCCACCTCCAAGTAGCTAATTCAGTCTCTCTCTCACACTACCCTCTTCACTGGAGGAGTCAAAGTCTACATTTAAATTTGGATCTATCACAGTACAGTGGCTCAGACCATCCTTGTGCTACCTGCACTCACTACAGGGGACCTGGGAGACACTCTTCCACTAACTGCTCTCTCCTATGGTCTTACAAGCAATAAAATCCTCAAAACTTCCTAGTCTTCAGTTTTCTAAGCCCACTAGCTAATAGTTTTAGCTAACAGTCACTGTATACTGACCTATCATTTCCTTTGAATAAGCAAGCCATCGATACTCCATGGGGCCCTTGTGTAAAATTGTAGAATCTGTCTAAAATCTTGGTCAATTGACCCCATAAACAAACTCAATTGCCTGCCTGCTGTCCTGCACAGTTCCAATCCCACAGTCTAGCTGCCCCGAAGAAAATTGACCAGTGGTGGGAAGATATAGTGGGGATCATTGCTGACAAATTCTTCCCTGGCTCAAAGTCTATTAGAATCAATCTTGTAAAATTCTGACAAAGTGAAGCCAAGTTTGTGATCAAGTGCTGGAATAAAGGTTGAATGTGCTAGTCGATCTCAGATATGAGAGTGTTACAAATCATGGCTGCAGCATCATGGCTCATCGGGTTCATACTGGCCCCATTCGTATTCCCTCCCCTTTCCCCAGAGTCGCATCCTGAATTTCATTCCTTTCAGGTGGTGATTATCCAATTTCTTACTGAGACATGATTGAGATTAATTTTGCAGGAGAATCACAACAAAAGTGAAACATGTGTAACGAAGTGTTTCAGGCCATACTCATTCGTGCCTTTTACCAATGAGCTAAAATGATTTTTAGAACAGCTATGTGGGACTATGGTGAGTGCTTTATTTTCTATTGTCTGCTGTTTATTCACTTGAAATGAACTTGATGGTGGGCTTACGTATCATGCTGTGAAATTCTTGTGAGATGCATATTTATAAAATCAGTACCTAAGTTGAAAGTACAGCAATCCAAGAGTGAAATGTATTTCTTTTGGAGGACTTGCATACAGTTGCTAATGAGCAATCCAAGATCTGGATATTTATCAATAATTGCAGTAATCAGAATATTCGGATGATCAAATCATTTAATTTACTGGTTCTCAAATTTAGTTTCAACAGCCATACAGTCTATGTCTAGGCCTATCTCCACTGTTTGGGTGGGGCTAACTGCAGCCAGTTGTGAATGTTGATGACTCCTTCACTCAACTCCAAGGCAATTAAAGATTTCCTGTTTTGAAAGATAGATTTTCCTTCTTTATTGTGACATAGTTGCCTTCCAGTCAACACTGAATTTTACTAAACGAGTTATATCATTAACAGGCCTCATTCCTGTGCATTTAGATGCAGATGTAGTTGATTAAGATATTAAGTATCAAAATTTGCTTGAGGGTCCTCTTGCAGCACAGTGATAGTGTCCCTACCCTTGTACGTGGAAGCCCAGATTCAAATCCTACCTGCCACAGAGGTGAATACTAACATCTCTGAATTGGTTGATTAGAACAACAAAGGTTAAATTAATAAAAGTGTCAAAATTTGCTTGTGGGTATTTGTGGCTTAGTGGTGTGTCCTTACCTCTGAGCCTCAAGGTCTGGACTCAATTCCCATCCTGCTCCAGAGGTGTGCAAGAACATCTCTGAACAGGTTGATTAGGGAAAATATCTCAAAATTTGCTTTTTCAGATGGACCTGAAAAATTGTTTATAGCCCTAATTAACTGAAGTGCTTTAGTATTCAACAGACTGAAAATTTCTCAAGGGCACTTATTAATTAATATCATTCTGTAAGTTTCACCTGAAGCTTTATTGAACAGATTTACAAATGATGTAAATTAACGCATATACACACACTAATTGTTGTTGACTTTCACCTTAATAAAACACTGCAGTTTAAGACAAACAAGTGAATCATAGAAAATTCACCTCATAAGAAATTGCTTACTCTAGTTTGTTAAAGCAACAGTTATCTTTGATAAACTAATTGTTGATACTTTTACTCAAATTCTTTGTAAATGAGGCACCAGACAATGATAAAAAAAATTATCCTGTTGCTTATATGTAACCCAATTGCAATAAACCCTGGCCTGAGAGGAGAGAAAGGGAACAGCTTCCTCATTTTTAAAAATATGAAACTATAGCTTATTGATTTATACTGAACATTTTATCTTGACATTCCAATTCATTCAATGTTAATTTTTATTGAGTTGAGAATGAAGTTGCAGA
Source organism: Chiloscyllium plagiosum (assembly GCF_004010195.1). Classification (NCBI taxonomy): domain Eukaryota; kingdom Metazoa; phylum Chordata; class Chondrichthyes; order Orectolobiformes; family Hemiscylliidae; genus Chiloscyllium; species Chiloscyllium plagiosum. Next base: position 51,957,551 of record NC_057714.1, read on the forward strand.
AATGTTCGATTTTGAAACAAACATAATTTTGAGACAGGTAAATGGAAAAACAAGCAACCATTTACAATGTGTCTTGTTCTGGCTAAGCTTTAACCAAAGGAATCATGTCCCAGACTCGGGCTGAAAGACAGGTCCTGAGCAGGCATTGGCAATCCAACTGCATTGGCCATTTTCCTTCAGGTAAATTCCTAATTGGCCACCTACTGGCTTGAAGTGTCCAGTCTCCCAATGCTGATGACCTCTTTATAGGACAAGCACCTCTGGAGTTCTGCAGCCCCACTAGAAGCACTGATTACACAAGTCAGAGACCCAAAGAATGCCTCTATATGGAGGCAACCTCAAACAGGAGAGTAACAATTAAAACTCAGTATGGCCAAGAGCAATAAGTCATGCTGATTTAAGTGGAGACAGCTTCAAGAGGAATGATAGGGCCGCAGCTGTCTCTCAGGTTATGGAACCTTCTGCTTCAGTGGCCTGGATGCCACAGGATCATTGCTTGCATGAAACTTGTCGCCTCAGCATGTGGTGGTTTCTGCAAAGCTGTCAGCATTTTATAGCTAATACACATTCTGGTTGGAGCCCTTTCTGGAGGGTTGGTAAAGGCAGGTCTTTTCCAACTTTGGAATACTTGTTATATGGAAACTGAAATATGTCCTTTGTTAGAGCTTTTTGTCAGTTTTTGTGCAGCAGGTAGATCCACGTGAACTGATGCTACAATGCCATAGCCCCTTTTGCACATGCTCAGTGGCTATTCGCAGAAAAAGACATACAGTCGGTTCCGTTATAATGTACATTTCTTCAACGCAAATTGGCTATAATGCAATTGAAGAATTTAGACCATTATCTGTAGAACACGAACTTTGCTTATCTGTATTGGCTATAATATGACTCTGGTCCCATTGGTTTAAATTGTGCTGCTATTACACAATTTTCTTATAATGCAGGATCGCATGGGAATGGCACTATCACGTTATATAATTAAGCCTTTCCTCAATATCCCTTTGAACTTTTCAAGCAACCAATAAACCGTTTAGTTGATATAAATATCGGATGCTTTCTGTTCTCCTGTAAAGTGAATATTTTAGTGGTAAGGGATCATTAACTACATGATTAATTCAAAGGCTTGGATCCATAAGGATGAGTTCAGTTCCCATTTCAACAACGAAGGACTTAACTTAATTTATTAAAAAGGTCTGGACTAAAAAGGTTGCTGTCGCTAATGTTGACCATGAAATTCACGTTGACAAAATTCTATTCAGTAAGGTCTTCTGGGAAAGCTTCTGGTCTAAAAATGAATAAAATGGAAAGCAGTGGATGGTTAGTAGGATAGGCAGGAATCCAGATTTGAGGTTACAATCAGATCAGCCATTTTCTTATTGACTAGTGGAACAAACTCAAGGAGCTGATTGGCTTACTCCTGCTCTTTGCTCATAAGCTCACTTTTTTGCTTGCCCACCATAACATTGACTGCCTTTTAAATCAAACATTTGTTGACTCAGCCTTGAATATGTTCAATCATCCAACCTCCACTGCTTTCTAGAGTAGGGAATTTCAAAGCTTAACAAATCTCTAAGAGGAAAAATACAGCTCACCTTTGATGTAAATTGGGAGACCCCTTTAGTTTGTAATTATGTTCCCTACCTCCAGATTCTCCAATAAGAGGAAACACTCTGTCTTGCATCCTCCCTCTCAAGCCCCTACATAACTTTAAATGTTGCAATAAGATCTCATCTCATTCTTCTAAGTGTCAATGAGTGTAGGCACGGTTTACGTATCCTTTTCTCAAAGACCAGCCCATACAGTCATTCCTCTGTATCCACAAGGATTCAATACCTGAGAACCCCTGTGAATGATGAAATTCGTGAGTGAGGAGCTCGTTAAAAATTGTGGATAAGTGATTTTTGTCTGCAGATGTTGATTTTTGTTACTTATTTTCTGGCACTGACAGGCGAATTCACGATTCGTGATTTAGCAGATACAGAGGACTTATTGTATACCTGGAATCAGCTTGGTGAACATTCTCAGAGCAGCTTTCAATGCATGCATATTCCTCCTTAAATAAACAAGATACAACTGTAAGTGCAGGCCCTGTATAGTTATAGCAAGACTTCCCTACTTTTCCCATCCACCCATAAGACCATAAGACATTGAAGCACAAATAGGCCATTCAGCCCATTGAACCTCCTCCGACATTCAATAAGTCCAAGTCTGTCCTCATAAAACTCAACTCATTCACTTTCCTGCTTTTGCCTCATAACCCTTCATTATCTTACTGATTACAAATCTGTCTGTTTGAACTTTGGATACACTTAATGGCACAGTATATACAAACTCTGCACATAAACATTCTACAGAATCCCTGGTAGGGAATTCCTACACATCTTTTTTTTAGATTAGATTACATTACAGTGTGGAAACAGGCCCTTCGGCCCAACATGTCCACATCGACCCGCCGAAGCATAACCCACCCATACCCCTACATTTACCCCTTACCTAACACTACGGGCAATTTAGTATGGCCAATTCACCTGACCTGCACATCTTTGGACTGTGGGAGGAAACTGGAGTACCCGGAGGAAACCCATGCAGACACGGGAAGAACGTGCAAACTCCACACAGTCAGTTGCCTGAGGCGGGAATTGAACCTGGGTCTCTGGCACTGTGAGGCAGCAGTGCTAACCACTGTGCTACCGTGCCGCCCACACTTTGTCCTAAATGTGTGACCCAATATCTTGAGATAATGCCTTCTGGTCTCTTCTATCAGGGGAAGCAACTTCCCCACATCTACCCTGTCGAGCCTGCTAAGAATCTTGGATGTTTCAATATGTTGCCTATCATTCTTATAAACTACAATGAGTACAGGCTCAACCTTTCCTCCTGGGAAAATTACTCCATACCTGGAATCAGCTCATGGATCTTCTCTGGACTGCCTTGAATGCCACTGTATCTTTTCTCAGATAAGAAATTCATAACTCTTCACAGAGTTCCAACTTGTATCTTGTACAGTTTCTGTGAGAATTCCCTATTTTTATATTCCATTCCTTTTGAAATAAGGACCAACATTCCATTTGCCTTCCCCATTATCTGTTAAACTTGTGGCTTAGTTTTTAGTGCTTTATGCTCAAGAATTCCCAAATCCCTCCATGCCTCAGCTTTCTTCATTTAAATCATGTTCACCAGCTTTATTCTATTCTTCCTGTTAAACTGCATAACCTCATATTTTCCCACATTATATTCCATCTTCTAATTTTTTGCCCACTCACTTAAGCTGTCTATATCCCTCTCCAGACTCTTCATATCATCCTCAATACTTACTTTCTCCCATGTTATTTTTGTGTCATCTGCAAAATTGGCAAAAGCACATTCACTTTCATCATCCAAGTCATTAATATATATAAATATCTAATTGTGGCCATAGCACTCGTCACTGTGGCACTCCATTACTTGCATGCAATTTCACTTGCAATAATTCTTTTCAGCTTCTAAGTACTTTTTTATAACTGCAGTCAGATTCTTCTCTACTGCACCATTCTTCAGTCCCTCTCATTTTTTTCCTATTTGCTCACAGAATGTGGATGTCACTGGCTAGGTCAGCATTCACTGTCAATGTCAGTGTCCTGGAGAAGTTGACAGTGAGTTGTTTTTTTGAACTGCTGCAGTCCTTGGGAAGTACGGACATGAACAAAGCTGTTAGGAAGGGAGTTCCAGTATTTTAGTAGGACCATCAATATGGTCTAGAGGTAAACATGCAGGTGGATGCGTTCCAATGCTCCTGCTGGTCTTGTCCTTCAAGGTAGGTGAAGTCGCTGGTTTGTCAAAGGACATTTAATAAGTTTTTGCAGTGCATTGTGCATTGATAGTGAAGGGAATAAATATTCAAGGTTGTAGATGGGATGCCAATAAAGCAGGCTGTCTCGTTCTGCTTGGTGTCAAGCTGCTTTCATGGTGTTGGAGTTGCTGGTATACAGGCAAGTAGCATATTCAATCACACTTTTGACTTGTACCTCTTAAGGTACAAGCATATTTTAGCCACATCAACTTCACAACTACTTTTTCAAATGAGGTGAAATATCTTGCAACTTTACTCTCTATAAATGTATGCACAAAACGCAGAATTCTGTTAAATCAAATCTCTCATTGGAATTGGAATTATTCTGAGTTACTACCTCTCCTTTGTTCTTTTAACTTTACTTGAGTGAATTCATGTTGTCTGACTTCCCTCTCTGTTTGGTGTTCAAGCTGTTTCCTTTCTTTGTCTTTCTCCTTGTTTTCTTTCTCTCTTTATTTATTTTCTCCTCTCTTTCCATTCAAGCCTTTTCTTATCCATTTCTCTTTCCCTTACGCTTTTCATTCTCAACCCTTTCCATTTTTCTTTTTTTATTCTTAACGAATTCTAGCAATGACATGTCTGTTTCAGGTTTTCCTCCTTTTAATTCTAAATGCTGGGTAATCACTTTTAATACCTCAGCCTTTCGAGATCCTGTTTTATTCCAACCTTTAATAATCTGATAACAATCGCTGTTTGCCTAAAGTTAAAGATTTAGAATAATCCAGTTATGGTTTCCACTCCGAGAAAATTCTTAGCAACACTCAAATCCATTGGAAATTCTAATCCATGTAGTATACTTCACAACACTTCACCTGCTTCTATTCTCAGTACTTCCATGTACACATCTCTTTAAAGGTTCACAGATCCCTCTCAACTTTAACGAATTCTACCCCGCAAAGAATCATCATTTTGTCATGATTCCAGCTGATGGTAATAGCAGGCAAGATGGATTCTAGAGTGAAACCTGCCTTAATTATCCAGAGGTTTAATTCTTTTGTAATTTGTTTGTTTCAGTGGCTACCACCATGGCAATGTATATTTTAATTTCTCACTTGCTTAGTCAAACATTATTGAAATATAGTTCAATTCGGGGGTCCAATAGATTTTCCAGACTTGTCATACAGAACTGAACGTGAAGTCTCCCTTAGAGGAAAAGCCACAAGGAAGTTTAGTGAGAGCTGAACATCCACCTGATGGCGGTAGTATTCCAGGAAAAATTTAACTTGTAAGAGGAGAAACCATTCTCAAAACAGAAGGAAAAGGATATTGATACCTTACAGGAGACATCACTAATAGAAGCCAACTGGACATGCCACGGACTTAAACACAGAATTACCCATTGGAACATCAAAATAAAGAACCAAGCTTCAAACATCAACTAGCCCACACAATCACAAAATTACTCTGGCGCATGAGGAGGTTATTTGGCTCATTGCATCTTCATCAGTTCTTCGAATGAGTATTAGGACTTAGTGCCGTTCTCCTGCCTTTTCTGTAACATCCTGATTATTGTTTCCTTTTCAAATAATCATCTAATGCCCTCTTGCATGCCTTGATTTATCCTGCCTCTGTTACACTGCCAGGCAGAGCGTCCTATCACACTCTCAGCTATCTTACTCCCAGCCTCAACACCCTCCCATTTATCTCACCATCCCCTCGGCTCACAGCCTCATTCCTGATGAAGGACTTTTGCCTGAAACATCAATTCTCCTGTTCTTTGGATGCTGCCTGATCTGCTGTGCTTTTCCAGCACCGCACTCTTGACTCAAAGTAGAGTCATACAGATCCACAGAAATAGGCCCTTCAGCCCACCCTGTCCATGCTAGTTAAAATAAACCATCTATATATTCTAATCCCATTTTCCAGCATTGGGCCCATAGCCTTGTGTGCTTTGGCATCACAAGTACACATCTAAAAATATTTAATGGTATGAGGGTTTCTGCTTGTTCCATCCTTACTGGCAATGAGTTCCAGATTCCAACCAAACTCCAGATGATAAAGTTTTTCTTCACATCTCTTCCAAACCATATGCCCCTTACCTTAGATCTATACCCCTCATCAAATATACCCCTGTCTTTCACAATCTTTCTATAAGAGGAAGCAGTTTCTCCCTGTCTATCTGTCAACACTGATCATGATATTAACAATTTTGAAAAAATGTCCTCATAGCTTTCTCTTCCCCAAGAAAAACAGCTCCAATTTCTTCAATCCATTTTCATAGTTGATGTTTCTCATCCATGGAATCATGCTTGTAAACCCCTTCTGCACTTTCTCCAATGTGCCGGTATCCTTTCTGAAGTGGAATATGCACAGTTGTACAGCTGAGCTCTAACTAGTATTTTGTACAAGTTCACATAGCCACCTTGTTCTTGTACTGTGTGTCTCTGTTAACAAAAGCCTATAATCTGGTGTATTTTATTAACTGCTCTCCCAACCTGTCCTGCCAAGTTTAAAGATTTACACACTTATATATCCAGCCCAATCCATTTTGTGTATTATGACACACAAAGGAGGCAAATATCAGATTATATCACATCAGTCTTCATTGAGTAAAATTTGGAAAAATGCCTAAATCTTACAGACATTGATCACTGAATGCTGCAGTGAAGGATTAAGATTTGGGAATGTGGCCAGCAAACATATTCAGTTGCTAATCCTGAAGCAGGTTTTATACCTGGATTGCAACAAAAAGAATGAATACAGAATTTATGTACATTGTCATCCCAATTTTTGTGTTGTTCTTTTATATTGACCTGGTGCTGGAACGCTCAGCAGTAACAAACAGCAGAAATATTCTTTGTGCCCAATTATTATAGCAGAGTGTGTTACAATAATGGTAAACATGGACTATTGATATTCAACCTCCATTCATTTGATTTTAATACTTAAGATCTTGAAGTGATTTTTAAAGAGGACAAATACTGACCTAAAATGTATGCTGTGATCACCTGACTATCAACTGAGATAAATTAAAGGAACCCATACGGAATACGTCAACTGTCTGCACAGAAATGACCATTTATCCAAAGACAGTGAAACCAGACAATGAAGTCAGTGTCAAGACATTCACATTTCTTGTTTAATTCACAGCTGAAAAGTTGTTTAATTCACAGCTGAAAGGTTGCCTGTGGAGTATTCCACTTTGAAAGAAAATGGAAATTCACTTGCTAATGTACAAACAAACCATTTTTCAGTACTTTACTTGGCAGGGTAGAGGGAGAAGAAAATAATGAATTCATAACAACAGAAGGTGTGCTGTCTTTTCTTTCCTGTTTCTCTCAGCTTCTGAAGTCAGTGCCCAATAAAAAAAAACAGCTTAGGAAAACAACTATTCACAAAGAACTCTAAAATCCTACAGATTTAACTACTGCTGAAGATATAACAGCTGAACAGTCATGGAATCAGGTTCCACACTTAAAACTCAAGGACTCTAAGAACTTTAAACTGCAGTTTATTTACTGTTTATGTCCCACTTCCATTAAACGTATTATCTGTAATTGTTAATGTTTTTTTCTTGGGGTTAATACTTAATAAAAGTCATGTTTTTTTCATTCAAAGAAACCTTGCTAATTTGTTTTCTATCAAATTATGCTTTCGTTGAAAAGTGATCGCTGCTCGCTAAATTAAAAAAATGTTTTATTGTTGTCTACAGTGGGCTTAAAAAGAGGTCAGTTGATTTCTGCTCCTCAACTGGTCATAACAATCTCCAGTTTCTCAGCTTTGACCAGTATGTAATCGTGGCTGAAATCTTTCTAGGACAGTGGGGCTGCGCATTCATACTGAGAATTAGGGACATAGGAACAGAGTAGACCATTAAGCACATCGATCCTGCTCCATCATTCATGATCATGGCTGACCAACCACTTCATGCCTGCCTCCCCACGTTAACCCCATATCCCATTATGTCTTAATATTTAAAAATCTTCAATTTCTACTTAAAATAATACTCAATTACTGAGTTTCCACAGACCTCCAGAGTAGAGGAATCCAAAGGTTCAAAATCCTCTGAGTAAATAATTTTTGCTCTTCTTGATCCTGTGTGTCTTCTTCTTATTTTGTAATTGTATCCCCAAACAGGTGAAACAGCTTCTCTGAATTGATACTGTCTATTCTTTTTTTTAGAATCCCGACAGTGTGGAAACAGGCCCTGCGGCCTAACAAGTCCACACCGACCCTCCAAAGAGTCACCCACCCAAACCCATAACTCTATATTTACCCCTGACTAATGCACCTAACCTACACATCCCTGAACACTACGGACAATTTAGCATGGCCAGTTCACCTACCTGCACACTGTGGGAGGAAACTGGAGCACTCGGAGGAAACTCACGCAAACATGGGGAGAATGTACAAACTCCACACAGACTGATCCCAAAGCTGGGATCAAACCCAGGTCCCTGGCGCTGTGAGGCAGCAGTGCTAACCACTGAGCCATCATGCTGCTTGTTAAGTATTCCTTCAAGTATTTGTAGGTTTCAATGACATTACCTTTATTCTTTAAATTGCGAGAGAACATGAGCCCAGTTTGCCCAAACTCTCTTCATAGGACATCCTACCATCCCAGGAACAAGTCTGGATGGCCTTTGTTGTACTCCCTCAATGACTGTGATATTTTTCTAAAGGTAAGGGTCAAAAACAGTACAGAGTACTCCACCTGCAGTTGAAACAAGACTTCGCTATTCCTGTATTTGGATCCTCTGGCAATAAAGAGTAACATAACATTAGCTTCCCTAATTGCTTGCCACATTTGGAGGTGGAGTGCAATCTTGCTTCAGCAAGCAAGTGAGACCGGGAGCTGCAGTTTATGGGCAACGACCAAATAATAACTGCCTTTCAGCCTGCTATCTTTTTTGGGATGGTGGCTCACCCTCACAAGCTGCCAAGCCAATTTGTGGGCTACCACACTAATCTATGAGTCATCCATTCTCCTCTCTGATCTTATTTCCCCCTTTCCAATTTTCTCATGATTCAAGAAGTAATCTAGGGATTATTATTTTTGTTGGTCTGCATTTAAATTTCACCCCAGGTTGCTTGTACTCACTCAGCAAAATCCCTTTGCTCGTCCTCCTATTTTAATTGTTTTCCATTCATCTCTGGCGAGGCCACCATTTATTGTCTATCTTTAATTGCCCTGGAGAGGGAGGTGTTGAGCTGCTTTCTTAAACAACTGCTCTGCATGGGGTGCTGGGGGCAGGTGAGATTCATCCAAGTCAAATGAAATGCAGTTTGGAGATGAACCTGCAAGTGTTGGTGTTTCCATGTGTCTGCTGCTCTTGTCCTTTCAGTTGATAAAGGTCAGGGATTTGGAAGGTGCTGTCAATTTTTTGCAGCCACATCAGTACATATGGTCCACAGCTAAGATGTTTTTCTGACTTTTGTCTTGCTTTAGTCATAGTTGATCTTTCAGGAAATACTGGAGTCAAGGTGGGTCTCAGAGAACTTGAAAATGGTTAATTTAACACCCCTGTTTAAAAAGGAGGGAGGCAGAAGATGGGAAATTATAGGCTGGTTAGCCTGACCTCAGTTGTGTGCAAGATCTATGTTATCTTATTAAGGATAAGACTGCAGAGCATGTGGAAGTGCATAGTAAAAATGAGCTTAGTCAGCACGCCTTTGTTAAGGGAAGATCATACCTGACAGATCTGTTTGAACGCTTTGAGCAGATTACATACAAGTTAGACAAAAGAAAGTCTGTGGACATGATCTATTTGAATTTCCAGAAGACCTTTGGCAAGGTGCCACGTAGGAGGCTTCTAAATAAAAGCCCATGGTGTTAGGGATGAATTATTGGCATGACTTAGGATTGACTGATTGGCAGGAAGCAGACAATGGGAATAAAGCAGTATTTTTCAGGATGGCAGTTGATGACTGATGGAATTCTGCAGGTGTCAGTGTTGAGACCACAACTAATCACATTAATGATGTAGATCAAAGAATTGAGAGCACTGTTGCTGTGTTTGCAGATGACACAAAGATGGGTGGAGGGGTAGGTAGTGTTGAGAAAGCGAGGAGGCTACAGAAGGACTTCGACAAGCTAGGAGAGTGAGCAAAGAAGTGACAGATAGAATGCAATATGGGAAAGATCGAGGTTTCTCTCTTTAGTTGGAAGAATAGGGTGTAGACTATTTTCTAAATGTTTCAGAAAAGGCTTTACACATTAAATGATCTGGATGAAGGAACTGAGAGTATTCTGGCTATTTTTACCCCTCTGGGGACCTGTCTACCTTTATGCAATTTAAGATTTCCAAAACCTCCTCCTTCAATATATTGACAATAGAGTATTCACACTGCTAAGGATGTGTAAGGGTCTGGTCAGACCACATTTGGAATATTGTGAGTAGTTTTGGGCTCTGTATCTAAGGAAAGAAATGCCAGCATTAGTGTTCCAGAGGAGGTTCACAAGAATGATCCTGGGGATGAAGGGATTGACATATGAGGAGCAATTGGGGACTCTGAGTCTGTATTCAATTAGTTTAGAAGGATTGTGGGTGGGGGAATCTGAATGAAACTTACAGAATACTGGGAGGCCTGGATAGAATGGACATGGGGAAGATGTTTCCATGACTCGACAAGACAATGACCCAAGTGCACAGTCTCAGAGTGAAAGTACTCACCTTTAGAACTGAGGTGCGGAGGAATTTCTTGAGCCAGAGAGTAATTAATTTGTTGAACTCATTGCCTCAGAAGGCTGTGGAAGCCAAATTATTGAGTCTATTTAAGGCAGAGATAGGTAAGTAGGTTCTTGATTAGTAAAGGGATCAAAGGTTACAGGAAGAAGGCAGGAGAATGGTGTTGACAAGTATGTCCATTATGGAGCAAAGTTATTTGGCTGAATGGCCTAATTCTGCTCTGGTGTTATCCTCTCATGGATGCCAGTTTGTGATAGTGCTTGACTAGACATAGAGCTCTTGTTGTATTCATTGAATTTCATCTTGTTTTTTGATCCTTCTTGTGCATTGAACTATTAAAGTTCAACTCTTATTAACATTGCTAACCATTTGCCTTTTGCTTGATCAAAGACACCCCGATTCCAATCATCTTAGTAGTACATGAGCACTGCAGTTTATGTTTATGTTCAGTTTGTGATCAGTTTATGTTCAGAGTTGATTGGGCTAAACAATACATGCACAATTCTTGATTGGTTTCCTTAAAAGTAATGGTCATTTTTGTGACATCACTTCCTACTGTTTCCTCATTCATTCTTTATCATCCAAATCATTTTATATAATTGTTCCTCTTAGCTTACTGTTTCCATAAATTTTTGCGAAGATAGAGTAGCACCAATGAACAATTTAGGCATCTGCCTAGAATATGGTGTACCACCTCCTACTGATTAACTATTATCCCAGGTATCACAATTGATACATCTGAATATTCTTCAAAACATGATCAATATCCTTTACTGACAAGAACCATGTATAAATCCACACTAACTGTTGAGACCTAAAATAAATTAAAGCTCAAAATAACTATAGAAACTAATATATTTAGACCGATTACATACTTTAAGTTATGATTTTAAAACATAACAAATCTGCTTATGTTTTTATATTCTCACCTCAAAGCTATAATCTCTCGTGTTAGCCCAAGTATACATTAACTAGAAACATAAAACAGTGAACACAAAATCATGAACCTTACTGTTAACCTAGCTCTATGGATACAGAAAATAATTGTTTTAAAATTGATCATAATCAGAAATATACGATTTAATTCCTCACTTGCTTAATCAAATCAAAATGATTATATTTTGAAAAATTTTACAAAATACTGAATATTTGCTTATTTATCTCATGAAGAGAGAAGGATGACACCAGGAAAATTAAGAATTTTACTTTGCAAGTTTTATTAATTTATGATCTCAGTTATCTGCAGTACAAATTGAAAGAGATCCTATACTCTGGCCATATGATCAAGTAAATGGGGTTATAATGCTCTGTTTAACCTGTATTCTTTGTGTGTAGTTTTCCCACTGGAAGCAAGGGATCATGAAATTATCTTTGTTTGGAATCCAAATGTAAATAGCACTGGTCCCACAGAATGTTCATATACATTCACCACAAATCCTTCAAAGGGCCACTGATATTTTGCTTACCATTAAAATTCAATTACTACATTCTATTTAATAACTACATTAGTAACTCATCCTAAAATTCTCATTAATTATAATATCAGTTTGTGATGTAATCTGCTGCTCATTTGTCCAATCATCAATAGCATCAATCTGTTTGTCTTAATTTGGTTTATTATCTGGAATACAACTTGAAGATTTATTTGCTTTCATAGTTCAAAAATAAATTCAATTAATCTGTTTGTATGCATCTAGACGTGATAAGTGGTTAAGTATGAGTGATTTCATTTTGCTGACTAATATATTATTATTATTCTTTTAATATTTTTACTCTTGTGGATTTCATTTGGCTTGGTTGATTTAGCTCAGTTCAGCTAAGTCATAAAGATACTGCATGGCTGGCATTAGTAATATTCCTTGAACCATAATGAATTCCTTTCCCTTGAGGTACAACATCTCAGAAATCTCTGACTACCAGATGATTGATAACACAGAAAAAAAAATCTGATATTGGCTTCCCATCAGTGAAATCTGAAAGGACACAAGAATGCTTCTGTTATACCCAACAACAAATAATGGAGCCTATTGCACAATTGTATCATTTCTTACACCAACAACATTATTTTACTTTAGGAAATAGACACATTACTGCAATTTGTAATGATGAACTACATACATTCTGTCTTAAACAGAATTAAAAAATAAGAGTTTGTCTGGCTATCTTCCAGTTTTGTTCATGAGTAACATTAATTACATTTGGAAGTTGCAGTGACACGCAGATGTGTCACAGACTATTCTTAGTTTCCTTTGTTTATATTTTTGCTTTCTCCTTAGAAAAATATCAAAAGGCAGCATCAAAATAAGATAAAGGTCATACTGCCAAAGCATTAATTAGATCCAAAAAACTTGACATATTGTGAAGGTTATAAGTATGATAGGTTTGACAAGATTCCAGTTCAGATCCTTCATTTCGAAATAAACATAAGTGTAATCCCATGAATTTTTGAGAAGCAATTGTAAATTTGTGTCACCTAAAAGAATTTTATTTTTCGCTGGGTACTCATCTTAACAGATTCCTCAACAATTAATTGGCAAAATGTAAGGATATATAAAAGATGAATATGTCATTTCCTTTTGCTTGAGATCTTGACAGGTGTGCACAGAAAAATTTTTTTTTGGACAAAGACCACACTAAAAAAGTACTAAATGCTGTGCTTTTTGTCTTAGTAAGTGTTGCTGTTTGCACGACTACTGTTTCAGGGCTTACATTCATATTTGTATTCCACCTGATTTTAATCAATAATTGTCAATGGAAGAAACTGCCTAAAGAATTACTGTCAATAGAAAGATCAATTACAATTCAACAATTTCTGTCCAGAATCGGTTTTCAGGTTTGCAAGCCATTTTTAGAATTCCACGTACAATGGAGCTTCCTCTATTTTCTTCTCCAGTTCTTGATTTTGCTGAAATTATTGGTCTTGAGAATTTTTTGCAACTCAGTCTTGTGCCTGATCATGCCTCATTGAACAGCCCTCTCACAGAAATGTCCTTTTGTCTGGCTTAAGTACCAAAGAAAGAATGCTGCCTATATTGATGTGATTAGTCCCAGCTCGAAGGGAGATGGCTGGGTAATTCCACTGACAATCATTCCTGCAGATTGTACTGCTATAAGTTTGATAGTTTGGAGATAATGTTGTGAGCAGGTGAGGAGAGACATGTTACTTCCATCTTTTGAAACACCTTCTTGATTGATTGTAACAAATTTTAGTTATTGCTTAGCATGTAATCATATTATTTGTTAATTGAAAATGTAGTCTAGATCAAAATGACAAAGTTGTTTGCAAGGTTTTCTTGAGTGAAAGAAAGAATTTTTTTGCCTGAGGGAAAAAAATAAAGCTTCCACAGAGACATAATTAATTGGTTTAAAAGAGAGAACGTCTGGTATAGTTATGAATAACAAAAATCTCTCAATTTAAAAAAGTCTTAGTGTCCTTGGATTTCTAACCTGAAACAACAGTTATATAATTGTTGACAGGTATTCTTACCAGTTGCAGAATTTGTAAATGTTCTTGAGTTATTGGTAAATGGCTGTTTTCACGCCAACGCTGCCTTCTGTGATGATGTGATATAGATATTATACTCAGAATTGAATGCAATACTCCGTCTAAGTCCTGTACTGTCTGCTGCTATTAATAAAGCCTATTGTACCATATGCTTTATTAACCATTCTCTCAACCTGCCCTGCCACATTTAAGGACTGCCTATCTGTTCTTCTGCTCCCATTAGAAATTGTGGGGATTGACTTCCTTAGAGTCTAGGTTAGCATAACAATATAAGGAACCAGGAGCAGGAGTAGGCAATTTAGCTCATACAGCCTGCTCTGTCTTTCAATAGAATAATAGCAAATCTCATTTTGGCCCCAACTTCACTTCCCTATCTGCACCTGTAAATCTTCAAGCCATTATTAATTAGAAACCTGTCTATCTCCACCTTAAATGTATTCAGTTTCCCAACATCCATTACATTCTAGGGTAGTGAATTTCACAGATTCTCAACCCTTTGAGAGAAGGATTATTGCCTCATCTCAGTTTTAACTTTGTTTCTTAACCATGTATGTTTTGTCCCCCTCTTACAATTAATCCTCCTGTCTGGAGTATATGTTGGCTGGGTGGAATTAATATTTGCGGATCGTCCAGAGAGCTCTGGGACATCTGCACCAACCAATCCCACCACCCCATGGCTGAACACTTCAATTCCCCCTCCCACTCTGCCAAGGAAATGTAGATCCTGGGCCTCCTCCATTGCTAAACCCTTACCACCTGACACCTGGAGGAAGAACGCTTCATGTTCGGCCTTGGAACCCTGCAACCACATGGGACCAATGTTGATTTCACCAGTTTCCTCATTTTTCTTCCCCTTACATTATTCCAGTCCCAAGCCTTCAACTCTTCACCGCCCTCCTGACCTGTCCATCACCTTTCCCATCTATCTGCTCCACCCTCCTCTCTGACCAATCACCTTCTCCTTCCCTTTCATCTACCCTTTCAGCTACCTTCCCCCCCCCCCCCCCCCCCTCCCATTTATCGCTCAGCCCACAAGCCTAATTCGTGATGAAGGGCTTCTGCCTGAAACAATGATTCTCCTGCTCCTCGGATGCTGCCTGACCTGCTGTGCTTTTCCAGCACCACATTCTCAACTGAGAGGAATTAATATCTCCTTAAACTCTCCTACCTTACAGTCAGCCTGGCCAGTCCACTAGGACCAATTATGTTCTCATGCCTACATAATTACTTTTGTTTAAGTCCAGAATGGTAGTGTGAGACACCAGTTTCTCACCCTCAGATGGAATTTGAAAATCTACCATTCTATGATCACTCTCTCCAGGGGATTCCATAGAATGAGACCATTAATTAATCATCCTCATTACACTATACCAAATCTAGAATAGTGGACCCCCGGTTGGTTCCACAACACATTGCTCCATGAAACCAACTCATACATTCCACAAACTGTCCCTTGAGGCTACCCTTGACAATTTAATTAATCCAGTTGAGATGCATATTAAAATCTATCATGATTATTGCCATTCCTTTCTATCAAGCCACCTGTAATTCTTGGTTTATTCTGTGACTTACCATGGAACTATAGATTACTCCCACTGGGGAGTCATTTTTTCCTTGCTATTTATTATTTATACGCAGCTAGATTCTACGTCTTGATCTCTAGAGCCTATATCATTTTGCACTGCAGGCAAATGCTTATCTGTGTTATCTGCTATAAAGACAGCTGCAATGACCATGCGTCATTGAATTTGCACATGTATAAGGATAGTAATGGCCATCTGGAGCCTGAAATTTGGCTTTGCAAAGGCAGAGTGCAGATTTTAAGCAGTGAATTTGACAAGTGGCGAGTTATTAAATGTCAAATTTCTTTCTGACACATTTTAACTGGTATTTACTATGCTAAGAACTTAAGAAAAGTAAGAAAGCACATTTCTTCCAGCCTTAGGCAGCACAAACAAGTTCTGCTGAAGAATAACTGATTAAATAATTAGGTAAGCCAGTTCAATCTGATTGTTACAGTATAGCACCAAAGAGTAGAAACATAGAGGTCTCCATGCAGCTTGCAAGTGGAGTGTGGATTTCAAACAGTGTGAGGGAGGAGGATGAAGACTCATAGAATCCCTGTAGTGTGGATGCAGGCTATTTGGCCCATTGAGTCCGCACTGACACTCCCACACAGACCCACCCCACTCTATCCCTGTAACCTTGCATTTCCCATGGCTAATTCACTGAGCCTGCAAATCCCTGGACACTACAGGACAATTTCCCATGGAGAATCTTTGGACTGTGGGAGGAAACTGGAGCATGCAGACGAAGCCCACGCAGATACAGGGAAAATGTGTAAACTCCACACTGTCACCCGAGATTGGAATCAAACCTGGGTCCCTGACGCTGTGAGGCAGCAGTGCTAACCACTGCGCTACCATGCCACCACTAGGAGAAAAATGCTTTTTTATCAACTTTCTTCATCATTCCAATATGTGGCTCCTATTTAGGTACAGCAGAACGATTTAGTTGTGATTAACTGGCTTGCGATTGTATTTGTATTAATGAATACAATTAAGATATGGCAGCGCAGTTCTGCCTCGTGGCAACTCCAGCCTATGAGATGTGGGAAGCCATGGATCTACCATGTGCCTGAGATGAACAGATTGGCAGTAAGTAACATCCCCTGCATAAACTTGAGATTGAATAGCAGCTGCAGTCACTAGTGTGCATCCACAAGGCAAATTATGTGGATAGCTCACATAACAGCTTAGCCATTTGCAGGCAGATAAGGAATGGGTGACTGCAGGGCAGCTGAAAGAGCCAGTCAGGTTTCCTGACTGGGAAGCCACACAGTAATCTGCTGCCAGGTTGGGTAAGGATCTCTATTTCTCCCATTGTGGGCAAGGATGGGATGACTGTGATGGCCTTCTCTCTAATCCTCCCGATCCTTCCTTGACTATGGCATCTACTCTGCAAAACCAAAGAGGAAACAACTTTTCCACTTATCATTGGATTCCCTGATCCCTGAAGCCTGGGCCTCCCGAGACAATCTCTAGGTCCACAAACTACAGGTGTTCAATTAACTGACAACTTCTTGCAGCATGTGCTTTCATGGTGTTGATTCATCTTGAAGCACAGCAGTCAGCTTTGACTAATTGGGAGATTAAACTGGTGAGCTTTCTCAATGGGGAGGGTGGCAATCAGTCAGCCCGGGGACACCCTCCCCCACACTTAGCATACAGGGCACTAAATCTCAGCCAAAGCCTTCATTGCATATCCTAGATGTGTGTTCAAACCTCATGATTTAAGAATGTAAAGATGGATGGGACATGAAAACCTATTGTGTCTTCAAAATCATGCCAGAGGACTGCCAGGACATATTGGTGAAACCAATCTTTATTGACCTCCTCAATGCTTGGTACAAATGTACACAGTGCCTCTTGCCCAGGCTTCTGAGTGATCTGTTGTGTGATCTTTTCCTAATAATGGGTTCCTTCTAAGTGTCTTTCAGTTTGAGAAGGAATTGAGATGACTATCTACTGATTAAAGTAATAAAACAGTTTGAAGGCACAGGATCTGTGTGGATAGAGTTGAGGAGGCACAAAGGAAGAAAGACCCTGATGGGAGATATATACAGGCCTCCCTGGAGTAGTTAAGAACATGGGGCAGAAAATAAATCAAGAGATATAAAATGTATGAAAAAATGCTCTATTACAATAATCTTGGGGGACTTCAACATGCAAGTGTACTGGGAAAGTCAGATTGGCAGAAGAAAAAGAATTTGTGGAATGCTTATCAGACATTTTGTTTTTGGAGCAGCTTGTGATAGATCCCACTAGGGAACAGGCAATTCTGGTTTTCGTGAGGTGTAATGGGGCTACCTTGATTAGGGAGCTGAAGGTGATGGAATCTTTAGAGGGTAGTGACCATAATATGATAAAAGTCACCCTAGTACTTCAGAGAGAAGTGAGAATGAGGTGTAACTCTATTATAATTGAGTAAAGGTAACTACAAAGACATGAGGGACAAGCTGGCCAGAGTTGATTGAATGGGGAGCTTGGCAGAGAAGGTGGTGGAACAGCAATGTCAGGTGTTTCTGGGGGTAGTTTGGGAGGCACAGCAGAAATTCACTCCAAGGAAGAAACAACATGCCAAGGGGAGGGCAAGGAAACCATGGCTGACAAGGCAAATCAGGGACAGCATAGAAACAAAAGAGAAAGCTTACTACATGGTGAAGATTAATTGGAACTCATTTAAAAAAGCAGAGGATAACTAAAAATGCAATAAGAGGGGAGAAGATGAAGTATGAGGTCAAGCTAGCTAATAATCTAAAAGAAAATTGCAAGAGTTTCTTTTAGATATATAAAAATGTAAGAGAAAGGCAAGAGTGGACATTGGACCGCTGGAAAATGAGGCTGAAGAACAGTAACAGGAATGAAGAAATGGTAAAAGAACTGAATACATACTTTGCATCAGTCTTCATATTGGAAGACATCAGTGCCATACCAGAATCTCAAAAGAGTCAGGGAGCGGAGGTGAGTGTAGTGGCATCACCAAGGAAAATGTGCTGGGAAAACTGCAAGGTCTGACGGTGAATAAATCACTCGAGCCAGATGTACAACAGCCCAGAGTTCTGATGGAGATAGTTGAGGAGAGTGTGGAGGTGTTGATGGTGATCATTCAGGAAATATTAGAGTCAAGGTGGATCCCAGAGGTCAAGGGCTAATGTAACACATCTGTTTAAGAAAGGAGGAAGGTAGAAGACAGGAAATTATAGGATGGTAAGTCTGACCTTAATCATTGGTAGAAGCCCATTATTATGGATGAGATTGCAGAGTGCTTGGAGGTGCAAGGTAAAATAGGCTGAGTCAGTATGTCTTTGTCAAGAATAGGTCATACCTGACAAATTTGATAGAATGTTTGAGGAGGTAACGAGCAAGTTAAGCCAGTGGACATAGAGTCATAGAGTCAGAGAGATGTACAGCATGGAAACAGACCCTTCAGTCCAACCTGTCCACGCCGACCAGATATCCCAACCCAATCTAGTCCCACCTGGGGCTGTTTTCCCTGGAGCGTCGGAGGCTGAGGGGTGACCTTATAGAGGTTTGCAAAATTATGAGGGACATGGATAGGATAAATAGGCAAAGTCTTTTCCCTGGGGTCGGGGAGTTCCAGAACTAGAGGGCATAGGTTTAGGGTGAGAGGGGAAAGATATAAAAGAGACCTAAGAGGCAACTTTTTCATGCAGAGTGTGGTACGTGTATGGAATGAGCTGCCAGAGGATGTGTTGGAGGCTGGTACAATTGCAACATTTAAGAGGCATTTGGATGGGTATATGAATAGGAAGGGTTTGAAGGGATACAGGATGTGTTTGGATTTCCAGAAGGCCTTTGACAGGAGACTGCTCAATAAGATAAGAGCCTGTGATATCAGGGATGGAAATGTGTTGCTGGAAAAGCGCAGCAGGTGAGGCAGCATCTAGGGAACAGAGAATCGGCGTTTCGGGCATTAGCCCTTCTTCAGGAATGAGGAAAGTTGGTCCAGCAGACTAAGATAAAAGATAGAGAGGAGGGACTTGGGGGAGGGGCGTCGGAAATGTGATAGGTGGAAAGAGGTCAAGGTGAGGGTGATAGGTCAGACTGGGGTGGGG
>NC_057714.1:51977965-52010269 GCF_004010195.1 Chiloscyllium plagiosum
ATGGGCTAATGCCCGAAACGTCGATTCTCCTGTTGCCTAGATGCTGCCTGACCTGCTGCGCTTTTCCAGCAACACATTTCCATCTCTGATCTCCAGCATCTGCAGACCTCACTTTCTCCTCAAAGATTTCAACCTACTGCGAATCCTCTTACAAGGATGCCTTCCTTGAAGGAGCTCTCTTTCTCCCTCTACAAAGGTTTCAGTGAGTCCCTCTCTCACTGCACCCCCCAGGTCATCTCCTCTGCACAGAAGCTCTTCAGACCTCTTTCCGACGCCCCTCCCCCAAGTCCCTCCTCCCTATCTTTTATCTTAGCCTGCTGGACCAACTTTCCTCATTCCTGAAGAAGGGCTAATGCCCGAAACGTCGATTCTCCTGTTCCCTAGATGCTGCCTGACCTGCTGCGCTTTTCCAGCAACACATTTCCATCTCTGATCTCCAGCATCTGCAGACCTCACTTTCTCCTGTGATATCAGGGGCAAGCTACTGCTATGGATAGAGGATTGGCTGACTGGCAGAAGGTAGAGAGGAGGGGTTAAACGGTCTTTTTCATGATGGCAGTCAGTGACTAGTGGAGTTCTACAGAGGTCAGTGTAGGGACCACAACAATTCATGTTATATATTAACAATCTGGACGAGGGAATTGATGACACAAAGATAGGTGGAGGAGCAGATAGCATTAAGGAAGCAGGGACTTGGAGAGGCTAGGAGAGTTTTTCTTATTCATTTGTGGGATGTGGGCATCAGTAGCCAGTCAGCATTTATTCCCGTCCCTAGTTGTGCACGAGAAGATAGTGGTGAGCTGCCTTCTTGAAATGCTGCAGTCAGCAAAGAAGTGGCAGATGAAATACTGTGTGGGAAAATGTGAGGTAATGTGCTTTGGTAGGAAGTATAGAGGCTTCGACTCATTTCAAAATGGGGAAAGGCTTCAGAAAGGCTCCACTTAGGAGTCCTCGTTCAGGATTCTCTTGAGGTTAATATGTGGTTTCAGTTGGAAGTTAAGAAGACAAATGCAATGTTGGCACTCATTTCAAAAGGACCTGAACAGAAGAGCAAAAATGTACTGCTGAGGCTGTAGAAGGCTCGAGTCAGACTGTATTTGTAATATGGTGAGCAGGTTTGTGTCCTGTATCTAAGGATGTGCCAGCATTTGTGGTTCAGAGGAAATTTACAAGAATGATCTCAGGGCTTATCATATGAGGCGGTTGAGGACTCTGGATCTGTACTTGATTGAGTTTCAAAGAATGAGGAGGGGAAACTGATTGATTGAAACTTATTGAATATTGAGAGGCCCGGATAGAGTAGACGTGGAGAAGATGTTCCCACCAGTAGGAGAGACGGGAACCCAAGGGCACAGCTTCAGTGTGGAGGCCTCCATAACCAATTAATTGAGTGTATTTAGGACTCATATAGAATCTTGATTGGTAAGGGGATCAAGCGTTATGGAGAGAAGACAGGAGAATGAATTTGAGAAGCATATCAGCCATGATTGAATAGCAAAGCAGACTTAATCAGGTGAATGGCCTAATTTTGTGTTCCTATATCTTGTGGTCGTATAATCTTTGAAAATATATGATGTATCCATCAAGTCCAGAGAGTTTATGCTTTTTGAATTTAACTTTCTTCAATGTATCCTTTTTAAATTTTATATGCATTTATTCCAGTGCTCACCTCATCATTCAGTGCCATGTCTCCCTGTTCTATTTCCTGTGTAAAGATCAAAACAAAATAATTATTTAACCTTTCTGTTATATCTGTGGAATTATCCTATTTACTCATTAAACTTTCTGTTCTCAGCATACCCTTAATTTTGTGTATTTATGCATGTGTAAAATGTTATTATTTTGCTGAATGTCCCTTGTTATTTTTATTTTATATTCCCTTTTTGTCTCCGGACTTGTTTTTGGTTTTGACTTTAATGTTAATCTCTTCATGTCTTTCTTATCATGCGCTCCTATCTGTCATTTGGCCTCTTTCCTAAGCCCGAATTACTGATTTCTGACTTTTTTTTCACTCGTGGAGTAACACTAGTGGGTGGTTTGGTCTTTCTTTTTATAGATTTTTTGTTCTGCATTCTATTGCCTCCCATTTTAAGTGTTTCTTAATTTTGTTCCACATTGACAAAGAAAATGTTGTTACCCAATTTCTTTTCCCAAGTTTTACTCTCAGTCCCTTAAAGTAAGTCTTTCTTTCATCTGTTTTGCTGGGCTTTGTCATATTCATCTACTTCTCTACTATTGTTTTAATTATGCTCACTGTTGTCTCAATATTTCCCTATTTCACTTCTGTTATCTGTTCCAGTTCATTTCAAGATTCAATAATTAATTTTCACTGTTGGGCTTTTTTCTCTATTGGTTTAGAAATTAGTCCTGTACACATTATAGGAGCTTCATTCCTTAAACACTTTTGCCGCTTAGCTTCGTTTAACACCTCTTTTCGAATATTAGGTGGCCTATAGTCTGTAACTATAGTATGATTGGTTATGCAGTATTTTCTATCTCTATTCTTTTTATCTTATTTTTGCCTTGTTCATAGATGAGTTCCTTTATCTATCGCTATTGTTATCCCTAAGAAGTACAGCTAAATAAGAAAATAAGAACGAGCAGCAGAGTAGGTAATTCAGTCCCTCAAGCCTGCACTGCGACAGATGTCACGTTGGTCTCTCACCTGCTCACTCCCCATAACTCTAGAACTCATTACTAATTAAAAATCTTTCTATCTCCTTCCTAAATTTCCTCAATTTCTTGGCAGCCCACTGCATTCTTGGATAGTGAATTTCACAAATAATGACCCTTTGAGAGAAGTAATTTCTCCTCCTCTCTGTTTTAAATCTGTTACGTCCCTTATCCTAAAGCTATGACTTCTCATTCAAATTGTCCCACAAGAGGAAACCTCCCCTTTACATTGATACCACCTCTCCTTTTTACCTTTCTGTTTGTCTCAGTACATTACAGCATGTAATGTTTAGTTTTGTAGCGATATCTCAGTTCTTGGGAATTTATTAAAAGGGCAGTGTATGCAGGGTTACACCATCCTCTACGTTCCTGGTATTCTGGTTAGCACCATTGCAAAACAAATTTTGGATGTAATTTCCGCTTTATGTGGAAATCCTTTACTTCCCCACTAAGAAAGAGGATATGCATAAAACAGTGCCAGTTGTTTAGGCCTGTGTACAGGACTGTATCCACTGGAAGGTCAGTTCACTGAATGAGGTCATCTGTAAAATGTCCTTTGAGTGACTAAATCAAACAAGGATATGTCTTTGTGGCTCTTTTTTTTCTGATACTGCTCCCTTGACATATAAGGTTACACTTCAATTCAGGTCATCCAGTTGGGTTTCAATACTTCATCAATCCCAGCAATGGCTGTGCAAGACCAGTTACCTGCGGTCATTTCCTGCTCTCCCATAGGGGTGGATGTGTCCAGGTGCTTACCAGCAGTGGATGTAATACGTGCATTTGATTAGGTAGGAAGAAGGCCAGTAACACTCCCGAGAGGTCTTTGAGAGTTGTTGTCAACAGTGTCTGGTGGGGCCACTGTCTTAATGACATGTTCTGACATGTCTTTGTATGTTTACAGCATGCAAAGAGACAATTTGGCCCATTGAAATCCCATTTTCTAATCCCATTTCCCAATGCTTGGCCCATAGCCTTGTATGTTATGGGAATGTTTTGATTGTTCATCTGAATAGTTCTTAAATGTGTTGAGGATCCCTGTCTCCACCCGACATTTAGGCAGTGAGTTCCAGATACTCACAACCCATTGGATGAAAACATTTTTTATCAGGGAATACAATGACCTTGTGGTATTATTGCGACAGGATTAATCCATGAACCCGGGTAATATTCTGGGTACCTGGGTTAGAATCCTGCCATGGCATATGGTGGAATTCAAATTCAATAAAAATCTGGAATTAAGAGTCTAATGATGATTATGAAATCATTGTTGATTGTTCGGAATGAATTGGTTCACAAATGTCCTTCAGGGAAGGAAATTGCCATCCTTATCTGGTCTAGCCACATGTGACTCCATTCCCACAGCAATGTGTATGACTCTCAGCTGCCCTCTGGGCACTTAGGGAAAGATAATAAATGCAGGCTGAGCCAGAGACACCTACATCCCACAACCAATTTCTTTTAAAATCCTAATAACATTTCTAAACAGCCTGCTCCATACCTTAAACCTGTGTTCCCTGGTAATTGAGGGGAAACATTTCTCCCTATCCATCCTGTCTATGGCCCTAAGAGTTTTGTACACCTCAGTTGGATCCATGTTACCCCTTTTTCTCTAACGAAAACAACTCCTGTGTATCTATCGCTCTTCAAACCTGAATCTCTCCAGTCCAGGCAATGTCCTGATGAATTCCTGCACCCTCTCCAATGCAATCACATCCTTCCTACATTGTGGCAACTAGAACTACACACTGTACTTCAGTTGTAGCTGAACTAATTAGATTAGGTTAGATTAGATTACTTACAGTGTGGAAACAGACCCTTCGGTCCAACAAGTCCACACCGACCCGCTGAAGCGCAACCCACCCATACCCCTACATTTACCCCTTAAACCTAACACTACGGGCAATTTAGCATTGCCAATTCACCTGACCTGCACATCTTTGGATTGTGGGAGGAAACCGGAGCACCCGGAGGAAACCCACGCAGACACGGGGAGAATGTGCAAACTCCACACAGTCAGTCGCCTGAGTCGGGAATTGAACCCGGGTCTCTGGCGCTGTGAGGCAGCAGTGCTAACCACTGTGCCACCGTGCCGCCCACTACCACTAATGTTGTATACAATTCCATCATAAACACCCTGCTCTTGTATTCGATACCTAGTGAGAGTGACAGCTCTTGACATCAAGGCAGCATTTGACCAAATGTGAAATCAAAGAGCCATAGCAAAACTGTGGTCATTGGGGATCAGGAGAAATCTCTCACAAGTTGTAATTATTTCTTGCACAAAAAGAGGTGTATGTGTATTTGAGGTCAATCATCTCAGACCCAGGACATAGCGACGGGAGTTGCTCAGGATGGTGTTCTATGCTGAACCATCTTCAGCTGCTTGATCAAGACCTTGCCTCAAAAGTGGAGGATCTTTCACTGAGTCTCCAGTTACAACTACTCAGATACAGAAGCAGTCTATGCCTGGATGAAGCAAAGCACAGGCAAAACTTAGATGAAAAGTGGCATGATTATTTTTGTCAAAAACTGCAAAACAATGGTCATCTCCACAAAAAAAGAGTCTAACTATCTTCACCAGCATTTATCATCATGACTATCATTAAATTCCCCATCAGCAATATCTTTGGTGGATCATAAATTACATGTCTACAAAGGGTTGTTATTTTTGTGGCAAGTAACTGGCTTCCTGACTCCCCAAAGCCTATACATCATCTACAAGGCACAAGTCATGAGTATGTTATGATTGCTGCAGAAACTGAACCTTTAAAAACAAATTTGAATTCCCAGTCATTAATTTAAAGGACTCACACAACAAGATTGCTTTTTTTTAGATTTTTACAATAACAAAGAAACTAAAATCACCACTGATTAAACATTAAAATAAAACAAACAGGATTTCCATTCTAAACTTCCTTCTTGCTCACTATCATTACTTTTGGTGTCATTCCTAGTATTTGACAATGTATTTACCAAAAACCCCTTCCACAGCCATATCTCATCAGTTCTGAAGAAGGGTCACTGGACCTGAAATATTAACTGAGCTTTGTTTCCTCAGATGCTATCAGATCTGCTGAGTTTCTCCAGCAACTTCTGTTTTTGTTACTGATTAAACACTATTTACTTAGATTAGATTAAATTACTTATAGTGTGGAAACAGGTCCTTCGGCCCAACAAATCCACACCGACCCACCGAAGCGCACACACCCAGACCCATTCCCCTACATTTACCCCTGTACCTAACACTACAGGCAATTTGTCGTGGCCAATTCACCTAACCTGCATATTTTGGACTGTGGGAGGAAACCGGAGCACCCAGAGGAAACCCACGCAGACACAGGGAGAATGTGCAAACTCTGCACAGTCAGTCGCCTGAGACTGGAATTGAACCTGGGTCTCTGGCGCTGTGAGGCAGCAGTGCTAACCACTGTGCCATGCAACTAATGTTAGAAACTGCAGGAAGAGAATTTATTATCAATTTCTAATCACGACTAATAACCATACTATGTTTTTATATATTTGCAAATAAATGAGAATAACATTGAGATGTGCACACGATCATTGTCTTGTTCTGAACTCATTTTAATCACTTTGCAAGCTGGAACAGAACACCTCTTATTTTCTATTCCTTGAATTGACCAAGCTTTTTTTTATTAGATATTTTTCTATCTGCTTCTCCCATGAGTAGGCCCTTCAGTTCGCAAGTCAATAATGCTCTGTACTTGAATTCCACTGAGAAGTCTTGTTCTATTCCTCTAGACATTCATTCCACCCCACCTTCCACCCCACAAATCTCCAGATACAATGCATCACCCTGCTCCATCTCTGCCACCTATAGTTAGATCCCACCACCAGAGATATATTTCCCTCACCACCCCTATCAGCTTTCCATAGAGACCATTCCTTCCGTGACTCCTTCGTTAGGTCCACGCCCTTCCACCAACCCACCATCCACTCCCAACACCTTCCCTTGTCATCACAAGAAGTGTAAAACCTGTACCCACACCTCCCTACTCACCTCCATCCAAGGCCCCAAAGGATCCTTCCACATCCAACAGAGATTTTCCTGAACATCCAAACACATCAACTACTGTGTCTGTTGCTCCCGATGTAGTCTCCTGTACATTGGGGAGACAGGACGCCAACTCTCGGGAAACATCTCTGGGACACACGTACCCAACAATCCCACCACTCTGTGGTTTACCACTTCACAACCTCTCCCACTTCACTAAGAACATTCAAGTCGTGAGCCTCCTCCACCGCCAAATCCAAGCCACCTGACAGCTGGAGGACGAACACCTCATCTTCTGTCTTGGGACCCTCCAACCACACAGCATCTATGTCGATTTCACCAGTTTCCTCATCTCCTCTTCCCCTATCATAGCCCAGATCCACACCTCAAAATCAGCACCGCCCTCTTGAACTGTCCTACATGCCCATCATCCTTCCCAACTATCTGCTCCACCCTCCTCTCTGACCTATCACCATCAACCCCCAACCTTCATCTACCATCGCCCTCACGTCTACCTTCTCCACCCCACCCCTCCTCCCATTTATCTCTCAGCCCCTTGCCACCCTCGCCCCACATTCCTGATGAAGGGCTTATGCCCGAAACGTCAAGTCTCCTGCTCCTCGAATGCAAACTGACCTGCTGTGTTTTTCCAGCACCACACTTATTGGCTCTGATCTCCAGCATCTGCAATCCTCACTTTCTACAAATCTTATCAGTCTGCGTTGAAAATTTCAATTGATCCAGTATACACAGTATTCTGGGTGCTGTGATTTCTAGGTATCCACTATGCTTTTTTGTGAAAATATAATAAAACCAATGTCTTCTTTCAAAAAAAATCAAGCTTGTCGCAATGATGTTTCCCCAGAAACAGTAATGCAGAGAAAAACCATTCAATATACTTTAAAGTTATTCCCACCTCTGCCACTTCCAAACCTTATTCCGGGAGCTTGGAAAATGTAGCCCATGTAATCATCTAGTACTACTTATCCAAGTGCCTGCATATGTGTCTCTGATAATAAATACCATAAATTTCCCCTCAACTGTTGTCAATTCTTTTGTAGCAATTTATTTAATACTTCGCTTTTCTTCTTTACAATATGGGGTTCCAAACTGGGCAACGATGACCAGGGTCTGTTAAAATTTTCATATGACTACAAAACTTTTAAAACTTATAGCAGCAGAAATAAATCACACTGTTTTGTCAGAATTTTTAATTGCAGAATTGATTGTGATGCTATCAATAATTTGTTCTCCTATGAACTAAGATTGCTTTGTTCTTGTACTTCATACAGATTTTGTTTATTTTCTAAGGTGTAAATGATATTCTATTTCTCCCACCAAAGTGCATCACTCAAATTTATCTTTGCTGAAGTTCATCTGTCCAATCAACTGCCTACACTGCATGTTTCCTAATGAGCCTCTGTCACAATGTTCCTCCGTTTACTTTTCCCAGCACGCCAATGATTTTTTTTCTCGCAAAAAGGTGAGTGAGTCTATTCAAACTCTCTTCCTGAGGAGGTGGTGGATGCGGAGTCTTTGAATATTTTTAAGGCAGAGGTGGATAGATTTTACATAAGGGAAATTATCAGGGGTAGACTGCATTGTGAATTTGAAATTATAATCAGATCAGTCATGATATTATTGAATGGCAAACTAGGCTTGAGGGACTGAATGGCCTATTCCATTTGTGTGGGCATATGAATGTAAAAGAAAAAAAGCTCAGTAGGCAGTACATTTTCTAATGAACTAAATTGTCTATTAAGTATGTTTCAATAATTTATTAGATTCGGCAATTGTTGCAATTCTTGAACTAATTTTGCTTTGGCCAAACTTGTAATGCAACTTTTCTGCAGAAACCCAGTACTTTCTAAATTCTATTATTCTGTATTATGCAATGTCTTGTTAGGAATTAATGTTTTATTAGATGGTCCCCAAAAAGACCTTTGCTGAATTGCAACATTATTAGACAATTGATGTGATACTTACCTGAAAGCAATTTAACAGTATTTATAGTTTGCCTCACCTCTTTAGGGAGTTCTTAATGTCCTTCCAGGAAGATTTATTGGTCTCTTTGCACCGTGAGGGTGTTGGTGGAGGGTTGTTTTTCAGATTGGAGGCCTGTGACCAGTGGGGTGCCACAAGGACCAGTGCTGGGTTCACTGCTTTTCGTTATTTATGTAAATAATTTGGATGTGAATAAAGAAGAGTATGTTTAGTAAGTTAGCAGATGATAGCAAAATTAGTGGCGTAGTGGACAGTGAAAAAGGTTATCTCAGAGTACACTGGGACCTTAATCACAGGACATTTTTGGTCCATCTTTCTTTTAAAGTATTGGCTGAAAGACTGACACATCAAACATGGTGGTGGGGAGGAGTTGTTCCCTCAGGAATTTTTAATAACCACTCCTGCTGATGATGTGTTTTTTAAATTTCATTTTTGAATACTTTGCTTCAAAATAGTACACTCAAGGATTTTCCATTACGCCTTTCAAGACTTACTTAACTGGGGCAGGTTCGTATATACTTGATTTCTTAATTAGTATGAGTAATTACTGTTTCTGGGAGGTGTGATAAACCACAGTATTAATGTTATCCCCACTTTCTGTAATCTCAGCCTGCAGTTCTGTTTTTAATGACAGTAATAGTGAAGCATTCAATGAGAATCCAATAATTCTAGGATCATCTAATTATAATTGTGACAAAATGGACCATTTTGACAGAAAGATTTTCTTTATCATATCTCTTGGTATTCTAATAAATGACAGTGGTAGGTTTGGGGCAGAATTTTCTCCTCCCTGATGTGGGGTAAGCAGTGAGGAGAAACTTGGCAAAATGTAAAGGCAATTTATTAATCAGAATCTTAACATTGAGAAAAATGTTTGCAGTTTCTCCCTTATGTTTTACAGAGTGACTTCAGAATCTCTCCATTGACCAGCAATGACCTTAATTCCGTGTATATGCATCTTATTAAACCACTAATTCACTTTATTAATACACAGCTTCCAATTCTTCTCACCATGTCTGAGAAGCTAAACAACAAATATGCCCAACCTGTAAATAAGAGTGGGCAGTTGCAGCTCTCCCATTGCTGGTCCCATCCATCGCCCAGTAGTGTCCATGGGTGCTTTAAGGACAGCATTGTCCTTGACATTACATTACTCAGGTCAGAATAGCTAGACCACCGGCCTCAATACACCACCATGCCTGCTCACATGCAGCATTAGCTGGTTTTGTCTGGTTTGGTGCTCCCTGGTGGAGTCCACAGGAAAAATGACAGAACTCCCCTCCAGATTCCTGTAGCCAAAGCAGAGCGGGAGCTTATCTTTCTGTTGAACTGTACTGGACAAGCACCACTCTGTGACAGGCAGTTCCTGGTTTGCGCAATCTGAAATGTGTGCAGCTGGCACAGGAGATGTGAACACTGCGAGTCCCCACTGGTGGACATTTCTGTCTCTACTGCTACACAATTCCGCAAGAAAGTGCTCAAGAGCCCAGTTATATAACTATTGAGGTGAAGCACAGAATGGGAGCCATGACAGACAACACCGTGAATCTCACTCAACAATAAAGTTTAAACTGCAAATAGGAAAGTTCCACTCTAGAATAGTTCCTGTTTTTGCACAACATTTGATTTGATTTGATTTAAGCTTTAGAGTCACATATACTTAAGTAGAGGAGTACACCAAAAAGTGTACAATGTCGCCACACATGGCAACATCTGAGGTCAACATAACTAACTTATTATATTGTTTGGGTTACTGTGTAAAGGTATATTTGCTGTATAAATCCAAGCAGGAAACAGTCTAGTTTGATGCATACATTGTCATGCCTTTTTGTTGATATCCTTGAGAAGGTTGCCAGTGCTACAGTGACTTGTATTCAGAACAGAAACTATTTTCAGTGTGTTTTATGTGTTAGCAGTTTGTCTTTGGTTTGTAATGGAAAATGCAAAAGAAAAGTCACAAGTTTGTCAATATATAAATCCTGCAAAAGCTCTACTTTGATGTTTTAATCAGGAATCCTGTTATTACTCTCTGGAAAGCATTTATTTCATCTCATGTTCTGCAAGAAAATTCTCAAAGGACATTGTCTAGTGGCTGTCTTGTCTGTCAGATCCTTAATGAGTACCTTGAATGATGTAAACTGCCTTCTGAAATGATATGAAATATGATGGAAACACTTTTTTTACTAACAGTAAACGTACAGGTAGTCCTCCTATAACACCATAGTTACGTTCAAGAACGATGCCATGTTATCGAAAATCGTGCAGAGAAATAATGGGGACTATGGGAAAATCAGGATTGGGGGTGAACCACTAAAAATACCAGTAAAAATCAAAACAAAAATAGTACTAAATCTAACACAAACGTTAGCACAGTCTAACTGAATTTTGACCTGTTTTAAACTGATCTGTTGCATGGTACTGTATAGTGCAATTCATCAGAATTTTCAACTGTTTACTCTCGATTAACATCTGTACCTGCGGGCTGCACGACATTCTAGCCAGTCTTCTAATCCCATCCAGTGGTAACACTGCACAAGTCAGATCCCAGAGTGAAACCTGCCTTGATAGATCAAGGGCTGAATCGTAATTTCTTTCACTCGGTGTCAGTTTCATCATGTTGTTCGGAAGGTTTCATATCATGACGCTTGGGGACATCATTCACTTAATTTTACAAACCCGCCTGATTTATTACCTACCCTGCCCTTTGGTGCTCCTCTCAGACATTCTAGCACCATCATAGAGTCATAGTCATAGAGATATACAGCATGGAAACAGACCCTTCGGTCCAACCTGTCCATGCCGACCAGACATCCCAACCCAATCTAGTCCCACCTGTCAGCACCCGACCCATTTCCCTCCAAACCCTTCCTATTCATATACTCATCCAAATGCCTCTTAAATGTTGCAATTGTACCAGCATCCACCACATCCTCTGGCAGCTCATTCCATATACGTACCACCCTCTGAGTGAAAATGTTGCCCCTTAGGTCTCTTTTATATCTTTCCACTCTCACCCTAAACCTATGCCCTCTAGTTCTGGACTCCCTGACCCCAGGGAAAAGACTTTGTCTATTTATCCTATCCATGCCCCTCATAATTTTGTAAACCTCTATAAGGTCACCCCTCAGCCTCCGACACTCCAGGGAAAACAGCCCCAGCCTGTTCAGCCTCTCCCTGTAGCTCAGATCCTCCAACCCTGGCAACATCCTTGTAAATCATACTGTGTGATATTTTCAAAATGACTCACCACTACTGATATCCCATAATTGACCAACATCCATGGTGCAACACCATCTTTAAAAACACATTGCGCACCCAGCCAAGAGCTGTGAGCCGGTAGCTGCCCTGTATCGTTCCTGAAATTGGCCCTGGATGTGGAAGACAGTGGAAAATTGATGCCTCTCTTTGTGGACATGGAGATGCTGCTGATGGAGATGGGGTGATGCAGAGGCAGGACATCCTTTTCTCCTAGGCCAACAGAGGACGCCATTCTACTGGAACCACGCCAACCTGGACAGGGTTACCATCCAGGTGAGTGCAGTCTCAACCATCTGAAGGAATACACAGAATATAGGAAGAAGATCAATGACCTTCTCCACTCTGCCAGTGACACTGCCACCACCTTCTCGTTGTTACCTCACGCTCACTCTATCTCTGTTACTATACTCACCAGTTCCTACATCATCTTCCCCACTCACTTTCATTCTTGCTAACATCTGACCCTGACTAACCCCGAATCTCTTCTGCACAGCCTCCTCACCCCCTCAGGACATCCCCATACATGCACCAAAAGTAACAGTGTTCCACCCAGCTTTCACTCCCTCACCCACTATGTGCAGATTTTCCTGCCTCTGACTACCCTGAGCAGCTGACTGACCATGTCCAAGCCCCTGTACTAGTACTTTTTAGCAGTTTACCATAGTGATTAGTCACTGAAACAGATTCACATGATTCTGCAGATATTTTTAGCATATAAACATATTTTTTAAACAAAAAGAGAGAAAAGCTCTTAATATAAACAACAAGGCCATGTTTCAAACTGCTCCTCAACACTGTCCTCTTACTGTTAGTCAATTCCAGTGAAATTTCACTTTTATCTCAACTTTAAGATTTTAAATTAACAGATTGCTCCCAGCTTTTTCCTCTCAGGCTGTAGAGACATTTTCACGATGCTTTTCCAAGTCCACTAGCACAAACATTTCACAATATCTTTCACGAAGCGCTTCACGAGAAAGTGCATGAGGTCACTGATCACGTGATGCTGACATGTAGTCCAGTCCTCCATGCACCACAACGCCTAGTGCCGGAGATGAGATTCGCGTAACAGTGAATGGGAGTTTGCTTTATAAGATAAAGTCAGCAATTCACAAATCGCATTACAGACAAATTGCATTTAATAAACACATGTTATAGAAGAACTACCTGTGTTCAGTATTCACCCAGAGAATACTTTGCTATATGTATTCACAGGGTTGTCGCTGAACTTTGTATGAATTTTGACAACGAAGGTGAATGTAGTGTCTTTCCCAAATCATGGATGCAAAACTGGGGCCAATTTAACTCCTGGGTCTGACCTAACAACTTCAGAACCACTTGTGCCTAAGCACAGTGTAAATGATGTGAGGCCCTTAGATAACAGTCAAACAAAATCACTGGGTCTAAATCCTGGAATTTCCTCCCTAACAGCTTTGTGGGTCTACCTACTGCCAGTGGACTACAGCAGTTTAAGAAAGCAGCTCGTCACCACCTTCTCAAGGGTAACCAGGAACAGGCAATAAATGGTAGTCAGCCAGTAACATCCATATCGCATGAACTGAATTAAAATAAAACAGAAGCAGCAAAACATGCCACTGTCAACGCTATAATTCGGTTACAAGTGAATCTGGAATATTATGTGTGATTGTGGATGGGGAGGTCATGGAGGGAGACAAGGGACAGGGTAGATCAGGGATTTCCTTCCTACCTCTGAGAAATAAACCTCCTTCTCTGAGTCCTCACGGACACAGTTCAGATACATAAATCATATCAGATTTTCGTTCCACTTCTTGGGTCTGCTGTTCTCAGAAGAAGAACTCATTTATGGCTTGGTACATATTTATGCTGCATAAGTACAGTGTTTTATATTACTTTTAGATCGTGGTAATTCATAATTAACATTTTTACCTCTTGCAATAAAATTTGAGGTCAGTATTCAAACCATCATTTGGTCTGTGCAATCAACCACTCAGCTGAAAATTACACACCTCCCTTTGCTATTGACAAAAAATCACAACATTCAGCATTTCAAAATTAAATATTTTACTCACAGCCAGAAGCTTTTTCAGTCAGTTAGGTTTCTAATGGTCTGAAGGATGATGTGGAGTAAAGACTTGTAACCACTTTTATGTTGCTGTGAACTGGCTTCCATTGGGGAGTAATGTAAAAATTTCAGTTCAAGTCTCAATGGCTCTGTTAAACATGGACTAACTTTACACTCACTTCAGACCTGAAGTAGTTGCTAGGCTGATTAAGCCAAACAATATTAACAAAGCTTTTAACATTAAAATGTGCGTCAATCTCATGAATGACAAAAAAAAAGCCCATTTCATCTTAATTTGGAGGCCCACATCTGACCTGAATTTGGGCATTAGGCCTATATTGTACATCAGAAACTCAATTGGACTCACCACATAAACTTAGTGGCTATAAAAGGAGGTCAGAAGCTAGGAATATGCAGTGAGTCACCTCTTGTATACACTGATAGAACCTTTAGTCATTTCTGGGGAGTGACTTGAAAGAAATTCTGGAATTCGCATTTTATTCAATCAAAATCGGCATCTTCATTCTAACTGATGAAAGATTTAATAGGAGGGAGTCAGCCATTTTATGTTTGTTTAATACATTTACATCAGTTGTATGACCTTTTGATCCTTTACTTATAAATTCTGTGTCTGATGCCTCCTATGTCTCATTACACCTGATGAAGGAGCAACGCTCCAAAAGCTAGTGTTTTCAATAAACCTGTTGGACTATAACTCGGTGTAGTGTGATTTTTGACCTTGTCCAACCCAGAACAACACTGATGCCTCCACATCATGACTACCATCGACATCACTAAGTGTCGGCTCAAAATGGAGAGGATCTTGAAGAAGATCACGCATAGCGACACAGACATCAAGTTTCTATAGAAATGCAAGACAGCAGAGAAGATCCCAAAAGGACTTCAGACCACAAACCTACTCAGTTAGACCTACAATGCAGAATGCATTGAGAGTCTCTGCCATCGCAGCTCTTATAAACTCTTCAATCATCTCGTACACCGGCTCTACAGGAGGTGCTGCAATCTTGAAATCAAGATAGAATCCATATTCTCAGGTTGCGCTCAGGATATAGTGGACCAGCTACAAGACACTGCCAAGCAGACCAGGCAATGGAGCTAGACCACCCCCATACAGACCAAGAACACGAAACTGGAGAAACTTGGCAACACCACCAGCAGAAACCAAGCAGTTGAAAATAGTATCATCACAGGAAATCCATCATCAACGTATCCGACCACACCTTTCAACTGGACAAAATCAAAGTTCTCAGCTGAGGGCTCAAATTCTGCCCAACATCCAAAATGGACCCCACTGGTCTCACAGCAGATATAGAGGAATGAGGATCTGGGAATTCTCCCAAGATGTCAGCAGCAAGCCCAATGACTCAACCAATGAACTGGAACAGTCGACAGAGGGATCCATGGTGCAGCTACCAAAGAAGGAGTCAACTTGGAAGGCCACTGCCTCAGGCTTGACATGGATGCTCAAACCATCAGGAGATACATAAACACCAGATTCATCAGCCACGCTGACAAGCTAGCGCTGAATGTCACCCAAGCACAATTCAACTAGATAAAAACAATGACTGCAAATGCTGGAAACCAGATTCTGGATTAGAGTGGTGCTGGAAAAGCACAGCAGTTCAGACAGCATCCAAGGAGCAGGAAAATCGACGTTGAAGGTGATAAGTCAGAGAGGAGGGTGGAGTGGATAGGTGGAAAGGAAGATAGGCAGATAGGACAAGTCATGGGGATAAGTGCTGAGCGGGAAGTTTGGAGCTGGGGTGAGGTGGGGGGAGGGGAAATGAGGAAAGTGGTGAAGTACCATGGGGTTGAAGTGTTCCGAGGCGGAAGATGAGGCGTTCTTCCTTCAGGCATCGGGTGGTGAGGAAGCGGTGGTGAAGGAGGCCCAGGACCTCAAGCACAATTCAACACCATCCATGCTCTCAAGACCAATCACAACATTGTCATCAAACCAGCAGTAAAAGGATCAGCCATTGTCATACACAATATAACGGACTACTGTAAAATCAACTGAACAATCAGGAACACTGCAGACAACTACCTGCTGATCCAACCAAAGAACACAACTACCAACTCAATAGACTGGTCAAGATTTTTCATCCAGTCCTTCAGAGTACCCTACGCACTCTCATCACAGGTACATTTCACGTGGGAGACTTCTACTGCCTTCTGAAGATACACAACACCTGGCTGTTCCATTCTATCAGGCAATGGGACCCTGCATGAGAACATCTCTGACTATATTGAGGATACCTTGAAACCCATTGTACAGGGGACCCCTCGCGTCTCTCGCAACACCACAGGTTTCTTACAGAAACTCAATACCCATGGACCAGTCGAACCAGGAACATTCCTTGTCACAATGGACATCTCGCCAGTCGACAGCAGCATCCCCCTGACAGTGGCATTGCCGCAACAGCCTCAGTACTCAACATCAAAAACTGATAATCTCCAGGCACCATCCTACAACTCATCTGCTTCATCCTCAGCCATATCGTCTTCACCTTTGACAACAAGTTCTTCATCCAGACACACAGAACAGCCAGGGAGACCAGGTTTGCACCACAAATTGCCAACATTTTTGTGCACAAGCTCAAGCAAACTTCTTTGCTGTGCAGGACCTCCAACCAACATTATACACCAGATACATTGATGGCATTTTTTTCCTTTGGACTCATGGCGAGGAATCACTGGAACAACTACATAGTGATATCAATAAGTTTTGTCCCATCATCAGACTTGCCATGGAGTACTCTTCAGAATCAGTCTCATTCTTGGAGACACGCATCTCCAACAATAATGTACACTTCAGCACCTTACTCTACCACGGATAACATTGTGATGCTGCACTTCTCTAGCTTCCACTCTAAACATATTACAAAAAGCTATCCCCTACAGACAAGCCGTATGCATACACAGCGTCTGTTCAGATGAGGAGGAACACAACGGACACCCAAAGGTGTTGAAAAATGCCCTCGTAAGAATGGGATATGAAGCTTACCTAATCAATCACCTATCCTGACATGGCACAGCGAAAAACCAAAATGACTTCCTATGAACAATAGGGTGTCCTTCAGTTGTCCAGTACTTCTCCGGAGCAGAGAAACTACACCATGTTCTTCACACCCTGCAACATATTATCGATAACCATGAACTTCTCACCAAGATCTTCCCTATGCCTCCATTTCTCGCTGTCAAACAACCACTAAACCTTAAACAGACCATTGTTCACAGCAAACTACCTAGCCTTCAGGACAACATCCACCACAACACCATACAACCCTGCCATGGGAACCTCTGCAAGACATGTTAGACCATCGACATAGATACCACCATCACACATGGGAACACCACCCACCACCTACTCGGCAGATACTCATGTGACTTGACCAACATTGTCTACCTCATATGCTGCAGGCAAGGATGCCCCGAGGCATTGTATATTGGCAAAACCATACAAATGCAATGATGAATGGACACTGCGCAACAATTGTCAGACAGGGGTGCTTCTTCCCAGTGAGGACATTTCAGCAGTCAAGAATATTAAGCCTCAGATCTTCGGTAAATATCCTCCAAGGCTTCAGGATACACAAAATCGCCAATGACAGGCTGATAGCCAAGTTCAGTACCTATGAGGATGGCCTCAACCATGATCTTGGGTTCATGTCACACTACAGGTGATGCCACCACACTATACATTCACACACGCACACACACACAGTCTCACACAAATACACTAACACTCACACAGACCCTGTCTCACACACAGACTCTCTTTCGTACATACACATCCACACTCACACACAATTTATCTGAAAAACATGCACACACATACTCGCTCACACAGGCACACACACACTCACACAAACACTTGCACACATACTCTCTGTCACACACATAGTCACACTCACATGCATGCACATAACCACACACTTTTATTCCCTCACTCTCAGAAACACTCTCTGTCAAGTACACACACACTTTCACACAAACAGACAAACTCTCTCTCTCATGCACACACACACACACACACACACATGCACATGCATACGCATACATATAAGCCTATGGAGTGAATTTGCATTTGCAGATTTGTATTTGCAGATACATTCTATTTTTTTCAAAAAGCATACTGTCAGTCAGCGTGGCATTTTATAAATTCCTGCTTTGGATATAAAACCGGTCTGACTCCAGTTAAAACACAGACAGATTCTAAACAGGGCCTCACACCTAAAATGTATTGTCTAACCTGAGATGTCACCTCTTGCATACACTGATAAAGCCTTTAGCTATCTCAGGACAGTGACTTGAAAGAAGTTCTGGGAATTGCATTTTAGTCAATTGAAACCTGCATCTACTTTCTCACTAATTAAACACTTAACGGGAGGGAGTCAGCCATTTTAGGTTTGTTCAATGCATTCACATCAGTTGTATAACCCTTTTTTACTTATAAATTCTATGTCTGATGCCACCTATCTCACTACACCTGTGAGATGAAGTTAAAAATCACATAACACTAGGTTATAATTGAACTGGTTTACTGATAAAGGAGCAACGCTCTGAAAGCTAGTGTTTTCAAATAAACCTGTTGGACTATAACCTGGTGTTGTGTGATTTTTGACATTGTCCAACACTAGCACTGCCACATTATGACTTCTCAAAGCCTGTCCACCATCCATAAGGCACAAGTCAGGAATATGAGGGGTTACTCCCCACTTTCCTGGATGAGTGCAGCCCCAACAACACTTAAGAAGCTTGACACCATCCAGGTCAAAGCAGCCCGCTTGATTGGCACAACATCCACCAAGTATCCATTCCCTCCACCACTGATGCTCAGTAGCAGCAGTGCATATAAGATACACTGCAGAAGTTCACCAAAGATCCTTAGACAGCATCTTCCAAACCCAGGACCACTTCCATCTAGAAGGACAAGGGCAGCAGGTATATGGGAAAGTCTCCACCTGCAAACCACTCACCATCCTGATTTGGAAGTATGTCACTGTTCTTTCACTGTCATTGAGTCAAAATCCTGGAATTCCCTCCCTAATGGCTTTGTGGATCAACCTACAGCAGCTCACCACCACTTTCTCAAGGGCAACTAGGTGAGGGCAATAAATGCTGGCTAGCCAGTGATGCCCACATCCTATAAAAGGAATAAAACATCTAGGACAATTGTATATTGTAGCTTGAAGATTTATAAAATGTCCTTGTATCTTGGAATTTAATGCTCTTGATACATTGCTTTGGGGTACTTATGCTGTCTGAGTGTTATCTATGAGGAACTTTTTTTAGGAAGTAAGAGACTAAGAAGACAGCAAGCTTTGAGTGGTTAGTGTATCAATTAAGAGGCAAGGGTCAAAAACGCAGAAGGATTTATTCACTTTAGTACAACAGCTGTAACAGTTAATGAAGTCCATATAGGATTCAGGAACAATTAAATCAAGCAGTCATGTTTGAAAGAAGTAGCTCTGAAGTAAACTACAACAATTTACATGAAAAGATTGTTTTCAAAGAATTCATGGACATACAAATCATATGTTTTTTTTTCTGGGATTTGTACCTTTAATATGGGCAAAATATGTCACGTAAAGGAGCATGGTTTTTACTAGTTCTTCAGCAGGTTGTAAACACAGAACTGTAGAGACCAGTAAGCTGTGCATGCTCAGGGAAGAGAGATCACATTCAGAGTCAGACACAGCCCAAGTGAGTGTGTAGTTTATGGAATTTGGAGGCTACATGGGAGTGAAACTGGTAAATCTTTCTTTTCTTTCTCCATTTTAAAAGTTTGAAATTCAGTTGTCTAGTTAGCGGATTAATAAAGTAGCTAACTCCGCTGACTGAGGGACAGTTATCAGTCAATCAACTGAAATCTGAATACAGTCTCAGTAGGTGTTGATTACTATTGAAGCTTAACTAGTGTGAGTCATCTCAGCTCACCTGAGCTCTATTTAAGAACGTTTGTTGAAAGTGCAAGACGAGTAACCTGCAGGAAAAAGAGATCATCCAGAGTGAGATGCAGCCCAAGTGAGTATATAAGGTTCAGAGTCTTTGGAGGCAGTGGGAATATGCTGCAGAGAAAGGTGTTTTTTTGCTTGTTTTGGCTCCAAGGTGTTATAGGAGAAATTGGAGCCCAGCATTAGGGGCTCACTGCAATAGAGAGAGAGTGACATCATCAGATAACCTCACAGCCCTTGTTTGTTTATAGAGACTAATTTCACTGTTATAGGTTACTGTGAAATTGAAGGTAAATATGGAAACTATTTGCATGTTAGAAACTAAAAGACCAGTAGGATTTTTTTTGAAAAAAGCAAGTTAAAAACTAAGTAATTAAAATATGAGTGCAGCAACAGATGATGTGTTATACCTGTATGACGTTTGGAGCTAGTGGACCCAATTGTGGTTCATCGTGTCCATATCTGTAGCAAGTGTTGGCTGCTTGAGGAACTCCAGCTCAGAGTTATTGAGCTGGGAGTCTGAGTTTTGAACACTGAGTCACATCAAGGAGGGGAAGAATTACCTATATGCTGTTTTTCAGGACATAGTCACACCCCTTACAGTATCTACCTGGCCAGTGTTCAGAGACAAGAGGGTGTGACGATAAGTGAGGTAGAGATACCCAGGAAATTGTGTTGAAGGAGCCTCAGCCCTTGAGCTTGTCTAATGCATTTGAGATTCTTCAGAAGAGTAAGGATGAATTGATCCAAAGCAGGGGATAGAAGGGTATTGATTCCTGAGAGAAGGAGAGGTGCAGAGCCCCATGGGAGAGAGGGTAAGGGACAAGACAGGATCTGAAGGTTGTAAAGTGTCTGGGGGAGGTGTAGTTGTGGATGTGTGTGCTAAGAATGGGGTCAGTTGAATAGTTACTCAGGAGTTAAATGAAGGATTAATAATCTAACCTTCCCTGAGTTATCTACTTCATTTCTTTGAAAGTTACTGATTAGAATGGATACTTTCAGAGGGCTCCTTGTAAAGGAATGGCTCAGTGGAATCTTCATTTTCCTGGGTCATTCCTTTGGAGTGTATGTTGATTAGAATTCTGGAGGATCCTCATATGCAACTCGCATCCCCACTGGAATAAGGAATGTCCAACCATTGGAAAATTCGGGCCAATGAATATCAAAGTTACAATTGAAATCATACGTGCTGAGGAAAGAAATTCAGTCATTTGATGAAATGCATTAATCTGTTTAAATAAACACATTCACTATAAAATGACTAACATTTAAAATCTAACCGTAGGAGGATTCATTGCTTTTGTAATAAGAAATACAGTGATTATGACTTGAGACTTAAGACAAATTCAAAGATCTTTTGATTCTTTTTAGTTTTGTAAAGGTGCTTTGTTAAGACATAAATGCTATCACTAAATAATTACCATGTAATTGTCCTCAAAGCCACCTTCTGTTTCTAATGTTTACTCTGGATCTGATAAGCAAAGGTCTTCAAACCCTGATTTTTAATACCTGAGGAGAGGTTTGGACAAACATATTTTAATAGCAGTGTTCTTTGATGCATCTTATGATATGACCATTATCCAAAATTACTGCTGGAAGTCACTGTGCTAAATAAATTACCATTCCTGGAATTGAATTCTTAGCAGTCTAATTTACCTTTAATAATAGTATTCAATACTTATCCTTTATATTTTTCTCATTTAATGCTTCTATCCATAGTTTCCCTTAACATTTTTCAATAGCTGGAAAGCCACGGGATAAGGTAATCGTGAATGGTGAAGGGTATTTAACAAAAAGTAGCTCATCAAATCAATGACCAAGGGCTGAAGGAAACCAATTGAATTTGACAGAACCATGTCACAGTTTCTGCATTCTTTTGCTGATGCTTTCTGACCATTTCCAATATACAATGTTCATTTAACTAAGATGTTGATAGTTTATGATTTTCTTTGGATTACTGTCTCAATATTAGCATTAGTTTTAATGTCCCAAAGGAATTTAGATTGGCTAGAAGAAAACTGCAATCTAAAAGTTGCACTTAAAAAAAAACAAGGTTCAATATTAATCAATGAGGTTTCAGCAGACCTCTCATTCTGTACATTTAAAAAAATGAAATACTTATTTCTACAAATTCCATAATATTTCAAATTTTAGGGTTTTTTTACATCATTGTTGCTTGTTTATCAATCTCTGCACCCTCCATTTGAGCATTGTGAAGACTCTGATTATCAAGCCAGTGAGCACCACATATCGCAGTCAGCACTGAATATTTACAAACCATCGTTAATTTTATTGTCAGTAATGAATTATGGCTTAATCATAGGACATTACTAATAATAAAAATTCATGAGCAGAAGGAACGCAAGACCATGATAACCTATCACCTGTAATTCTGATGACAGCGCTGAATAACCGACAGTACAAAAATCCCACAGCTTTACTGAAAAGCTTAATCTTGTAATCACCAGAGAGAGGAGATAGCAAACAGGATGACCTCAATCACGGTAGCTTCTAAAGCCACCAAAACTTCACTCAAGGAGTGTTGCCTGGCAGCAAGTTGGAGTTGAATTCAATAGGAAGAAATTAGATTAGCACAATGAGTCGAGGCATGGAAATGGTAGCAAGAAAATGTTCATCAACGACCCCCCTGTTATACTCTCTTCCACACTCTTTCATCAGGCAGAAGATACAGAAGTTTGAAGACACGTATGAACAGATCTAAGAATGACTTCTTCCCTGATGTTATCAGTGTTTTGAATGGACCTCTTATGTTGGAGTTGATCTTTCTCTGCACCTTCTCTGTAGTTGTAATCCTAAATTCTGCATTCTGTTTTATTACCCTGATGTACTTGTGTAAGGTATAATTTGCCTGGATATGGTTGTGGTTGTGGATGGAAAGTATTCTGTCAGGAGGCCAGTGTTGAGTGGTGTCCCGCAGGGCTCTGTTCTTGGGCCTCTGCTCTTTGTAGTTTTTATAAATGACTTGGGTGAGGAGGGGGAGGGGTGGGTTAGTAAATTTGCAGATGACACAAAGGTTGGAGGTGTCGTCAATAGTATAGAGAGCTACTGCAGAACGACATAGACTGGATGCAGAGCTGGGCTGAGAAATGGCAGATGGAGTTCAACCTGGATAAATGCGAAGTGATGCATTTTGGAAGGTCGAACTTGAATCCTGAATATAGGATTAAAAACAGGATTCTTGGCAGTATGGAGGAACAGAGGGATCTGAGTGTGCAAATACATAGATCCCTCAAAGTTGCCACCCAAGTGGATAGGGTTGTTAAGAAAGCATATGGTGTTTTGGCTTTCATTAACAGGGGTATCAAGTTTAAGAGCCGCGAGGTTTTGCTGCAGCTCTACAAAACCCTAGTGAGACCACACTTGGAATATTGTGTCCAGTTCTGGTCACCTTACTATAGGAAAAATACAGAGGCTTAGGAGAGGATGCAAAGAAGGTTTACCAGAATGCTGCCTGGACTGGAGAGCTTGCCTTATGAAGAAAGATTGAATAAGCTCGGACTTTTCTCTCTGGAGAGAAGGAGGAGGAGAGGAGACCTGATCGAGGTGTAAAAAATAATGAGTGGAATAGGTAGAGTCAGTAGCCAGAGACTTTACCCCAGGGCAGGATTGACTGGTACGAGAAGTCATAGTTTGAAGATATTAGGAGGAAGGTATAAAAAAGACGTCAGAGGTAGGTTCTTTACGCACAGAGTTGTGAATGCATGGAATATGTTGCCAGCTGTGGTGGTGGAAGCAGAGTCATTAGGACATTTAAGCGACTGCTGGACATGCATATGGATAGCAGTGAGTTGAGGGGTGCGTAGGTTAAGTTACATTAGGATTAAACCACGGCACAACATCATGGGCCAAAGGGCCTGTTCTGTGCTGTACTTTTCTATGTACTATGTTCTATAACATAAA
The DNA here is from genome assembly GCF_004010195.1 of Chiloscyllium plagiosum. Lineage (NCBI taxonomy): Eukaryota > Metazoa > Chordata > Chondrichthyes > Orectolobiformes > Hemiscylliidae > Chiloscyllium > Chiloscyllium plagiosum. Next base: position 52,001,856 of record NC_057714.1, read on the forward strand.
ACAATACTTTTCATTTTATATCAGTACATGTGATAATAATAAATCAATAGAATACAATCTTTTTCTATCTGCTAATGAAAAGAAGCTGAGAATAAACCTAGTGAGAGAAAGGATTCTGCGAAGTTGAGAAATGAATATCCATCTGTTTCACTGGGAAGTTTGAATGCATTTAATGTAGTTGAAGTTGAAATCTGATCAGTTGAATTTTGTAAATGAGTACCCTAAGCAAGCATCTCTTTTGGCGAATCAAATTAATTTGGTTGTTGATCTTTTAGAAAATGAACTAAAGTCACAATCCATATGTTGTTCACATTTGAAGTAGTCGTTTTGGGATGTTTTTAACTTAACTCAGTGAGGAAACTGACAGGCATGGGTGCAAAGCTGGTTTTGCAACCCAACCAATGTGATGCTATATAAGATGGGTTCAAATCCAGAGTCAATCCTGCCAAGCAAATCAGGTGAAAATTGTATGCCTCCTGCCAGTTTGTATTAAATATGTTCAAATGGCTATGATTGTACTGAGAAGCATTCCTAATTTCACAGATGAATAAACAACATCTGGAACAGAATCACAGATTGCATCATGAAGCACAAGACACATCATTTAATCAAACATTAGGGATCTTTTTCGACAGACTAATGTCACATTCATAAGCATGATATGGAATATTACATTCTAGATAACAGCCAGGTCAAGGGGTTGAGATAATATTAAGAAATTTAGACATTACAATTGTAATGTATCATTTCAAAACCACAATGAGCAAGATCTTCACTTTGCCACTGGTAGCTGTCATAACCACATTAGGTGTACCCTTAAGGAATTAATAAACTGTATTACTTTTTTATGCTTTCTTTTTTTTAAGTTGAAACACACATTAATTATCATCAGTACTAAAAATTGCTAAAAATTGTATAAGTAAAACATGATCATGTTATTAGCTTAAAGATTTAAAGTAAGGATAGAAGTTGTTTATCAAAATGAATATGAGATCACATTCAGCAATTACAATGGCTTTTCAGTTGAATGGTCAGAGGTTGGTCCCACAGGTAGATTGAGAGAAAAAGGTCCAAGGAGTGAGTGAAGACTCCTTTGTGTCACTTTAATGTGATATGACAAGATGTGAGGCAAGGTTCCCCAATTAGTTACAGGTCCAACTGGGATACCTGAACTGATAAGCTACTGGGTGTGGAGGGATGAATTGGCTCCTTTCTTTATTTATCCACACTCTTGGTTGGTTGCTACAAGGTTAATTTAAAAATTGATCCCTTCCCTTATGGCGGTATTTCTCCCAAATCCAAGTGAACTTATGTTTCAAAAGGAGAAATTCAACCAGGCTTTTCTGAATGAAGAGAAAAGAGTGAGTTTCTTAATTACCACACACAGTAAGAAATACTACCATAAGATACACTCATTAAAAATAAGAGGGGAGCCCAAAAAGGTAGGACCTAAAAAACATGGATCAGCATCTGAATTGTTTGTGAAGAGCAGAGAGCTGTGCAGCTGCTGCAGTGTTGGTTTCCTGTAAGTTGTCATTGATAGTTGAATAGTCAGTTTCATGATTCTTATTTTTGGGGATTGGTTAAGATTCTATAGTTCTGATTCCTTTGGGATAATGACTGACTGACTGAATTTTAGCATTCAGCATGACAGAGAGTCCTTTTTGTTATCCTGTTTCACTTTTGTCTATTGCTAGATAGCTGGCTTCTAACATTTGGAGTGGACTGTATACAGCAGGCTCATCAAGGTGCTGGAGCAGTACCACCAACGCTGCCTGTGCAAGATCCTGCAAATCAGCTGGGGAGAAGATTGCACCAACACCAGCATCCTCGACCAGACCAATATCACCAACACTAAACACCCTTGATTGACTACAATGGGTTTTGCGTGTCATCCGCATGACTGACAAAAGACTTTATGAGCAGGTGCACTACTCCCAACTTTGAAATGGCAGGCGGGTCCCAGGTGAACAGAGGAAGCCCTTCAGTAATACTCTTAAGGCCTCATTGACAAACTGTGGCTTTCCCACAGCCACCTGGGAATCACTAGCCTAAGACCACCCTAAGTGGAGGAGGAGTCTCTGGGAAGGCATCGAGCATCTTGAAACTTGGCGTTGGGGATAAAATGGAAGCCAGGCAAAAACAGCGAAAGGATCTCTCTCCATCTGTCTGTCTGTCTCTCTCTCTCTCTCTCTCTCTGTCTTTCCCTCTCTCCATCAGGTGCCTTTTAAATATTTCTCCTCTCACCTTCAATCTATGCCCTCTAGTTTTGGACTCTCCTACCCTGGGGAAAAGGACTTTGGTTATTCACCCTATCAACGCCCCTCATGATTTTATAAACCTCTATAGCCATTTGTAATTCTGCAGTCTCTGACCTTGCTATGTGGTTGCTCTCCTTAAACTTAACCTCCTGCTCTCTCCCTTTCCTCCTGTTTAAATTATTGTTGCCTTTGGAACTTTAAAAAAATCAAAAGCAATGTAAAACTTATGAAAAACAAAATAATTATTTCTCCAAGAAGCGAGGAAATCAGTTTCAGCACTGAAAGATACCCCCCCCCCAAAGAAAAGGAGCACCACCTCCAGCCATGAGCCTCTCCCATCCATCATTGTCATTGCTCACATAATTGTCCATCCTTCACTTCATCAAATGTACAATTGTGTTCTTGACTCCTTTTGGGGAATCACATGGCTGGAGGGACAGAGGTGCTCATTGCTGCTTGTACCTTTCGGGGTACCATATACCAGCAGCATATGGTACCATGCTGCTGGTACCATATTTAAAACCCGGCTGAGTGCCACTTCAGACACTAAAAGCCAGGAACTGCCTCTCACAATGTGGTGCTCAACCTTAGTACTGATGGCATACGCACAGGAAAGGAAAGTTCACATCCTGCTTTGTGGACAGGGCCCTGGATATCTTGACAAACCAAATGGTGGAGAGGAAGCCAGTTGTTTATCCATCTGCAGGAGACCACACCAGATAATGGCCTGACTCAGTCTTGTGTACCATGAAATGAATGTACAGCAGTGCAGAGAAAGCTCAATGTACTTCCTTGCACTCACGCTAACTCAGCCAATGTGATAAACTGCCTGCCTCTCCCTCCATACTAAAAAGCAATGCAAGCCTCCGAGGCTGGAGGAACAGAGGTGCTCATTGCTGCTTGTACCTTTCATGCTGCTGGTACCATATTTAAAACCCGGCTGAGTGCCACTGTAGCTGAGCATTCTGTGCACTAACAGAACAAGCCAAGAGCTATTTACTGCATCCTATGTAATTGCATGAGATATGTATGTGTGTGTGCCTGTTTTGCAAAGCAATCTGGTAGAAAAATGCAAGTTATAAGTGTTCCTGAGCTATCCAAATCATACATCATCCTAACTTGGAAATATATCACTGTTTCATCCTTGCTGCTGGGTCAAAATCCTGGAGTGCTACATCTGACAGCATTGTCGCTGTACCAACATACCAAGGACTGCAGCAGGTCAAAGAAGCAAGCTCACCACCAACAGATACATGGCAAGTACAGAAGATGGTAAATATTGGCCTAGTTAGTGACACCAACATCACATGAATGAATTAAAAAACACCATTGAACATGCTGTTTTTTCCAGGTACAACCGAACATTAGATGTGGCAGATAACACAGCCAGCACTTTTCCTCCTGTGTTTAATATTAAAAATTATGTCAAAGGAAAAACTGGCCAAGTTGAGGAGCAATCTCCTTTTTTAATGCTCCACAATATAAAGCAGAAATGAAGATGGAAGGAAGAGAAATGGAACAAGATGATTTTTCAATTGTGAATCATGAGAATGATCTTTTTAGTGCGTAATCTTCAAATCCAGTTTGAATTTTAGGATAGCAGTGTACAAAGCTAAAAATTACACAACACCAGGTTATAGTCCAACAGGTTTAATTGGAAGCACACTAGCTTTCGGAGCGACGCTCCTTCATCAGGTGATTGTCAGGTGAAGGAGCGTCGCTCTGAAAGCTAGTGTGCTTCCAATTAAACCTGTTGGACTATAACCTATAACCTGCTGTTGTGTGATTTTTAACTTTGTACACCACAGTCCAACACCGGCATCTCCGAATCAAGTGTACAAAGCATGCACTATGCACACTCCATTTTCTTGCTTCGCTAGCCTGTTGTTCCCTGAAATGCTTCATTTGGAGAAGCACTCTGAAGCTAAATTTTATTTTATTGCATGAGACTGGAAGGAATAGGGGCCTTGTTCTAGGCTCCATGGCAATCTGGCCCATTTCCTGTGAAGACAGGTCCAATGCCCCAGGCTTACTTTGCTTCAGGTTCTGACCCTGAAAGAGCTGCTTGATTATTGCCTGGTTCCAAACCTGAGGGTTAGCACTTGGGCCACTTGTCTTCTCACACAAACTTCAGAATCAACCAGGCCTCCTACTAACACAGAATTATTACCAGTGTCACTGTCGTCCATTTCCTCCAACCTACTACACCACACTTTCTTGACTGACTTCCTGCCCTCATTGTCCAATCATTTTGATCTTCTGTCATTGATATGCAATGACCATGTCTCAAGGCATGACAAGGAGTCTCCCACCCCTGCCAGCCACTCATACTTCTCAGTTTAGTTATAGTCATTCATTTATTGTCAAAGCTATGTCATTGCTTAACTGCAGTTTTTTTTTAAAGATTGGACCAGTAACCTCCAGTGTGAAAACGGCAAGATTTGTAATGTGGGTGGCATGGTGGCACAGTGGTTAGCACTGCTGTCTCACAATGCCAGAGACCTGGGTTCAATTCCTGCCTCAGGCGACTGACTGTGTGGAGTTTGTGCATTCTCCCCGTGTCTGCGTGGATTTCCTCCAGGTGCTCCGGTTTCCTCCCACAGTCCAAAAATGTGCATGTTAGGTGAATTGGCCATGCTAAATTGCCCGTAGTGTTGGGTGTAGGGGAATGGGTCTGGGTGGGTGGCGGGTTGGTGTGGACTTGGAGGGCCGTAGGGCCTGTTTCCACACTGTAAGTAATCTAATCTAGAACAGTGACTGCATTACAAGTGTACTTTACTGACTGTGAACCATTTTAGGACAAAATGAGAGTTTGTGAGAGGTGCTATATAAATTCAAATTTCTTTCCCTCCAACTCCAAAACAAAAAAAACTATCCAGTTTCCCTTTGATCTCTCCTTGATATTACAGCAGATGATCTGGGGAAATCTTGCAGAAATTCCAGTTGATTATACTCCAGCAATATATGTAAACAGCTAATTTGCACAAATCTGCATTGTGTTCCTATTAATTACTTATTCAGTAAACAAAAGAAAAGATAGAAAATCTTCCTAGCATTTCAAAACATGCAAGGAATAAACCAGACAAATTTGCAAATGACATATACTAGCCCAATTGGTCTTGTGTACCTCAAAATGGATCTCCAGTACACCCAGTGCATTCATATTCCAGTGCTATTGGCTTTCTTTTCCTAGGTTTTGCCTCTGCACACCCCAGATGAAATTTTTCATGATGGACTATTAATAGATTGAGAGCAAAGAAAAGTAATTATCGGAAAATTTCATGTTTAGATCAGAAAATCTGGTGGGATTTTAACTGGCACCATTTTTACAATAGGAAATCACTGGATTCAATTGCATTCTCACTTCCTCAATGAATTGAATTGAATTGAATTTATTGTCACGTGTACCGAGGCAAAGTGAAAATCTTTGTCTTGTGAGCAATGTAGGCAGATTGCATAGTTAAGTAGCATAGATAGTAAATAATAGGAAAACAACAGCAAAAACAAAAACACAGGTACAAGTGAATGTTAAGAGTTTGTGAGTCCATTCAGTATTCTAACAACGGGAGGGTAGAAACTGTTGTGAAACCGGCTGGTGCATGTGTTCAAGCTTCTGTACCTCCTCCCCGATGGTAAAGGTTGTGGAAAACATTGTCAGGGTGGGACGGATCTTTAAGAATGCTGGCAGCCTTTCCTGGACAGCGGGCCTGGTAGATGGATTCTATAGATGGGAGGTTGGCCTTTTCGATTTTCCCGGCTGAGTTCACCACTTTCTGTAACCATCTTGAATGGTACAGTTGCCATACCAGGTAGTGATACATCCAGACAGAATGCTCTCGATGGCGCACCTATAAAAGTTATACAATAGAACAATACAGCACAGAACAGGCCCGTCGGCCCACCATATTGAGCCGAACATTTGTCCTAGCTTAAGCACCTATCCATGTACCTATCCAATTGCCGCTTAAAGGTCTCCAAAGATTCTGACTCTGCCACTCCCACAGGCAGCGCATTCTATGCCCCCACCACTCTCTGGGTAAAGAACCTACCCCTGACATCCCCCCTATATCTTCCACCCTTCATCTTAAATTTATGTCCTCTTGTAACACTCTGTTGTACCCGGGGAAAAAGTCTCTGACTGTCTATTCTATCTATTCCCCTGATCATCTTATTCTTGAATTCAATCCCTCTGCTAATGAACGCTAATACACCATAGGCCTTCTTACAAGCTCTATTCACCTGAGTGGCAACTTTCAAAGATCTATGAACATAGACTCCAAGATCCCTCTGCTCCTCCACCTTACTAGGAACCCTACCGTTAACCCTGTATTCTGCATTCTTATTTGTCTTTCCAAAATGGACAACCTCACACTTGGCAGGGTTGAACTCCATCTGCCACTCCTCAGCCCAGCTCTGCATCATATCTAAGTCCCTTTGTAGGCGACAACAGCCCTCCTCACTATCCACAACTCTACCAATCTTTGTATCATCTGCAAATTTACTGACCCACCCTTCGACTCCCTCTTCCAAGTCATTAATAAAAATTACAAACAGCAGAGGACCCAGAACTGATCCCTGTGGAACTCCACTTGTAACTGGGCTCCAGGCTGAATATTTACCATCTACCACCACTCTCTGACTTTGACCGGTTAACCAGTTCTCTACCTAACTGGCCAAACTTCCCACTATCCCATGCCTCCTGACTTTCCGCATAAGCCTACCATGGGGAACCTTATCAAATGCCTTACTAAAATCCATGTACACTACATCCACTGCTCTACCCTCGTCCACATGCTTGGTCACCTCCTCAAAGAATTCAATAAGACTTGTAAGGCAAGACCTACCCCTCACAAATCTGTCCCTAATCAAGCAGTGTCTTTCCAGATACTCATAAATCCTATCCCTCAGTACCCTTTCCAATACTTTGCCTACCACCAAAGTAGACTGGCCTGTAAATCCCGGAGTTATCCCTATTCCCTTTTTTGAACGGGGCACAACATTCGCCACTCTCCAGTCCCCTGGCACCACCCGTATTGACAGTGAAGACGAAAAGATCATTGCAAATGGTCCTGCAATTTCCTCTCTTGCTTCCCACATAATCCTAGGATATATCCCGTCAGGCCCGGGGGACTTGTCTATCCTCAAGTTTTTCAAAATGCCCAACACATCTTCCTTCCTAACAAGTATCTCCTCTAGCTTACCAGTCCGTTTCATACTCTCCTCTTCAACAATACGGTCCCTCTCATTTGTAAATACTGAAGAAAAGTACTCATTCAAGACCTCTCCTATCTCTTCCGACTCAATACACAGTCTCCCACTACTGTCCTTGATCGGACCTACCCTCATTCTTATCATTCTCATGTTTCTCACATACACATAAAAGACCTTGGGGTTATCCTTGATCCTACCAGCCAAAGATTTTTCATGTCCTCTCTTAGCTCTTCTAATCCCTTTCTTCAGCTCCCTCCTGTTTATCCTGTATCCCTCCAACGCTCTGTCTGAACCTTGTTTCCTCAACCTTATGTAAGCCTCCTTCTTCCTCCTTACAAGACATTCAACCTCCCTTGTCAACCAAGGTTCCCTCACACGACCATCTCTTTCCTGCCTGACAGGTACATACATATCAAAGACACATCGTATCTGTTCCTTGAAAAAGTTCCACATTTCAACGACATCCTTCCCTGATACCCTGTGCTCCCAATTTATGCTCCTTAGATCCTGTCTTGCAACATTGTATTTACCCTTCCCCCAATTGTAAATCCTGCCCTGTTGCACGCACTTATCTCTCTCCATAACCAAGGTGAAAGTCACAGAATTGTGGTCACCATCACCAAAATGCTCACCTACTAACAAGCCCATCACTTGACCCGGTTCGTTACCAAGTACCAAATCCAATATGGCCTCCCCTCTGGTCGGACAATCTACATACTGAGTTAGAAAAGCTTCCTGGACACACTACACAAACACCGCCCTATCCAATCTACTTGATCTAAAGAGCTTCCAATCAATATTTGGGAAGTTGAAATCGCCCATGACTACTACCCTGTGGCTTCTGCACCTTTCCAAAATCTGTTTCCCAATCTGTTTCCCAATCTGTTTCTCCACATCTCTGCTGCTATTGGGGGGCCTATAGTAAACACCCAACAAAGTGAC
>NC_057714.1:52010626-52027292 GCF_004010195.1 Chiloscyllium plagiosum
CTTGTACAGGTCCCACCTTCTCCAGAATGCAGTCCAATTGTCCAAATACCTGAAGCCCTCCCTCCTACACCATCCTTGCAGTCACGTGTTCAACTGCACTCTCTCCCTATTCCTTGCCTCACTGTCACCTGGCACCGGCAACAACCCAGAGATGACGACTCTGTCCGTCCTAGCTTTTAGCTTCCAGCCTAACTCCCTGAGCTCCTGAATGACCCACTCCTCTTTCTACCTATGTGGTTGGTGCCAATGTGCACCATGACTTCTGGCTGCACACCCTCCCCCTTAAGGATTCTGAAGACACGGTCCGAGACGTCTCGGACCCTGGCACCCAGGAGGCAACAAACCATCCGAGAGTCTCGCCCATTTCCCCAGAACCGCCTGTCTGTCCCTCTAACTATAGAGTCTCCTATAACTAGCACTCTCCTCCTCTCCCCTTTCCCTTCTGGGCCTCAGAGTTGGACCTCGTGCCAGAGACCCGGTCACTGCAGCTTATCCCTGCTAGGCTGTCCCCCCCAAAAGTATCCAAAGCGGTATACTTATTGTTGAGGGGAACGACCACAGGGGATCCCTACACTGCCTGCTTCCTCCCCTTCCCACCTCTAACTGTTACCCAGCTACCTCTGTTCGCTGGCATAACTATGTCCCTGTAGCTTCTATCTATCACCCTCTCAGCCTCTCGAATAATCCTCAGTTCATCCAATTCCAGCTCCAGTTCCCTAACGCTGTCTGTGAGGAGCTGGAGCTGGCTGCATTTCCTGCAAGTGAAGTCAGCAGGAGCGTCGGTGGTCACCCCTACCTCAAACATCCTGCAGGAGGCACATTCCACTGCCTGTGCTGCCATAACTCTACGCTTAGTCTCCAAAACAAGAACATTAAGTAGCTTACCTGTTCAGCTGACTGAGTCCTTTTTTTAGGTTGGGTTAAAGTTGCCAAGGGTATTAGCCGTCATGCCAAATTTCCTCAGCTGCCTGAGGAAGAAGAGACGTTGTTGGGCCTTTGTAACCAGTGCATCCACATGAAGAGTCCAAGAAAGCTTGTTGTGGATGACCACTCCCAGGAGTTTGACACTCTCCACTCGTTCCACCTCTGCTGTTAATGTGTAGGGGGGCATGAGTAACATCTCGCCGAAAGTCAATAATGAGTTGCTTGGTTTCGCTGACATTGAGAGCTAGGTTGTTCTCAGTGTACCATTTTTTCCAAGTCTTCCACCTCCCATCGGTAGTCTGTTTCGTTGCCATCTGAGATTCGACCGACTATGGTGGTGTCATCAGTAAACTTGTAAATGGCATTAGTTTGGTATTTGGCGACGCTGTCATAGATATACAGGGAATACAGTAGGGGGCTGAGTGTTAATGTGATGAAATATTGTCCCCAATCTTGACAGATTGTGGCCTGTGGGTCAGAAAGATGAGGATCCAGTTGCAGAGAGTGGGGCTTAGTCCAAGATCACTAAGTTTAGTAATCAGTCTCAAGGGGATCATAGCATTGAAGGCTGAACTGTAGTCAATGAGTTGGATTCTTACGTAGCTTTTCTTTGTGTCAAGATGTTTTCGGGAGGATTGAAGGGCAAGGGCAGGGTGTTCTCACATGCTGTTGATCAATATTACGACATAGATATGAAGTGGCTGCCTCTTTGCAGAAGGTGGAGTTGAGCTGATCAGTACTAAGCCTCCACACATTTGCACATACTTCTTTAAATTACAGCTTCATCTTCTAGCATTACTCCTGAGCCTTGGCCTGACATTTTAGCCTTATCATCCATCATGCTGCATAGTCCTCCCATCGATGAACCCAATAACCTATTTCATCCAGTGCACTATTATATCCTGATGAGGGACTTTTGCCCGAAACGTCGATGCTCCTGCTCCATGAATGCTGCCTGACCTGCTGCGCTTTTCCAGCACCACACTGTTGACACTATCACATCCGCCAAACCTCATTCATTAAGTTTCTTCCTTTCACAATTGTAGTTCCCTTTACATCCCAGTCTCCAATTTCTAGAATTATGTTTGTCAACTTCCCTACCACAACGATGACCCCTTATTACCCCTCTTGATTTTCATAGACCTGACACTTCCACACCCCCAACTCCCTCCCCACCCGGACTGACTATAGCCTACTCCCCAGACTGTAGTGATGCAGACCCCCTGACCCTTACCACTCCAGGCAGCTGAACAATTGTGAGCAAGCACTTGGAATGACCATGCCCTTGACTTACTGTGTTCTGATCAAAAGTTGTTTCCCTTGTCCTGACTGAGGACAACTCCCCTTAGACTTTGAAACATGGCCTTTTGATTAAAACACTTGCAGTGTGTTTGCTGTGTAAGCTGCTGGTACATAGTGATGGAGCACGGTGCCATACAACAACATGTCTACCCCAGTAAGAAATCCCTGTTGACACCCAGGACAACTCGCCTGGCTTTCTGCCTGCACTACAGAAGATCTGTTAACCTTTCAGCTCTGACTGCAGGGGCAAAGCACAAAAAGGCGAGTCAGAGACTAAGTATGTGCAAAGTGAGTGAGTGCTAATAGAGCAAGGGAGGAGCCCTGAACTGCAGCTGATCAAAACTGTTGGGTGTCTGTCCCTGCAAGTAGCGTCCTGGCGGCAACATTCCAATTTAAGATGTTGGTGCCCTCCAAAGTAGAGTGTAGAACTGTATTGGAAGTGGGCCACAGATGTGCCATGAGGGTGCAATGCAGCTTGTTTATATCCGATGGCAACCTCCATGATCTAGAGGGGTGGGCTTTCATTGCCCTGAGATATTGGGGGCTGTTGTCTAGGGAGAACTGGATTCGCCAGGTACCAACACTGACATTTAAACTGGGAATTGTTGCTGCCTAGTTTCTACCCAGCAGGTGGAAGAATTTGAAAATTCATATGAATTAAGTTAGGGAGTGTTGCTGAACAAAGAGACCTTGGAGTACAGATTCATAGCTCCTTGAAAGTGGAGTCATAGGTAGATAAGATAGTGAAGAAGGCGTTTGGTATGCTTTCCTTTATTAGTTAGCGTACTGAGTACAGGAGTTGGGAGGTCATGTTGCGGCTGTACATGACATTGGTTAGGCTACTGTTGGAATATTGTGTCCAATGCTGGTCTCCTTCCTATCAGAAAGGAGAATGTGAAACTTGAAAGGGTTCAGAAAAGATTTACAAGGATGTTGCCAGGGTTGGAGGATTTGAGCTATAGGGAGAGGTTGAATAAGCTGGGGCTGTTTTCTTTGGAGCGTCAAAGGCTGAGGGGTGACCTTATAGAGGTTTACAAAATTATGAGGAGCATGGATAGAATAAATAGACAAAGTCTTTTCCCTGGGATGGGGGAGTACAGAACTAGAAGGCATAGGTTTAGTGTGAGAGGGGAAAGATATAAAACAGACCTAAGAGGCAACCTTTTCACTCAGAGGATGGTACGTGTATGGAGTGAGCTGCCAGAGGAAGTGGTGGAGGCTAGTACAATTGCAACATTTAAAAGGCATCTGGATAGGTAAATGAATAAGAAGGGTTTGGAGGGATATGGGCCGGGTGCTGGCAGGTGGGACTAGATTGGGTTGGGATATCTGATCGGCATGGACGAGTTGTACCGAAGGGTCTGTTTCCGTATTGTACATCTCTATGACTCCAAACAGGCCTCTCTCCAATCACTAGCAAGAATTAAACTTCTTTTCCTCAGCATCAAGAATCTCATTTCTGCCGATCTTGCTATATTTTCCAAACTGACTTGTTAATGCCCACATTGTTGAAGAACCGGTAAAGTTCTGCAAATAGCTTCTTACCTTTTGAATCCATCCCTTTTCGAATAAAGATTAGAAAGACCATTAGGCCCAGCAAAGCCATTCCTTTCTCAGGGATCCTACCCATCAACTTGCTTTTGTTGTGTTTTTTTTTGTCTTTCCAGAATTACATATAATTATTCAATTAGGCCACTTATCTATTTCAACATATGCCCCTTTTAACTTATTCCACAACTTCCTTACACCTTAATGTTTGAGTTCTATTCTTATTTCTAACTGACTAATTTTTAAGGTTATTCCTTTAGGTTTAGTCAATTGCCTTGGGTTATGAATATGATGGATTTCTAATTTGGATTTTGTAACCTGATAACACAGTTACTTCTCAGTTGCTCTTCAATTCTGTTCCCTGTGGTGTGGAAGTGTTTTGTTACTGTAGTACTTTAGTAATATGTTATGTGGCCTCAGGGCTTAGACATGCTAATGAATTTTCTTTTGCTACTTTGTCCCAGTAAGTTAAACATCATTCCAATTAGTTCTACAAGTTTAAATAAGCATTTATGCAGTCAAATGTGAGAAAAATAACAAGATTGAGTATTGGAAGTCTCAGTTGTGTTTGGCTGAAACCTTTTAAAGTAAATAAAGCAAAAGGCTGAACAACTGTATTGATTGAGCATACTGGAGCATTGTCCCAGAGATGTCCTACTCTTTCCCCAGTTGATTCTTATTGATTTACACCTGAGTATCATCCTAATCTTATTAGGATTTGTTCAAAATTGAATTGGGTGTATTGGAATCATTAGAATTTTAGAGGACAGAAGGAGGTTGTTTCACCCATTGTGTCTGTACCAGCTCTTGAAAGAGCTACCGAGCTAGTCCCATTCTCCAGCCCTATGTCTGTAGCTCTCTGACCTCATCACTTTCAAATATACATCCAGCTCTCTCTCGACATCATCCATGGAATCTGCCTCCACCACTTACTCAAGCAAAGCATTCCAAATCCTAACAACTCTCTGCCTACAGAGGTTTTTCCTCATCCGACTGCTAGCTCTCTTGCTGACAAACTTAACGTTGTGACCCCTAGTTACTGACATACCAACTTGTGGAAACTGAATATAGTTGGTTCTGATACAATGCAATAGTTCCATTCTCGTGCGATCACACGTTATAAGAAAATTGTGTAATAACTGGGCTGTTTAAAGCAATGGGGCCGGAATCGGTAAAGAAAATTCATGTTCTAGAAATAACGGTCTAAATTCTTCAATCATGTTAAAGCCAATTTGCGTTGAAGAAATACATGTTATAGCAGAACTGACTGTATCCTTCTTTACCCTATCAAAATGTTTCATAATTTTGACCACCTCAATAAGGTTACCTCTTAATCTTCCCAATCTAAAATCTGTCATCCCTGGTATCATTCTAGTAAATCTCCTTTGAAATCTCTTCAGGGCTTTAACATCCTTCCTTAAATAAGGGAGGTGTCACAAGCAAGTGTTTGGGCAATGCAGAGGGTATGGAGATTTAGTGGTGCCCAGGGTTGGGGTGGTAAGTGCAAGTGGCGATGATGTTGCAGGTAATAGTGGGAGTGGTAGAACATGAAGCTTTGGTGGGAGGTGTCAGAGACAAGATCGTGGCATTTATACTGGAGAGGGATGCTGACTTTCTTCTCATACTGCTAGGCATTCCTCCAGACAGCAACGATTTCTCTAACCTGGGTGGTACCTTCAGACTGTGCTGACACACACCTGGTGTCGTAGCTGGTCCTGGCAGAAGAGAAAGTCCTGCCTCTGTACTACCCCAATCAGCAGGACATTCAGGTCCTGACTATAAAATGGGTGCTGAATCCCCCTGTCCGCCATGACCAGGGCAAACATCAGGAATTATGTAGGGTTGACCTGGACTGAAAGTGCTTGTCTAGGTGCAGAGAAGCTGTGTAGAGAGTTAATGAGGTGAGTTTGGTAAGATACCATAAGAAAAATCACTATATCTCATGCTGAAAACTCTCCAAAAAACGCAATACAACTCGCACTTAACCAAAGAAGCATATGGTTCAGCCCAATATTAAGGCCATGAAAAGGATGCCATTGAGATTTACTTGTTTATATTTGTGATGAAGGAACATAGTTATAATGAAAGCCTTGAAACCTTGGGTTATATTCACTGGAGCAGAAGAGTAAAGGAACATCTAGCCAAGTCCTTAAACTTTTCAAGTGTTTGAGACAGAAATTGGTGAAAGATATTTTTATCCAGTTGTTCAATCAGTATCAAGCAACCTAAATTCACAATTAGTAACTGCAAGCTTTAAAGAAGAAGTTAGAAGATGATTTATTTTATACAAGTGATAGAGAGAGAGAACGAGAGAGACTAAAGGTGAGGCATGTACCTTTCCACCTGAATGTCATGAAAATGTCTCAAAGATATAGGCCTATCTCATATGGAATCTGTGCCATTATACAAGAGACTGCCACAACTGCAATCAGATTCAAAACACAACAGAAGCTGAAAATCTGAAACAAAATCGGAAAATGCTGCAGAAACTGAGCAAATCCGGCAACATCTGTGAAAAGAAAAGTAGAGCTAATGTTTGAAATCTCTGATGTAGTCAGGCCTGCTGCCACTACTGTGCATTGGTGTTGGAAGGTGTGAATGTTCAAAGAGATCCATAGTGTCCTGAATAAGAGGTTGCTTTATCCTGATGTCATCAAATGTTTTGTATATTTTTTGGAGTATTAACCCAGGCAAGTGGAGAGAATTCCAGCACAATCCTAACCTAAAAAGCGTGGAAGGTACATGGGGACTTTGGGAATCAGGAAGTGAGTTACTCATTGCAGAATCTCCTGGTTCCAACCTGGTCTTTGAGCCATAATACTCTATGGGTGGTCCAGTTCAGCTTCATGTCAATATTAAATTTATCCTGCTCCAGAGATACTGGCAGGCCTGATCATTTTTAAAAAGTATTTTCTGTTTTTATTTTAGATTTACAGCACCCAAAGTAATTTGCTTTTGTTGTTGATGGGGTATTTGGTAATGGTAATGTCATTAAGTGTCAAGGTGGGGATGATTAGATTCTTGCTTATTTGGAGATGGGTCTGGTATGTGACAAATATTGCTCGCCAGATTTCAGTCCAAGTCTGAATGCTATCCAGGTCTTGCTCTTGTAGGCAAGGACTGTTCTAGTATCTGACAAATCAGGAATGGTACTACCCATTGTGCAATCATTAGTGAACATTCCCCCCCCCCCCTTTTGACCTTGTGATGAAGGAAATACTACTGATGAAGCAGCTGCAGAAGGTTGGATCTTTCCCTCCCAGTTGTATGCAAGCTACATGGATTGTAGCATTTTAAGAAGGCAGTACCTTTTTAAAGAAGCTGAAAGAATGGGAAAGAATTGCTGCTCCAGTCAGTAATACCAAAAACCTGTGAAAGAATTTTAACAAAAAAGTCCTGAGGACACTGAGGAACCCTTGCCGTGATTTCTTATTATTGAGATGGTTGGCCTCAAACAACCACAATCATCTTCCTTTGGGTATGATTCTAACAATCTTCGCCTTTATCTTTACATGCTAACACTGACATTTTCAATCATTCACCAACATGTTGTTTAGTCTCTCTTTTGAATGTGAACTCATTTCTTTTTGCTTTCAGTTTTTATGTTACTGTTGGAAATTATTACCTTAGGGGAACAAGATTGTCAGAGGACATAGAACACACTTGTTTCATCTTGTGAAACAAATTGAAGTTTCTTGTTCATAACTGAAGAATACTCATTTCCTTAACTAATAACAACTGTGATTTTATGTTGAGATTTGAAGCATCAAGCTGTTTTAATAAAATCAAGGAAGAGAGTGTTGAAACATTGTTTTATTTTTATAGACTGGCAAATTGGTTCTATTCATGTTGTAATTATTTACAATCAGAAGGCTTCAGCCATGAAAACATTAGATTAACTATTGTGAGAATAATACATTACAGTTGGAAAGTATAGTTACATGTAGTTCTAAAATAATACATTTGATTGCTTTTGTGAAAATGTTTAGTACCAGATTACTGGTATACAACTTGACAGGTGACTGTTCTTCATACAATCAGTTATATTAAAAATATAGATATGCCTACTATTCCACAAGATGAGAAACTTATTGTTTAATATTACATGCTATTCTTCATTTGCATTCTTTTCCTTTATAAAGTTGTCATATAATTTTACTTTGGGAGTTGACTTTCTGGTATTGTCGTCTTTTAGATTAAAACTTCCTCACCTCCACCTTTACTGCCCTGAGTCCAATAAAATTTTGACTATCTCTATTCCTGGTTGATCCCTCAGCTTGGCTTTTATGATCACTCCTTTGAGGCTAAGAGTAAGAGACCTGAAGGTGCCTGGCACATAATTGGCTCATCCTTCCATCACTGATTTTAATGGATCAATAAAAGAACCATTGAGCCTTGCTCTCCTCTGCCAAACGTACCATTATCAATTGATTATCTTGGAATGCAGTGATGTCTCCCATGTCCAGAATGGTGATTTGGCAGCTGTGGTTATTTTTCTTTCAAAATGTTTTGAAGTTGCTGAACATGCCTCTCAAGATGGAAGTTCCCTCTCTCTCCAATACCTGCAATGACAAGCTGCAGCACCACCATGTAAAACGTTCTTAGTGTCAAGAACCAATCTATCATCCTCAAATTGGAACCTCAAAGCCACATGAGATCCTATTTTGTCTGCCATTGAAATAGGGTGTTTGTTATCACCAGCTATGCTCTAGGCATCGTCTCAGGAATTGGTATTTAACTTCCCTAGGCACCGGAAAAGACAACAGCAGAAACAGCCCTGTCGACCCTACAAAATCCTCCTCAGTAATATCTGGGAGCTAGTGCCAAAATTTGGAGAGCTGTCTCACAGACTAGTCAAACAACAACCTGCTATTGTCACAGAATCAGACCTTACAGACGATGTTCCAGACACCACCATCACCTTTTCTGGATATGTCCTGTCCCACCGAAAGGACAGACTCAGCAAAGGTGGTAGCACAATGGTATGCAGTCAGGAGGGAGTTGCTCTGGGAGTCCTCAACATTGAGCCTATGAAGTCTAGTTAAATATGATCAAGGAAAGCTCCTGCTGATTCCCACATACCATCCTCCCTCAGCTGATGAATCAGTACTCCTCCATGTCGAATTACACTTAGAGGAAGCACTGAGGATGGCAAGGGCACAAATTGAAATCCCTCACCCAGAATACAATGTCCACCAACAAGATTGTCTCGGCAGCAGTACTACTAATCAAGCTGGTTGAGTACTAAAGGTCATAACTGCTAGACTGGGTCTGTGGCAGGCTGTGAGGAAACCAGCAAAAGGGAAAAACCTGACCTCATTCTCACCAATCTGCCAGCTACAGATGCATCTCTCCATGCCAGTATTAGTGAGAGTGACCACTGCACCTTCCTCGTGGAGATGAAGTTGTGCCTTCACGTTGAGAATAACATCCATTGTGTTGTATGGTGCTATCACGGTGCTAAATGGAACAGACCAATCCAACCCAGCAACTCAAGACTGGGCATCCATGAGGCATTATGGGCCATCAACAACAGCAGAATTGTATTCCAATACAATCTGTAACCCGCATATCCCCTACTAGACCATTACCATCAAGCCAGGGGATCAACCCTGGTTTAATGGAGAGTGCAGGAGGGCATACCAAGAGCAGCACCAGGCTTACTTGAAGATGAAGTGTCAATCTGGTGAAGCCACCAAATAGGATAAGGAGCAAGTGATAGACAGAGCTAAGCAATCCCAAAGCCAACAGATCAGATATAAGCTCTGCTGTCCTGCCACATTCATTTGCAAATGGTGGTGGACAATTAAGCCCCATGGTAGACTACTGCAAAAAATACGGAGGTATGAGGGTGAGTTGGAGGTTTGGATTAGGAGTTGGCTGGCTGGAAGAAGACAGAGGGTAGTAGTTGATGGCAAAGGTTCATCTTGGAGTGCCGTCACTAGCGGTGTTCCGCAAGGATCTGTTTTGGGACCATTTGATCCCCTGTGGTTGGTGGGTACCGAAAGACAGAAGGTGAAACATTCTTCCTCCGGGCATCTGATGGCTAGCGTTTGGCGGTGGAGGAGGCCCATGCCTTGCATGTCCTTGGCAGAGTGGAGGTGATGTTGTGTTTGGTCACAGGCCAGTGGGGTTGTTCAGTGTGTGTATCTCAGAGACGTTCCATGAAACATTCCACAAGTTGGGGTGCTGTCTCCCCAATGTAGAGGAGACCACATTTGCAGCAACGGACACGTATATAACGTGTGGAAATGTGGAGGTACTGGAACGGGTGCAGAGGAGGTTTACCAGTATGTTTCCTGGTATGGTAGAAAGAACATATGAGGACAGGCTGAGGCACTTGGGGTTGTTTTCATTGGAGAAAAGAAGGTGTAGGGGTTACTTGATAGAGGTGTACAAGATGATTAGGGGTTTAGATAGGGTCGACAGTGAGAATCTTTTTCCACGTATGGAGTCAGCTATTACGAGGGGGCATAGCTTTAAATTAAGGGGGTGTAGGTATAGGACAGATGTTAGGGGTAGATTTTTTACTCAGCGAGTCGTACGTTCATGGAATGCCCTGCCAGTAGCAGTGGTGGACTCTCCCTCATTAGGGGCATTTAAGCGGGCATTGGATAGGCATATGGAGGATAGTGGGCTAGTGTAGGTTAGGTGGGCTTGGATCGGCGCAACATCGAGGGCCGAAGGGCCTGTACTGCGCTGTATTCTTCTATGTTCTATGTTCTAACTCATTGGAGGAGGAGGCTCACCAAATATTGCTATCCTCAATGATGGAAGAGCCCAGCATATCAGTGCAAAAGATAAGGCAGACACATTCGCAGCAATCTTCAGCCAGAAGTGCTGAGTGGGTGATCCATCTCAGCCTTCTCCAGTGGTCCCCAACATTACAGATACCAGTCTTCAGCCAATTCAATTCATTCCGCGTGATATCAAGAAATGGATTGGATGCACTGACTACTGCAAAGGCTACAGGCCCTGACAGTATTCCAGCAATAAGACTTGTGCTCTAGAACTTGCCACTCCCAAGCCAAGCTTTTCCAGTACAGTTTCAACACCAGTATCTACCTGACCATGTGGAAAAGTGCCCAAGTATGTCCTGTACATAAAGAGCAGGACAAATCTAACCCCCAGCCAATTACTATCCCATCAGTTGACTCTTGATCATCCATAAAGTGATGGAAGGTGTCATCAACAGTGCTATCAAACAGCACCTGCTCAGCAACAGTCGAAGAGTGTGCTGCTGGAAAAGCACAGCTGGCCCGGAAGGACTTATTCTCGAAACGTCAACTCTCCTGCTCTTCGGATGCTGCCTGATCGGTTGTGCTTTTCCAGCACCACATTCTTCGACTTTGTTCTCCTGCATCTGCAGTCCTCACTTTCTCCTGTTCAACAATAACCTGCTCAGTGATACCCAGTTTGGGTTCTGCCAGAGCCACTGAGCTCCCGACCTCATTACAACCTTGGTACAAACATGGACAAAACAGCTGAATTCCAGAGGTGAAGCGAGAGTGACAGCCTTTGAAATCAAGGCTGCATTAGACTAAGTGTGGCATCAAGGAGCCTGAGTAAAACTGGAATCCATGGGTATCAGGGGCAAACTCCCCAGTGGTTGGAGTCATACCTGGCACATAGGAAGATGGTTGTGGTTGTTGGAGGTCAATCATTTCTGCTCCAGGACATCTCTGTGGGAGTTCCTCAGGGAATTGTCCTCAGCCCAACCATCTTCAATTGCTTCAGTAATAACCTTCCCTCCATCATAGAGTCAGAAGTGCTCAATGTTCAGCACCATTCACAACTCCTCAGATACTGAAACAGTCCGTGTTCAAATGTAACAAGATTTGGACAACATCCAGGCTTGGGCTGACAAGTAGCAAGTAACATTCACACCACACAAATGCCAGGCTATGACTATCACCAATAAGACACAATCTATCCACCGCCCATTGGCATTCAATGGTGTTACCATCAATGAGTCACCCACTACCAATATCCTGGGGGGTTATCATTGACCAGAAACTCTACTGGACTCACCACCTAAACGCAGTGGCTGCAAAAGGCTAGGAATACTGCAACGAGTAACTCCCCCCCCCCCCGACTCCCCAAAGCCTGTCCACCATCAACAAGGCAGAAGTCAGGTGTGTGATGCAATACTCCCCACTTGTCTGGATGAATGTGGCCCCAATAATGCTCAAGAAGCTTGACACCATCCAAGGCAAAGCAGCCCACTTAATTGGCACCACATCCACAAGCATCCAATCCCTCCATTGCTGACGTTTAGTAGCAGCAGTGTGTACTATATGCAGAAATTGACCAAAGATCTTGAGATAGCACCTTCCAAACCCACAAGCACGTCTACCTAGAAGGACAAGGGCAGCAAATATTTGGGAGCACCACCACCTTCAAGTTCCCTTCCAAGTCACTCACCACCCTAACTGGAAATATATCGCCATTCTTTCACTGTCGCTAGGTTAAAATCCTGGAATCCTCTTCCTTTGTGGTCAAACTGCAGCATTTCAAGAAGGCAGCTCATCAGCACCTTCTCAAGGGCAACTAGGGATGGGCAATACATGCTGGCCAACAAGTGACACCCACATCCCGCAAAATGAATAAATAAAATATTCCCTGTAATCCATCATGTAAACACATTGCACAATGTTGAAAACTCCTTTGCAAAGTCTTTCGAAGCATCATTGAATTGAATTACTGCCCAACCCCCCCATATGTCAAAGTAATAGCAGATTATGCTTAAGGATTAGAAAATTGTCAACTCTTTATTTGAGGGATTCTTCCTATGTCAACACAGATATGTATTAGTCAGTAATATGCAAAAACCTTAAATATGAAACATTTTGTTGTTTTAGGTTACCATAAGCTTTCATGTCACATTGTTCAACTTGCCAATCAGGGTAGTCTTCCTTGAAAACATAGATGGATTAACAATGCTGATAAGGAATTATTTTTATTCTTTTCACTGGTTATCCATAATGCAAAGAAATGAAAATAACTTTAAGAATGAAAAACAGTACAACTCACAGAACAATTATGCAATTTGTACAGTGATGTCTTTGGCACACAATGTTGCAAGTAACTCTCAATGGCTCCAGATCCAAGCAATCAAATTTCTTCTGAAACTTCACTGGGGCCTACTTTAACACCAACCTCTGAGACAACATCCCATTCCTGCATTTTGACAATTTTATTTACTGTGCTATCTATTCCAGTGACTCAATTACTGCCAAGTACTGCTGAATTAAAGGCAATGTTGTGGACTTGGACCATGGGAACTGGATGAATCCTGCAGCTGTCAAAAAGTTTGCAATTTGGATTTGAACTGTGAACAGAGACAAAAAAAAATTGTAGATGCTGGAATCCAAAGTAAACAAACAGGAGGCTGGAAGAACATAGCAAGGCAGCATCAGGAGGTGGAGAAGTTGACGTTTCAGGTTGAGACTCTTCATCAAGATCCTGATTAAGGGTTTCAGCCCAAAACATCTATGTCTCTCCCTTTTGATGCTGCCTGGATTGCTGCATTCTTCCAGGCTCCTATTTGTTTACTTTGAACTCTGAACAGTTTTCGCCAACTCACTTCGCCTCTCAGATCATGTAAATTTCTACTATAAATTACAAAAATTAATTGAAGGAAATAGCACTTCTGAATTCTTCATGCGACCAATGAACTTTAAGTTGTTCTTTTAAAACGATGCTTCCATTCTAATATCCAATGGTTTAAAAAGATTCATCAGGTTTGGCAGACATCACAAAGCATATTCAAGTGTATTGTTGTGGGATTCACATTCTACAACACTTCATCTGTAGCCTGAGGGAGGGCAATACTGATTTCAGATCACATTAACAACAAAAACTGTGAACTGCTTCTCACTAACCGTCAATGCTAATGTACATGATAGGAGCAAGGATCATTGTTGATGTAGAATATGCATCAAACAGAAGTTGAGGATTATATGAATTTTTAATTTCATTGTACAAAACAGCCAGGAGTAATACAGCAAAGCACTTTTATTGGCTTATTTCCCAGACTTGTACATTTTGAATACAGTGTTAATTTTAAAAAAGGATGAGAAAGTGAGGACTGCAGATGCTGGAGATCAGAGCTGAAAATGTGTTGCTGGAAAAGCACAGCAGGTCAGGCAGCATCCAAGGGGCAGGAGAATCGACGTTTCGGGCATAAGCCCTTCCTCAGGAATCAGGAATTAATTTTTTAAAAACCTACATAAAGAAACTACAAAATATTTTGTCATGACTGTAAACGTGAAGGACTTCATATTGGTTTATGCATTCTGTCAAGTTTTGTGCTTTTTCAAAAAAAAACACAATGCTTTTGAAAAGATTTTTTTTAGTTCAATATAATGTAAGTGCTGCTATTTGCTGTAAATTGGCAGGAATCATAGAATCCATAAGTGTGGAAGCAACCCATTGAGTTCACAACACCCCTCCAAAGAGCATCCCACCCAAACCTACACACATAAACCTGCATTCCCGTAGCTAATCCACCAAACGCATGCACGCGCACACACACTTGCCCAAGGTCTGGAATTGAACCCAGGTCCCTGGTGCTGTGAGGCAGCAGTGCTAACCATTGTCCCACTGTGCCACCCTACTCAATTGTCAGTAATCAAGTTTTGAAGCAATTAGTTTCAGATTTATGAAAAAAGCACTGATTTATAACTTTCTCAGTTTTTATTTTGAACATCTGACAATAGCTCATTTCTGTACTGTATTGACTTTAAAGCATTGACTTTTTGGCTTCCTGTAAGATGGAGGTGGAGTAGGGCTTCTGAGCCCAGGGGCCCTCTGCTTTTCTTTTCATTTCTTTTCTCTTTTATTTTATTTTACTTATCTTTTGGTGAAGAGCTTGGTTGAGGCAACAGTATTGGCAGTGGCAAGTAGGCCCAGCAGCACGGACCCGTGGCTGCGGTATTAAAGGTGAGTTTGGGTTCCCGGCGACTTCTGCGTCATTATAGCAGTCCTGGCATCAACTCATGGCTGGGTTGCTGCAGAGGTGAGTTTGGATTCCCAGCAGCATCTGTGTCCAGTACAGATTCATGGAGGCAGTGGCAGAGGCGAGTTTGGGCCCAGTACAAGACCTGGCAGCATCAGCAGTGGCTGCAGGTGGGCTCAAAGCAGACTCATGGTGGCAGCAAAGTGGAGTTTGGGCCAGTGCGATACCTGGCACCATTGATAGTAGATGCATTGGTAAGGTCCAGTGATGACTCATAGAGGCAAGTGCATCAGTGGATGCCAGGTAGTGTTGAAGAGTGGCAACTTTCATTCCAGCAGTAGCAGTGTGGTGAAGTGACTCATGCCAGGTCACCAGGCCTATGTCCAATGGTGGAGCACTTAACAAAAAGGACTGCAAAGTTTGAAACTTCCTTTATTCCTTAATTTTTCTGCCTATAGATTTTATGCTTTGGTTTATTTTTTGGCGTTTTTAAATGGTGCTGTAGAATGGTGACACAATACAACACTTTTCACTGTATATTGTAACAAGATACACATGACAACAATAAATCAGATCAAATTAACAGAAACGTTGCTGGTGTCTCAGCTCCAAGCATTAATATTAGTGTTTGAAAAATTTAACTTTAATACATTATGCTCCACATTGCAGCAAATTAGTACAACATCAAGCAGGAAAAATAAAAGTAGCTTTTATTAAACTAAATAGTTAAGAATGTATATTTTTAACAACCACATTGTCAGATGGTTTATTATAATATTTCAGATTTGGAAAGATTGGATGATCTTTGCAGCCATTTTACCATGCCCTTCATTTTGAACAAGTTACAACTTGCACAGCAAGAAAAATAGTAAAATAATTACTAAATAAATTATGCTTATCTATGTATTGTCAGTATCTTTATTTTTAATAGAACCTATTTTTGTTAAAATATATTACCAGAAATATGCAGATATTTTTCACACTATTAAAAATCATTGTACTTTATATATTATTTTGATATTTGAGAATCAATTTGTACATTGGATAGGATTGTAAAATAAATTACTTTCAATATTTGCCATGTGTTAGACATCCCAGCATGTACACAAAATAACAAATAATAACAATGCTCTTTTTCTCTTAGGACCCAATTGTTTTGCGGGAGTCACTATTATCCCAGCTGGACGAGAGGTGAAGATCGATGAATGCACAACTTGCCATTGCTCCTATGAAGATGGCACTTGGAGAGTTGACCACCAGGCAACTTGCATTAAGAATGATTGCAAGGAAATCTAGACAAAAGATTGTGTGAAAAATTTTTTTTTGCTATATTGAATATAAAATGGGACTGAAAGAAAGCTGTTTTTGTACATTCTGTATTGCATACCATACTTATATTGAATTAGTCATGTTATTTGTACTAAATCTGAGCAATAAAAAGTGACTAGTATATTTCAAGCATCACAATCTGGCATTTTTAAAATTTTCAGTGAATGGTGGACATTTGAAATATTGTGTTCCAGTCTTCCATCAGCTGTCACCACTTGCAATAATACCTGTGTTCCTCAGTCCACATGATGCTTTGAATAAAGATTAAGAGGAATGGTCAGCAAGCCATCTAAGAAAAATCAGGGGAGAGTAATGAAAAACAATGTACTGCCATTATAGCTGTAAATATTTTACATTACAGCAAATAACCTGGAAACATGAAATTCAAAAGAAACGTGTATAGTGATATTTTGTTGATATTATCAACAGCTGATTTGTGTTGAAAAATGTGGTGCTGGAAAAACACAGCGGGCCAGGCAGCATCCGAGGAGCAGGAGAATCGACGTTTCGGGCATGAGCCCTTCCTCAGGAATGAGGCTGGTGTGCCAAGTGGGCTGAGATAAAAGGTATGGGGGAGGGAATTTGGGAGAGGGGGGCTGGGAA
>NC_057714.1:52027782-52035416 GCF_004010195.1 Chiloscyllium plagiosum
GAATATGGGATGGCGTTTTTACAGGGGGCAGGTTGGGAGAAGGTGTAATCTAGGTAGCTGTGGGAGTCGGTCGGTTTGTAGTAAATGTCTGTGTTGAGTCAGTCGCCCGAGATAGAAATGGAGAGGTCTAGGAAGGGGAGGGAGGAGTCTGAGACGGTCCAGGTAAATTTGAGGTTAGGGTGGAAGGTGTTAGTAAAGTGGATGAACTGTTCAACCTCCTCGTGGGAGCACGAGGTAGCACCCAATACAATCATCGATGTAGCGGAGGAAAAGGTGGGGTTGGTGCCAGTGTAGCTGCGGACGATGGACTGTTCCACATATCCTACGAAGAGGCATGCGGGTGCCCATGGCTGATTTGTGTGTTCCAGGATGTTATGATTTTTGTAGTTGTTTAATACATGAGTAATGCTGCTGGAAATCCAAGCAGCTTTGCTCTTATGAAGATCATAACATTTTGTACATGATGATATTCTTGATTTTAATTTCCAATCAAAAAAGGCAAAGTGAGAAAATGAAATCTGCTTTGAAGCAGTGCCTCATGTTTCCAGTATTTCACTTTATGGATATTGGTCTGGATTTCACCAGAAGAACAGCAAGGAGGCTATTACATGCATAGTTAAGTGAAAAAGTCTGGAAGTTGCTGTCTGTTTGTCCTACTCCTCCTGAAACTTCAATAAACTTGTACCTCACTGAGATTGTACCTCACTCAGGATTATATTATATGGATTGGAATCCCATACTAATAACATGCTCAATAAATGTGGAAGAAACTAAGCTTAACCATTCATACACAAGTGAATGTTGAACAGCATAATTTTTAAATACTGCTAAACATTTCGTTTGGCGCATAAATTGATGTAGAATCACATTCCTCCAAGACTTAATTATTTTTGGAGACTCTTAAAATGTTTTATTTGCTAGTTCACTTTTTTCCCCATTCATTCTTAATCCCATTTTATAGCCTTACTTTTATTTTGTTTTCTGACATGATTTAGCATTGAATTAAATGTTCCCTCTGCTTACGTAGTCCCTCTGCTGCTTATTAAGTATCTTTGAGTTTTGTTGAGAAGACACACCATTTCTTGGCCTGAAAGCTGACAGAAAGTTCAGTGTGTTCTTGATTTCTAAAACCCACAAGTCACCATGCAAATGTCCTTTAAAGATGTAAATGTAATAAGTGGCCAGAAGCGTTCATTTCCTGCTCACCACAAAATCAGGGTGATTATAGTCCACTCCTCAAGTATAACTCAATGGATAAGAAAAATCCTGGCAACCTCACACAACCAGTATTGCCTTAATTTGTGTAGGACGTCCATGGCTATTCTGTCAATATTATTGTGGATGTGCAGGAGAACTAGAGTGGAAATTCACTCTTTACAGCATTACATTATTCTTTGTTTGGCAAGTTCATGATGGGAGTATGAGTGCCCACAAACCACATATGTCTATTGCTAATGTGCTGACCTTTCCTCAACGTGTCCTAATTATAAAAGGTATGTTAGTAGTTGTAATACTACACTTCAATGAGTTACTGCTGTGGAGAGTGAGAGATTAAGAATCAATGTATCATCTGAAACACATTTTTCTAAAGGAGAGCCATAAGTGAATGAAGGATCAATAGCCTCAGATGGATTAACTGCAGGGTGAGTCTCTGCTTACTATGGTTTATCCCTGGGTGTTTTATCTGTAAAGTGCAATTACTGAAAACAAATGCTGGAAATCTCATTAGATTCAGATAGTGCAAAGCAAAAAAGTCATACCTCTACAACACCCAACAGACTAATGGTCCAGGAAGTAGACAAGAAATGCATATCCAGTACAAAAACACCCATGGGGCAAATATTGGAACTGAAAACCAAGAGTTGGAAATTAAATTGCTCAATGCAATATATGCATAAGAGCACCACCTAACATACTGGATTGGAAACTGTCAACATCCAGGGAAAATACCATATGCTTTTAAAAGCTACTTAACAATATTTTCGTAGCATTTATGCGCAATCTTAAACATTTCAACAGGTCAATAAGAGTGCATTTGGAGTGTGGGTGAAGCCTTCTGACTTTTTTTCATCCTGGTTTGCTTCTCATTTCTCTTTGCTGGCATTTCAAAAAGATTGCCATATGTATTTTTGTATTCCAGCTAGTGCAAAACATCTCCATTGATAACTCCAATCTCCTTATGGTCGCAAACAGAATTTCATTCTTTTCTGAGGGACTCTGAAGAGGTTTCAACTCCAGATCGTGGTGCATAGTTCCCCACTGATGTATAGAACAGCCCTGGCCCTCCTGGAAGAAACTCCCAGCTATAGGAAAATACCTCCATGCCTTGTGGATACTACAGGAAAGCCAAGAGCAAAATCAGTAAACATTGACAAAAGATCTCGAGTGGAGTGATGCTTAAGTATGTCATTTCTTGCAAATCCAACCAAATCAATGCCAAACGTTATACACTGATTTCATTTGAACCCAACCAGGAAGCTCAAGATATATAGGGTGCTGATATTTGGTCAGCCCAGGTTCTCAATAAATTTTTCTCAGACCTGTGACCTGGAGATAGTGTATTAGTTTCACTGCAGCTCTGGAACATAATGCAAAATCATAGGAATAGGAGTAAGGCATGCAGCCTATTGAGACTGCTGAACCATTTAATACAATCATAGCTGATCAAACATTTTGATGCCTTTTACCTACAGTATCCCAACAGTACAGATACCTGTACTAACCTCTACTTCAAATATGTTCACTGACTGAGATTTCACAAATCTCTGAGGTAGAGAATTCCAAAGATTCACCACTTTCTGAGTAAAAAACATTTTCTTCATCTCTCCTAAATAGCATCATCTTTATTTTTAAATTGTATCCCTGATTATAGGATCCCCAACTGGGATCATCTTAATGCAATAAACAAGATAGATGTATATATATATATTATGTATGCTTCTATTAGGTCACTTCCAATTCTTCAAAACTCTATAGAGAATACAGGTCTAAAATTCCCAATCTCTCACTATAGGATAGTTGCTCCATCTTGTCAATATGTCTGTGAACCTTTGTTGCACTTACTCTATGACAATGATATCTTTCCTGCGATAAGAAGACCAAAACCACATATAGTTTACAGGCCTCAGAACCTGAAAATGAGTCATATTTTGACTGAAAACATTAACTCTGCTTCTCTCTCCACTGATGCTGCCAGATCTGCTGAGTTCCTCCAGCATTTTCTGTGTTTCACATTTTCAGTATCCTTACTTAATCCAAGCAAGTAAATTACTTACTATATCATATGCTTTAATTTTGCTAACCAGCCTCCTGTGAGGGACCTTGCTAAAAGCCTTCTGAAAATCCAAATATCCTATGGCCACTAACTCACTATTGTCAATTTTGTAACATCCTCAAAAACTCAAACAAATTTGTCAAATTTGATTTTCTATTAAGAAATCCATGCTGATTATATCCAACAGAAAATATTATGCAATTGTCCAGTTATCACATCCTTTATGATAGATTCTATCATTATGTAAGGCGAATGGACCTGAAGTTCCCTGTACTTTTCCCTTGATTCTTTGTTAAACAGTGGGATGACATTTACAAGTTTCCAAATTGCAGGAACTATTCCAGAATCCATGTAATTTTAGAAGATGATTAACAACACATTGACTATCTCTTTAGCCACCTCATTCAACATTCTGTGATGTAGAACATCAAGTCCCAAGACTTTTCACCTTTCAACCCCCCATTAGGTCCTCTAGTACAAGCTTCTAACTAATTCTTTTTTTTTTGACTCCTCATTCACTCTTGCCATTTGGATGTTTAATTCTGGGAGATGTTTTTGTATTTGTATTTTTCTCAATGAAAACAGACCACATTTAGCTTTTCTGCTTCTTCTCTCGTAGCCAATACAAACTGTTCTGATTCAGCTTTGAATGGACTCACATTCCAACAAGAGTCAAGGCTAACTGAGAGTGGATTAGTGCAACTGAAACATAAAGATTAATCAGTCAGGGCAAGAGTTTAAAGGAAATCTGAGCAAAGAGTAAATTTCACTGCAAGGAACTTGTGACTCTTGCTACTAGAACTATCCATAAATAATTCAGAATATTTTCTCTGTCTCCCTCTCAACTCAAACAGGACAAGTTAACCCCATAAGTATTATACCAACTGAGGTTAACCTGAACGATTCACCTTCTCAACCTGGTGTGGTGACCCTCATGTTAAACCACCACCAGTTGGCTCTCTCACATGACAGAGCAGCCCTATAGTAAGATTATAGTGACTTTACATGATGCCAACAGTGTGGGTTTAATTCCCATACTATGACGACTTTTCCTTTCTAATGTTGAAATGCTATGTTTCATTGCAAAGACAAAAGGGCCTGTTCCTCAAAGAACTTCACATTGCTACCAGTAGGATCCCTCAAACAGAACACTAAAATCATAAGAAAAGGAGGTGATCACTAATTGCAGTAAACGATTGGAGAGATGGTTGGGACACTGCCTTGAACTTTATTATGGGAAAACCCAGTCACTGAGAAAGCTGTGAATACAAAAGACAGATTTGCAGTCATGGAAGAGAAAGATATTTATATTGATGCTGAAATCAACTCCTGCATTGCAAAAACTGTAGTTGCTGTATTCAAGTTGGGTTAAGAGGTTGTGGAACAGCAGCAACCTGACTGACAACATCAAACTGAGTTGACCAGTCCTGCACCCTCAGTATAGAGAGATCTCAACAACTTGCACTGGTTCAGAGTTAGACTGATCTGTTTCCACCTTTCCTCCCTCACAGACTTTGGTATCTTTTGGCTGGTAAAGTCATCAGCTCAGTTGTCCAGTGTTTGTTAATTCCATCAGCATAGGCCAGTTACTAAGCTCCTGTCTGCAATGGCTCAACAGCATTTATTAGCTGAATAACAGCCAATTTCCCGAAAAACCTTCCTGTATACTCATGACTGCTCAATGTCCCTACTTTCACTACGAGGACACCTATTAATAGCTTTGCACATGGTAGACCTCATAGAAAACTGGGAGACAGATGTCACCATCTACAACCTCTGGATGATGACTGGAGTGACATTGATAAAGGTAAGCAGAAATGGGAGACAATCCTTAAACGACAGTCAAAATTTAATGTCTTAATTAAAATCTTGCACACCAACTCATGCAAAAGGCAGTGTTGCAGAGGCTATGAAAGGATCCACCATAAATGAGAAGATGAACAGGGAGTTGTTGAGGAAACATGCAGCTGTTCTCCTGCAAGATGGAATCATTAGTGCTGCAGTATAGGCTGCTTGTTAGCAGCAATACATCAAGATGATCACCATGATATCCCAGTGATGACATTTCATAAATCTCCTGCAGCTGACCACAATGATAAACACGCTGCTCTGTCTGTGGAGAAAACAGCCGTTCTGACTCTCCAGGTAGCAACAGACACAGCTTTCCTTCTGAGAAAGGGTCTAGGGAAAGAGCCTGGTAAGTCCTTCATCTTCTCAACCCACTGTCTTCATTTAGAGCAAATCATACAGAGACTATCATACCAAATGGGGTTCCTGAGCACAGCAGATGATATTTGATATGGAGTTGACACCCAGAACACAAACCAGCATCTCACATGGTGGAAGGTTGCCAATCAGGCAGTCAGTCTCTCTTCCAACAGTGTGCAGCAGCAGAAGTGTGAACTCGCTATGAGATGATTTTTGACAGCATCTTTCAAATACACAACCTGTACCATCTAGAATGTCAAGGACAACAGATACATGAGAGCCCCACCACGTTGAAACTTCGCTCTGAGCCAATTACCGTCCTGACTAGAAAATATCAATGACTTTGGATCATAATCCTAGAACTACTTTCTGAACAGCATTGTGGGTGTACATGCTCCCCCTGGATTGCAGTGTTTCAAGAAGATGGCTTACCACCACCTTATCAAAGGCAGTTAGAGATGGTTAATAAGTGTTGATCCAGCCAGTGAAACTTACATCCTGTGAGCAAGCATGAAAATAAATAAACAAGCAAAACATCATAAATAAATGACTCTTTATGTCTGTTTTGGTAAACAGTTAAGTTGCAGTCGTGCTTGGCAAGTCGGCCATTAAAGTTGGAACAGGAGAGAGAGCAGAAACAGCTGGCTGATGTAGTATGATGGGGTTCTGTGTACGAGGTCAGGCCCACAGATGGTCACCCTTTGCATTCCTCAACTTCAATAAGAAGGAATTTGCAAAGTGGCTGTATTTCAGCAGGCTGCTGACACTGACTGTCAAAATTTAATGTCTTAATTAAAAACGTGCACAATAACTCCTGCAAAAGGCAGTGTTGCAGAGGCTGTTGCCATGTCATGTCCACAAAATATCAAACTGTGTTGAAGTACTTGTCATCTCAGTAGTGAAGGTCCTGTTCTGACTGGACAGCAGGCAGGGGGATCCCTGCAGGGAGCTCCTTCGACTCCTTCGATCTGAGAAACATCTTCCTCCTCGTTACTTA
The DNA here is from genome assembly GCF_004010195.1 of Chiloscyllium plagiosum. Classification (NCBI taxonomy): domain Eukaryota; kingdom Metazoa; phylum Chordata; class Chondrichthyes; order Orectolobiformes; family Hemiscylliidae; genus Chiloscyllium; species Chiloscyllium plagiosum. The sequence goes on from NC_057714.1 coordinate 52,034,262, forward strand.
CCTTTGTCCTTTCTCTTCCACAATTATGGGACCTGGGTGCATTCATTTGGGAGACAGGCCCCGCTTCTGGTGCTGCTGAGAATGAGCTGCCAGGCCCTGATTGGCCAGCAGTTATCAGTCCACAAGACTTCCAAACCTGGGAGCCTTATTTCGGGGGTAGATCTTCTGGTGGCCTCAACACTGCCTGATTGGAATGTGGCCTTCCCAGGAAGAGGGGGCATGGATTTCTCCCAGGTTCTGCAGCCAGCTGGCAAGGCTCATGATATCTGACGAGGTTTCAACATGTTGCTCTTTTTGATTTATATCGATGACATAGTTGTTAGTGTGCAAGACACAATTTCAAAATTTATGGAAGACACGGAGCCTTTTTGAACTATAGGGAGACCAGTACACTGCAAGCAGACAAATAGCAATTTGAAGAAATGTAAAGTGAATCATTTGAAAAGAACAACACAGAAAAGCAACAAAATGAAGGGTGCAATTCAAATGCAGTGCAGGAGAAAAGGTCCAAGGTACATGTGAATAAATCATAGAAGGTGGCAGGACATAACTGACAGCTCAGTTGCCAAAGCTAACATTATACTCGGCTGTATTTGTGTGTGTGTATGTGTGTATACATTTAATTTATTTTAAATACTTATCTGTAGCTAGGATCTTATGCATTGTAAATAAAATTGACTTTTTTTGATAAGTGTAGGAACCAGATTGGTGCATTTTATTAACCAAGATGTGAAAATCAGGTGATTTGGGGATTTAGTGTATTTCTTTTTAAAAACTTTAAATCTTGGGGTGACTCTGGGAATAGCACAGATTGACTTCTGGACACCTCTTCCTACTGCCCTCTCGACCATGACTCCACCACCCATCACCAAACCATCATCTCCCAGACCATACAGAACCTCATCACCTCAGGAGATCTCCCACCCACATCTTCCAACCTCATAGTCCGGGAACCCCACACTGCCCGGTTCTACCTCCTTCCCAAGATCCACAAGCCTAACCACCCTGGCTGACCCATTTTCTCAGCATGCTCCTGCTCCACTGAACTCATCTCTACCTACCATGACACTGTCTTATCCCCCCAGTCCAGGAACTCCCCATATACGTTCGAGACACCACCCAAGCCCTCCACCTCCTCCAAGACTTCCGTTTCCC
>NC_057714.1:52036507-52081253 GCF_004010195.1 Chiloscyllium plagiosum
TACTCTATGCTACTTTCTCCCCACCCTCACCCTCCTCTAGCTTATCTCTCCACGCTTCAGGCTCACTGCCTTTATTCCTGATGAAGGGCGTTTGCCCGAAACGTTGATTTCGAAGCTCCTTGGATGCTGCCTGAACTGCTGTGCTCTTCCAGCACCATTAATCCAGAATCTGGTGCATTATCCCAGTGAGCTATGACAATAAGAATTGAGAGAAGTCCAAGAACAGCTCATTCAAAGTTTGTGGTCTGGATTTATGGTACAGAAATATTATTTCACTGACTATAATATTAATTCCCCATACGTAATATTTTTATTAAACTTTCTGTATTTGTATTATTCATAGATGAGCATGTATTTGGAGTAAAAGGCGTATACCTTAAGTTTATTGTTCAAAATTTAATAATTCATAACCATCTTCATTGTTGTTTTGTTAAAGTATATATGATTATAATCAACAGAGATTACTTTTTCTGTTTATAATGAAACCTGGTGCACCTCACCTTTAGATCTGACTTGGAATTATGTCTTTTCATATATTTTTCCAATCCAGCTCAATTAGCATGTTGTACTTTCATAATGCCCCTTTTACAAATTTATTCTTGCTTTAGATTGAACTGCTTCCCTTTCAAACATAATGCAAAAGTCTACCATTCAGTGGTACCTGTTACCCAGTGATCTTTTACAACAAGAATATTAACTAACTATTTCTCATTTCACAATGTGAGTTCTAAAATAGTCCGTCCTTTTGTTGACTCTTCAACATGCTGCTGAAGAAAACTATCTCTAAAACATTCCACACTCATCCTCCACAGCTTTAATAGCTTTCCCAGTTCTCAAAGGAACCTCAATTATCCAAACATCAATTATCCGAATTTCGGATTATCTGAACAAGATTGGATGGTCTCGATTAAAACGGTCCCCGCCCGTGTCATTCAGATAATTGAGGTTCCTCTGTAGATACAAATTAAAGTCACCTTGGACTACTGTTTCACATGAGACAAATGTTTCTCATCTCCTGATTTGTACAATGTCCGTCTGTAGTCCTACTATTTGGTAGCTTTTAAACAACTCCAACTAATGGCTGCTGCTCTTTACCATTTCGTATTCCACCCAGATAGATTCCAGTCACTCTTCCTTCCATCTGTAATCCTCTCTTACCAACGTACTGATCCCATTGCATATTATTAAAACAACTCTTCACCCTTTTCAATCTTGTCTGATCTTTCTGAATGCCGGATATCCATGGATAGTCAGTTTGCAGTCCTGGTCACCATGCAGTTATGTTTCTGTAATTTACATTTGTTTCTGTGTTTAGATCTTCTATGCTGTTGCAAAAGCTGTGTGTATTCAGGTAGAACACCCTTTTCACATGATTCTACATTCCAAGCATACTTGATGCTCAGCTTTGTACTCCTGACTTTGTTTCTCCCTCATTGCTTTTCAACTTCCTGTTAACCGATGAATTCCCTTTCAATTTCAGTTACCCTCCACGTTCCCTTGACAAGTGAAATTAAACCAATCCCAGCTGGCAATGTTTCATTTTTATCGAAGATTGATCTGTTGAAGGGATACAGGAAGTAATATTATCATGAAAGCTAAAATAATATCAGTTTTTCTCACTTCAAATGGGCTGTATCAGTGTCACACAGTGCCTTTTGGGTTTAGTAATGTCCCAGGGACATTTCAAAACTTTGTGAATCAGGTTATAGTATTACAGTGTAATTTATTTAAAAATGTCAGAAGTAACACTTGAGAACAATAGGTAAAACTGAAATGAGTGACCACTTACTCTGAGATTGTGCCCTCAAGTCCGAGACTCTTCAACAAGGGAGAATAACCTATTCACATTGACCCTGTTACATCCCCTCAGAATCTTATGTATTTCAATAAATGGACACCTCCCATTTTTCTAAACGCCAATAAGTATGGGCCCAACCTACACAAGCTGTCCTCATTAGACAGTGCCTCCAAACACACAAGCAACCTAGTGAACCTTCTCTGAACTGCTTCTAGAGAACGTTATGGCCACATGTAAACAAATAGTGACTTGATGATGGGATACTAGCATCTGTGTTATTTCAAAAACTGTTTACAGTATTCCAGCTATGGTCTGATTAGTGCTTGTATAGTTTTAGAGAGATCCCCCTAATTTACTATCCTGTAGCATTTGAAATAAAAGCTAGGATTCTATTTGCTTTCCCTTTTATAAGCTGAACTTGTATGACATCTTTTTGTAATTTATGCATATGGACCCCCCAATCCCTCTGTGCTTAGCTTTCGACAGTCTCCATTTAACTAACATTATGCTTCCCCAATTCTTCCTGCCAAAGTACATAATGTCACATTTCCCTACATTATATTCCATATGCCAATTTTTGCTCACTCACATTACCTGTCTAGAAACTTCCCCAGACACTTTGTGTTATCCTCACCACTTGCAGTCCCCGCTATTTCCATGTCATCCGCAACGTTAGCTTACAGTTCATTCATTTTCTTTGTCTAAGTCCTTATTATTTATTGCAAATAAATGTAGCCCCAGACTGATCCTTGTGGCACATCATTAGTTATATGTTTCCATCATGAAAGTGACCCCTTATCCCCCCTCTCTGCCTTCTATTAGTTTATCCATATTAATATATTATCTCGAACACCATAGGCTCTAATCTTATTAAGTATGTTAATGTGTGGTCCCTTAACAAATGTCTTGAGAAAGTTCAAATATATTACATCCACTGTTTCTACTTTGTCTATTCTGCTTGTTACCTCCTCAAAGAATTCTAGAAAATTTGTCAAACATGATTTCCCCTTCATGAAGTCATGCTGACTCTGTTTGATCATATGATGCATTTCTGAACATTTTGCCATTAAATCCTTTATAATCAAGTCTAAAATTTTCCCAATACCAGATGTTAAGCTAACTGGCTGATAGTTATTTTTTTTTTTGTCTCCTTTCTTTTTTAGGTAAAGGAGTTACAATCCTTTAGGACTTTTGCAGAATCTAAGGGTTCTTGGAACATTACTATTAGTGCATCCATTATCTCGGTAGCTATCTCTTTTAATATCCTAGTATTTATCTCAACAGGACCAAGGGACTTTTCAGTATTTCACTGAATTTTTTCCCTAACACTTTTTCTCTACTAACAGTTATTGTACCTATTTCCTCTCCTCTTTTGGTCCCTTGATTATTTAATTTTAGTGGAATGCTATTAATGTTTTCTACTGCGAAGACTGAAGCAAAGTATTTATTCAATTCATCTGCCATTTCCTGGTTCCCCATCATTTTATCCCCAGCCTCATTCTCTCAGGGCCTGTGTGAATGTTGACCTCTCCCTTATTTTTTATACATTTAAAGGAGGTCTTGCCATTTATTTTGATATTACTTGCAAATTCATCTTTGAAATTTAATCTTTCCCCTTTTCTTTTTTTTCGGTCATCTTTTGTTGGGCTTTAAAACTATGGCTCTGGCTAACCACTAATCTTTGCCATTTTTAAAAAATTCAATTTGATGGTATCCTTAATTTTCCTGGTCAACCACCATTGGCATATTCCCTTCCTAGAATCCTTTTTTCTCACCAGGATTCATACTTGATCTAAGAGTTCTAGAAACACAGATAACCCACTTCGGATACATTGTAGTGCATGGGCAGGGGCAATGGCAAAGTGAAGACTGTGTCTGAATTTCACATGCCTAAACCTAAATGGAAGTCATGTGAGTTTTAGCAATATGTTGCTTTATCAGAAATGGTGTCTAACTTCAGCACAATTACTGTACCTTGAACAAATTTGTTATGCAACCTACAATGACAGTTTGATCAGGAGAACACCAAGCAGCTTTCATTAAGCTGAAGGCATCCCTGATAAAGAAATGGTGCTGGCCATCTCTGATTTTTCTAAAACATTAACAATGGCAATCGATATTTGTCACTTGGAGTTAGGTGCAGTTGTGTTACAGGACATTGAATCAGGAATAGAGAAGCCACTGGAGTACTTTTCTAAGAAATTAAACCAATGTTAAATGATGTCTTTTTCTTTAGTAAAGAGGACTTTGGGATCACTATAGACTACACAATGTTAAAGAAGTAATGTCTGTCATGTTTTCAAAGAAATATTAATATGTACAGCCTATAATCCTTAACTTTCATAGAGACATGTAAAAGTTAAATGTTAGAGTATCCAGGTAGTTAATTGTTAGTTCATTCTGATAATATTCAAAATTCTTCATATTTCTGCAAAAGGTAATGTGATAGCAGATGCTTTTTCCAGAATGGATTAGTTTAAGAATGTAAGAAAAGGATGGTCAGTTATGTGTAAACCTGTGCAGGAGATAAGTCAGGATGAAAGGATGGGTTTCTATTGGGTTTTATTTTCTATGGGGAAACATATTCTTGAATAACATTTCATCATTTCAAAGGGTGGAATTATGTAAATATCACAGCTTCTGCATTTTGGGCTATGCACTGAAAATGGGAAAAGTAGACATTTCTTTAAAATATTATTGGGGGGGTGGTGTGTTTGGAATGTGCAAGATTTTGTATGTAATTTGGAAAAGAAACAAGTACATCGAAAGCAGCGATCAGTGGTCCTTATGGAACAATGCTAAATCTTTACAGTAGCGTTTGTAACAAATCGGACTATTTTAACCTGTTAGTGATGAAACCTAGTGTGCCTCAGTTTCAGTTCCTCATTGCAGTCAGTCAGCCAGGACAATTGATTTTTCTGGTTTAATTAGAATCAAGCACATTTCTCACAGCTTATGGAATAGTAAGGCTCAATTACCTTCCCAACTGAGTTGTGACACTGTGCTATAATAATTCTGTGAACTCTTTTTGAGCTGACAGAAGCTCTTCATTACTACCAGCATTGAGAGATCGTAGAAACAGGTATAGTATAAGAAAAACCCGTTCTTAGTAGCCATGTTGTATTTTGTGCATAATTGCTGATAGTTTAGCATGGCATTAGGACTCAAAAGTTGAATCAGATAGAGATCCATAACATAGTTATTAGAATCTGGTTGTATTGTTTGGGGATTGAAAAATGGCAGGAAAAGATTATACTTCAATAATGTAAGTACACTGAATTTCTCCAATTTAACAACCAGATTTCCCAAATACATCAGGGAATTTTGCAAAAATTAAAACAGGAATGCTGGTGGCAAGAAATGAGCTATTAGAGTTTGGGGAATTTGTTGAATTTTTTTTTCTTGCTTGTTTGTTATTAGCTCCATTTCATTATCTACCACCTCAATCATCTTCTCTGTTTGATCCCAGCTTTCTGGCTACCTGCTTTCAAAAAATAACAAAAAAAAGTCAGTAGTTGTGTTATTCTGGATGTAGGTTTGCTCGCTGAGCTGGAAGGTTCATTTTCAGACATTGTGTCACCATACTGGGTAATATCTTCAGTGAGCCTCCGGACAAAGCATTGCTGATGATTCCTGCTTTCAATTTATATGTTTGGGTTTCTTTGGGTCATTTCCTTTGGTGATGTTATTTCCTATGTGATGTCATTTTCTGTTCTTTTTCTCAGGGAACGGTAAATCGGGTCCAAGTCAATGTGTTTGTTGATGGAGTTCCGGTTGGAATGCCATGCTTCTAGGAATTCTCATGCGTGTCTCTGTTTGGCTTGTCCTAGGATGGATGTGTTGTCCCAGTTGAAGTGATGTCCTTCCTCATCTATATATAAGGATATTAGTGAGAGAGGGTCATGTCGTTTTAAAAACTTGATGTTCTTATATCCTGGTGGCTAGTTTTCTGCCTGATTGTCCAATATAGTGTTTGTTACAGTCCTTGCACAGTATTTTGGAAATGACGTTAGTTTCGCTTGTTGTCTTTATAGGGTCTTTCAAGTTCATTAGCTGCTGTTTTAGTGTATTGATGGGTTTGTGGGCTACCATTATGCCAAGGGGTCTAAGTAGTCTGGCAGTCATTTCTAAGATATCATTGTTATAGGGGAGAGTGGCTAGGGTTTCTGGACATGTCTTGTCTGTTTGTTTGGGTTTTCTGCTGAGAAATCTGTGGAGTGTGTTCGTTGGCTACCTGCTCTTTTAGAATACACTGTGTAGGTGATTTTCCTCTGCTCTGCATAGTTCCTCTGTGCTGCAGTGTGTGATGGCTCATTGGAATAATGTTTTGATGCAACTTTGTTTGTGGATGTTGGGGTTATTGCTTTTGTAGTTCAATATTATTCTGTATGTGTTGTTTTCCTGTAGACACTGGTTTGAAGTTTCCATTGGCTGTTCACTCTATTGTGACATCTAGGAATGGCAGTTTGTTGTTGTTTTCCTCCTCTTTAGTGAATTTTATGCCAGTAAGGGAATTATTGATGGTCTTGAAAGTCTCCTCTAATTTGTTTCATTTAGTGATGACAAAGGTATCATCCACGTAGTGGACCCAAAGTTTGGGTTGGATGGTTGGCAGAGCTATTTGTTCAAGTCTCTGCATTACCGTCTCTGCTAAGAACCCTGATATCGGAGATCCCATGGGTGTTCCGTTGGTTTGTCTGTAGGTTTTGTTGTTGAAGGTGAAGTGGTGAAGCCACCTTCAACAACAAAACCTACAGACAAACCTGCAATATCAGGGTTCTAGGCAGAGACAGTAATGCAGAGACTTGAACAAACAGCTCTGCCAACCATCCAACCCAAACTTTGGGTCCGCTACATGGATGACACCTTTGTCATCACTAAATGAAACAAATTAGAAGAAACTTTCAAGACCATCAATAATACCCTTGCTGGCATAAAATTCACTAAAGAGGAGGAAAACAACAACAAACTGATACTTGATATCGCAGTAGAGCGAACAGCCAATGGGGAACTTCAAACCAGAGTCTACAGGAAAACAACACATACAGACCAAATATTGAACTACAGAAGCAATCAACCCAACATCCACAAATGAAGCTGCATCAGAACATTATTCCAATGAGCCACCACACACTGCAGCACAGAGGAACTATGCAGAGCAGAGGAAAATCACCAATACCATATAATCAAAAAGAACAGGTACCCAATTAACACAGTCCATCGATTTCTCAGCAAAAACCCCAAACAAGCAGAGCAAACATGCCCAGAAACCTTAGCCATCTCCCCTACATCAAAGACATTTCAGGGATGACTGCCAGACTACTCAGACCCCTTGGCATCATAGTAGCCCACAAACCCACCAACACACTAAAAAAGCAGCTAATGAACTTGAAAGACCCTACAAAGACAACAAACAAAACTAATGTCATTTACAAAATACCATGCAAGAACTGTAACAAACACTACATTGGACAAACAGGCAGAAAACTAGCCACCAGGATACATGAACATCAAGTAGCCACAAAACGACATGACCCTCTCTCACTAATATTCTTACATACGGATGAGGATGGACACCACTTTGACTGGGCAAGCACATCCATCCTAGGACAAGCCAAACTGAGACACGCATGAGAATTCCTAGAAGCATGGCATTTCAACTGTAACTCTATCAACCAACACATTGACTTGGACTAATTTACCACCCCTGAGAAAAAGAACAGGAAATGACATCACCATAGTAAAGACATCACCACAGGAAATGACATCACCAACCCAAGAAACCCAAACATATAAATTGACAGTAGGAACCATCAGCGATGCTTTGTCCAGAGGCTCACTGAAGATGCTACCTAGTATGGTGACAAAACGTCTGAAAATGAACCTTCCAGCTCAGCGAGCAAACCTCTATCTAGAACCTCAACCTGAGCTACAAATCCTCTCAAAACCTGCTAGTTGTGTTATATTATCATCCATCTTACCACAACTATGATGCCACATATTTTAAGGCATCTAACAGAAAACTGATCTGATGTAGACTAAAGGGAAACCAGGGGGAGGCACAGTGGCTTCCAGTGTTGCCTCACAGTTCCACGGTTCTGGGTTTGATTCTAGCCTTGGGCGATTGTGTGGAGTTTGTACATTCTCCCCGTGCCTGCTTGGGTTTACTCCGGGTGCTATAGTTTCCATTCACAATCCAAAGATGTGCAGGTTAGGGTGATTGGCCATGCTAAGCTGCCCATAGTGTTCAAGGATGTGTAGGTTACGTGCATTAATTAGGGGTGAATATAGGATAATAAGGTAGGGGAATTGGTCTGGCTGGGTTACTCTTAGTGGGTCGGTATGGACTGTTGGGCCGAAGGACCTGTTTCCACACTGTAGGTATTCTATTTCTATAAAAAGAGATAACTTATATGTTTGTCTTTAATTGGTGCTCAACAAATGTTTAACAAGCCACAAAAACATATTACTGCCTGCTCTGCACTTTGCTGTGCGTTAATTCCCGAGGGATTTTAGAAGTGTGGAAAAAAATGCACTGTAAAAGGTTAATGCTAAATGGCTAAATGGCTGCTCATTAATGCATACTTAAGCAAGTTTGTTAACTCACATATCAGTAATTTCACCCCCAGTTGGAACTCCAAACTGCTGTTTGGTTTGGCAAAATACAGGAATCCCAAAGCTATAGCAGTGTTCAAGTTAACATGTTCATATTTTGTCAGTTGTGAAGTCATCAGTTTTAAAACTTACAAGGATATTTCTTTTTAAAAAGAACACGGTGTCCTCGTTATGATTATCTAGGTAATTCCTGTGGTCTTTCAACCATGAAATTTTCATATTGAAATAGTCACATATCAAATTACCTGAAAAGATTGCTCCATCTGCTCCTTTCCAGATGAATTGTGGACCCATTAAATCTCACTTTTAGTTGCCATTCAGATATGCTTTTTCACATTCAAATCTACTGAATCTATCATACTAATCCATATCCAGCCTGGTTTCTCCTGAATGTTTTGTAATAACTGTGATAAATTATACAAATTTTTGGAATGTCTGACAATAGGCAGGAATCTTAGAGTAATTGCGAGACTTATATTATTGCGAGAGTAGATCAATAACATATGTGTCAAAGATCAAATTTATTTTGGAAAGTCACTGGCTGTTTCTGATTTAATGAATTATTGAAGAGCAATATATCTTTGACTCGCCTACTAAGCAGAGCAAGGCCATGAACATGGAGTATATTTACTGAGGTAAATGCATTGTAAACCGTGATAGAGTCTATACAAAATTGTTAGTTATCAGAGATCAACATTTGGAACTGGGATGTCAATTGGAAATTTGACCCTTCATAGTTGATGACAAATATGGGAAATTTTGTTGTTAAAGTTTCAATGTTTCCGTCTTCCCTACAAATCATCCAGCCGACCAAATGTATTGGCACATGCTTCTGTTCTGTTTTGTTCTTTGTTCTTTGTGTTACCAAACAGTTTTGGGATTATGAAATCAGAATTGGCATGATCATTTTCATCCTTTAACAAACAGAAAGTGAATCCCGTGGCTGTTGTAGGATTAACTTTCAGTGGTGCAAATGTATCAAATACATTTCAGATGACGTGTTATGATTTGCTGCAGTTAAAGAGCTGTTTTGAAATCCTCCTGACACACACCGATGTAGTCAGTCCATTCTCCCTGTGCACACCCCTATCTCTCTCACCCCATGTTTGTGGCACTTGGTGACATGTAGCAAAATACATTACACTGAATGTCATGATCAATTACAATCTGCTAATTGTCCTGCACATGGAGATACAAGAAATAGAGTTTATAGAATAACCAACAGTGCATTGAAAGTCCAACATCAATCTGGGAATAAGAGAACAAACACTGAAGGCATGGGATAATAATCTAGAAAGAAAAGTGTAACAGATACAAGGAAACGCCATGAGCTGCAAACTCTCCCCCACGCCAGTCCCCATCCTGACTTGGAAATGTATTGATGTTCCCATGAATTTGCTCAGTCTCCCTAACAGAACTGCGAGTGTACACAGACCAATTAGGCTGCAACAATTTAACAAGGGAATCCATCACCACTTTCTCCAGGGCAGTTAGGGATGAGCAATAAATGCTAGCCCAACCAGCAATGCTCATGTTCCACGAATGATGAAAAACAGTGTACAAATGAAAGGGATTACTTAATTAATTTCTTAGAGCTTTTAAGGGGTCGTTAACTGTATAATTTGACATACATTAGTTTAATTCTGTTTAATTTCACTTAACTTGGATTCATCATTTTAACTGATTTATTTAAAAGATTGAAAAGAGTTATAACTCAAACATAACTGGAAATTAAGCATGGCTATTCCCAGAATTATCATAAAAGTTAAAGATTTTAACAACCATAAAGTTCCCCAATTTACTTGCTTTTTAGACTCAGGTTAACAGAAAACACAACACAGCCAACAACGTCCACATTCTATCCATGAATATTTTAAAAATCTGAATAGTTAATGGTAATGACTGAAATGTCATGTTTGTAGATTAGATGTTTCATGTCCCTGTAATTCCAGAAGTAGCTTTTGCAGAAATAATTCCAGAAAAGATAAAAAATATCTTCTTAAGGAAGAGATAATAACAGAATTGTTTCATGTTAGACAAGTCTCCTACCCACTGAATAATGAGACATTATCACGACCCAGATATGGAAAGGACTATAAAAATAAAATAAGTTGCCTACATTAATTTTAAGGTAATTTGATTCCTCAAAAAGAAATTCATGCTGTTTATTTCTAAAACAAGTGGATGCTTTACTCATCTAACTTTGACCTTGCATCTTACAGTCCATTATGTGTGCATTAGCAATGACATCAACACCTTTCTATTGGATCTGCAGTTCAACAAGGATGTATCACTGGCCTTGATCTGTTTTCTTTTGCTTGAGCTGAATCCTGGAGAGTACAACTTGTCAAAGGATGAATGATGTTGAACTACGTCTGAAAGTATTTGTTGATGTCAGCTGGGTAGAACATATTTGTATTGCTGGAGATTGTAAATTTAACACTGGCTATCTTCAAGGCTGAGTTTGAACTATTAAGCCTTGCAGTCAATTGGCAGAAAACTAAAGTGTAACACTTCAAAATTGTAAATCAGCTAGTTTCCACCCCTGAGCACCCATAATCTGGCCTGGATGTCACTTCAGGTCCAGAAAGTGGTAGACATTTAAGTGCCCCATTTCTTAGTAATTTGGATCAAAACACTTGGGAAAACTACATTTGCAATATAGATTGTAGCAAAGCAAGAAGTTGACCTTCTGAAAGAATATACATTTAAGTTGTAAGATTTCCAGCAAGATCAGAGTTTCAAAGCAGAAATGTGAATTTTGTTAAGCTTCAGCATGTTTTTGTGAAATGGATGATTTTAGATCTTTATTATGTCACATTTATTCTTGCAAAGGTATGATATATATTTCAGTTGTTCCACATAGTTGCTCAGGAAAAGTTGCATTATTAATTACATAGTTTAGTTCCTGAGTGATGACTCAACTGACCCTTTCTGCCAAGCTTCTTCCCCCCACAAACCCATTACCCCGTCAAACCTGGAACCTAACAACCTCCTTCCTCTGCTGGTGACTAGATTCTCCTTGCTGACTCAACACCAATGCTTACTAAACCCTGCCAGACTCAATTTCATACACCTAAAGCTCACCACTATAGACACAGCATTACTTATTTGACTCCCTTGCTAACTTGCATCCTGATTCAGGGGTGCTGGTGTTGGACTGGAATGGACAAAGTTAAAAATCACCAGGTTATAGTCCACCAGGTTACTTGGAAGCACTAGCTTTCGAAGTGCTGCTTCTTCACCACCAAATGAATTAACTTGTATCATGGCAATGTATCCACTTGACACACTACCCACCTGCCACCTTAGCATATTTTTTTACCTGGCACATACTGAGCTCCCCCCCAGCACCCTAACCTCATACTTACCTTGTGTACTTACCATTTGACAGCAGCTACCAAATTGGCTGTTTACAATTCTTGACCTTGAATTTTCAGTAAACATTAGCAGATTACTATAAGAAAGTGGGATGTGATTTGCTTTCCCCTGACAGTTCTCCACAATGAGGCTTTGAGTCATAGAGTTGTACAGCATGGAAATAGACCCATCAGTCCAACTCATCCAAGTCAACCAGATATGCTAAATTAATCTAGTTCTATTTACTAGCATTCAGCCCATATCCTTCTGAATCCTTCCTATTATATATCCATCCAGGTGCCTTTTAAATGGTGTAATCGTTCCAGTCTCCACCATTTCCTTTGGCAGGTCATTCCATACATTCACCACTCTCTGCATGAAATATTTGCCCCTTAGTTCCCTTCTAAATCTTTTCCTTCTCACCTTAAACCAATGCACTCTACTTTGGACTACCCTACCCTGGAGAAAAGACCTTGGCTATTCACCCTATCTATGCCTCACATTATTTTATAAACTTCTGTAAGATCACCCCTCAGCCTCCAATGCTCCAGAGAAAATAACCTAGCCTATTCAACCTCTCCCTATAGCTCAAACCCTGCAACCCTAGCAATATCCTTGTAAACCTTTTCTGAATCCTTTCAAATTTAACAACATTTTTTCTATAGCAGAGAGACCAGAATTGCAGGTAGTATTCCAAAAGTGGCCTAACCAACGTCTTGTACATCTGCAACATAACCTCCCAACTCCTATACTCAATGCACTGACAAGCATACCAAACACCTTCTTCATTATCCTATCTACCTGCGACTCCACTTTCAATGAACTATGAACCTGCACTCCAAGTCTCTTTGTTCAGCAATGCTCCTCAGGACCTTACCGTTAAGTTTATAAGTCCTGCCCTGATTAAGTACGGCTCCATTTTTCTGAGGGAGACCTGATTGGAATCACCTGTCAGAAATGCTGAGTTCTCTCCTTTTGTTAAAAAACAGTATAGGATGGCAATCTGTCGAAGATTGTCCCTTCGTGGACAGAAGAGAGAGTTTAAAAAGATATGAGGGGCAAATATTTTACACAGAAGGTGATTCGCATGTGGAAAGAACTTCATGAAGATGTGGGTACAATTACAAAGTTTAAAAGACATTTGGATAAGTACACGAGTAGGAAAGGTTGGGAGGGATATGGGCCAGGAGCAGGCAAATGGGACTAGTTTAGTTTGGGATTATGTTCAGCATGGACCGAAGGGTCTGTTTCCGTGCTCTATGCCTCTATGTCTCTATATTCCAACCCATACTATTTAAAGAAATATTTAAACTGAGTTAGCTTTCTTACTTCTTTTGTTAATCATTTCTCTGAGCAAAACATTCTGGATTGCAAATCCTAAGTGATTTTTCACTGGTACATGTCTGACCATATTTTCATTTAATTTATGCGTTTCTTTCTTCCTTGATTATAATTTGTTACTGCTTCATGAATACAAAACATCAGCAGGGAAGAAATGTGAAAATGTTGAAGTATGGCACACGGGCTGAGAGGTCAGCTTGGGATTAATCTTCAAATGCATCACTTTGAAATGTTTAAAATGTTATAGTTATCAATCTGTTCAGAGATGATATTAGACACTTTTGAACGCAAGCCTCCTGGCTCATAGGTAGGAACACTATCACTGTACCATAAGCGCCCTAGGGTTGATGGAAACACATCACATGATGGGACGCCTCACTTTAGGAAATATTGGATAGAAAACTGGCTAACCGGTCGAAGTCAGAGAGTGGTGGTAGATGGTAAATATTCAGCCTGGAGCCCAGTTACAAGTGGAGTTCCGCAGGGATCAGTTCTGGGTCCTCTGCTGTTTGTAATTTTTATTAATGACTTGGATGAGGGAGTCGAAGGGTGGGTCAGTAAATTTGCAGATGATACGAAGATAGGTGGAGTTGTGGACAGTGAGGAGGGCTGTTATCGGCTGCAGAGGGACTTAGATATGATGCAGAGCTGGGCTGAGGAGTGGCAGATGGAGTTCAACCCTGCCAAGTGTGAGGTTGTCCATTTTGGAAGAACAAATAAGAATGCGGAATACAGGGTTAACGGTAGCAGAGGGATCTTGGGGTCTATGTTCATAGATCATTGAAAGTTGCCACTCAGGTGGATAGAGCTCGTAAGAAGGTCTATGGTGTATTAGTTGGAACGGTGAAGGATGAGGGGTGACTTGATAGAGGTTTATAAGATGATCAGAGGAATAGATAGAGTAGACAGTCAGAAACTTTTTCCCCGGGCACAACCGAGTGTTACAAGGGGACATAAATTTGAGGTGAAGGGTGGAAGGTATAGGGGAGATGTCAGGGGTGGGTTCTTTACCCAGAGAGTGGTGGGGGCATGGAATGCGCTGCCTGTGGGAGTGGCAGAGTCAGAATCATTGGTGACCTTTAAGCGGCAATTGGATAGGTACATGGATGGGTGCTTAAGCTAGGACAAATGTTCAGCACAACATCGTGGGACGAAGGGCCTGTTCTGTGCTGTATTGTTCTATGTTCTATGAATACACATTGACACACCACACGGATGCTGCCCACAAGTTTCTATTTATTGTCATAATGGTTCAGCTAGCCTTCAACTGGCCAAGACCTGGACAATCTGTTCTTGAATTGTACAAGTTTTCAGTCCAGTAAGTACCCAACATGATTTCAAATTGTTCAAAAATAGAAAGAAACTTCAGGAGTGTAAGCAATAAAATAATTTCATCGTAATTCCTCTGACCCTGGAAATATAAAATTCATAAGCAATAATTATCCACTGACAGACCTCGGACATCCACAAGCAACTGAAAATTTATTGTTTTATTACTTTCCATAACCTTCTCTTAAGAAATAAATAGTAATAATCTTCTAGACACAATTGGGTAAATATCACAATTATCAATGAAAAAATTTTGGAAACAGAATAAATTACGTCTTTCTCAATGCATTTGGATAAACACAACCAGGTGAAGAACATCAAGGAACTGATGAAAGAACAGGAGAATGGGATAAATTGGATACTTTTTGTGGCAGATTCTGCACAGATAAACAAACTAAACGGTCTCTTCTGGTGTTGTATCATTCCTGTAAAGATAACTTTTCCTTGAGCGCAGAAATCACACATTTAGCAAAACATTTGTGTCAGGATATAGACCCAGCAGAAGCATCTGTTTGCAATCTTATTTCAAAAAGTTTAGTCAATCTTGATATTTCAAAGCCATTCTGGCCTATTTGAATGCCAGCCAGAAACTCTTGGGCTATTGCAGCTGGAAAGAGTTAACCATGGAACAAGCTACCAAAGAGCTTATTAGAAACCATGGCTGGGGATTGAAATCTTAGTTGACAATTATCTTCAGCTATTGAAAATGCAATACTCTAATACAGCCAAGAACATAAATTTATTCGCTCTGCAAACTTTTGGAGTATCGATTTAAGAGGCTTTTAGAACATATTAACATACAAATTAGGAGCAGGAGGAAGCCACTCTGCTCCTTTAAGCCGCTCAACTATTAAATAAGATCAGGGCTGATCTGCTTACTCCACAAAGCCACCTACTCCCTGTAGCCTTCCACCTCTTGCTGTTCTGGAACTTGTCCAACTCCTTTTTCAATGCCACAATTGCATCTGGCTCTACTGTTTCAGGCACTGAATTCCTGATTTTAACCACACACAGTGTTTAAAAATAATAATCCACATGTTGTTTGTTTTTGCCATACATCTTATACTGGTGCTGTCTGGTTCTTCATCCTTCCACAAATTGGAATTGTTTGTCTCTGTTTGCTCTGTCTAGACTTTTAATGGTTTTGAACCTCTCGATTAAAGCTGCTCTCAGCACACTCTTCTCGAAAAGGAATAACTCCAGATTTCCAAAACTATCCATACAACTATAGTGTCTCGTTGGATGTTTTTGTAACTCTTTTCTACATACTTTCAAAAACCTCACAGGCTTGCTGAATTGATCTGCCTAGATTTACATACAAACTCGAGTTGAGTCCAAGCTAGTCCTTTATGAATATGCAATTATAAACCTCCTCACTTTTATAGTCTATACTACCATTTGGGGTGGCATGGTCACTCAGTGGTTAGCACTGCTACCTCACAGCACCAGGGACTGAGGTTTGATTCCATCTTCGGGTAACTGTCTTTATAGAGTTTGCACTTTCTCTCCGTGTCTGTGAGGGTTTCTTCCACAGTCCAAAGGTGTGCAGATTAGGTGGATTGGCCATGGGAAATTACCCTCTAGTGTTCAGGATGTGCTGACTAGGGAGGTTAGCGGGATGGGGTAGGGGGATTGCTGTGGCTGGGTTCTCGGATGGTCATTGGGGACTCAATGGGCTGAATGGTTTGCTTCTACACTGTATGGATTGTATGATAAATATGAAATCTAGGATCCCATATAACCATTTTGCCACATGCTTGACCTGTCCTGCCACCAATGTTCCCTCTAAATGTGTGGCTCCACGTGCACATGGCTGCTCCGATATCCCACCATGGTGATTGCTATCAGCAGATGATCCTGGCATTGACTTCTGGTTCTGGAAGCTGCCAAAGGTCCACATAGCCAGTAAGAAAATTAGACGGAATGCTGTCGGGCTCCTTCAATGATTTATGCACATATAGGTCTCTTTAAAATGTATCATAGAACATTGAACATAGAACATTACACAATGTTACGCCGACCTGTGAAACCAATCTGAAGCCCATCGAACTTACACTATTCCATTATCATCCATATGTTTATCCAATGATCATTTAAATGTCCTTAAAGTTGGTGAGTCTACTACTGTTGCAGGCAGTGCATTCCACGCCCCTACTACTCTCCGAGTAAAGAAACTACCTCTGACATCTATCATCCCTCAATTTAAAGATATGCCCCCTCGTGCTAGCCATGGCCATTTGAGGAAAAAGGCTGTCACTATCCACCCTATCTAATCCTCTGATTATCTTATATGTCTCAATTAAGTCACCTCACAAACATCTTCTCTCTACAGCCTCAAGTCCTTCAGTCTTTCCTCATAAGACCTTCCTTCCATACCAGGCAGCATCCTAGTGAATGTCTTCTGAACCCTTTCCGTAGCTTCCACATCCATCCTATAATGTGATTACCAGAACTGTATGCAATACTCCAAGTGCAGCTGCACCAGAGTTTTGTACAGCTGCAGCATGACCTCATGGTTCTGAAACACAATCACTCTATTAATACATGTTAACACGCCATATGTCTTCTGAACAACTCTTTAGCTTATATTGCTTTTTTTTGTTTGTACTTTCAAAATCTACAATTTCAATCTTCAGAATAATAACCAGGAGTTTTGCACCATCTGTAAATTTTGTAATTGTGCCCTGTACCTGCCAGTCTAGTTTATTAATATGTGTCCAAAAAAGCAACAGATTAATATAAATCCCTGGGGAATCCCACTGTACACCTTCCTCCAGTCCAATAAACAACCTCTACCACAACTGTTCCCTGTTAGTCAGCTGGCTTCCTACTTTTGTGTTAGACTGTGAAGTCTCCGATAGAGATTTATCCTGTAGCCCAACTGCCTTTAACATTTCCTGGCTGACTATTTAGGCAAGTCCGTTAGAACTTAGACTCTAAGTTGTAATTGCAATGTAGAGGAGTGTAGGGTGATGCACTTTGGAAGGAAGAACATTGAAGGATAATATAAAATAGAGGATAAAATTCGAAGTTTGGTGTAAGAGCAGAGAGAACTGAGTGCATAGGTGCGTAGACCATTCAAGGTTCCAAGACAGATGGAGAAATGAGTAAGTAAAACATACTGCATCCCTAGTTTTATTAAAAAAGGGTATAGAGTACATGAGCAAGGAGGGGTGTTGAACTTATGCGATCTGCTTTTTAGACCTCAGCTAGAGTATTGTATACAGTTCTGGGCACCACATTTTAGGAGGGATGTAAATGAATTGGAGTAAGTCTAGAAGCTGCTTACAATCATAATTCCAGCAATGAAAAGGTGAAGTGATGGGGATAGATTGAAGACATTGGAATTGTTTTCCTTGGATTGAAGAAAGCTGAGAGGAGATCTGATTGATGTTTTCAAAATCATGAGAGGGCTGAATATAGCAGGTAGGGAAAAATATTGCTTTTAAAAGGAACAGGAATGAGAGGGCAGAGATTTACAGTGCTTTGCAAAAATAGGAAGGTGATATGAGAAAAACTTTTCTCACTCAGCGAGCAATTAGGTTATGGAATACACTATCTGGAATTTTGATTGATGCAGATTCAGTTGTCGCATTCAAGAGGACTTTGGATTAAATTACTTGGATAACAATAACATGCAAGAGGAAAATGGCAAGAAATTGACACAAAGTAATAATGCTTGAAGAGCTGATGGGCCAAATGACTTTCTTCTGCAACATTCTGTGATGCTGTGCTTTTTTCCTGAATTCTTAGTTCTCAACACTAGGTTCAAGAAATCCTTACTCTATTCTGTTACATTCCAGCTTCGCTATCTGACATAGCACCAGTCTTGCTCCCTTGTCTAGTTGATCATCTCCTCCTGTGCAGTTGTCAATATGTGGAGGCCAGGGGTACAACACATGGGACTGCAGCAGTTCAAGAAGGCAGCTCACCACCAGCTTATCAAAGGCAACGAGGGAAAGGCAACAAATGTTCCCTGAGCCAGTGACCCACCAAATCCTATGAATGAATAATACTGTCTTGTCAGCCTCTGTATGTATTCATGTTTACCAAAAATCAGTTATTCTTCCCTCAGACTTACTACACACAGAACTATCAATTTCAAGTTCTAAACATTCATACATAATCTTTAGGTTGGCAAAAATTTCTGTCATCAATTACAAGAGCATCAGTAATGAACCTACATTTGAAACACAACATTGCTACTGACAATTGAGGGTTATTTCTTTTCTTCAATTTAGTTTTGCCAGGCAGCCTGTACCAGGAAGATTGTTTTTTATTATAACAAATATATGCTCATAAATTTTTTTAATTTACATTTGCAATTCTGTACAGTCTCTGAAATTACCTGATATTACAAAATCCAAAGGTATTTCTTATTCATGCTATTTACACTATTTACGTGCATTGAGGCAATGACAGGGTCTGATAGCTGAATAGAACCTCATTAAACATCAGCAGAAATACCTTAGACAGTGGGCTTTCCCCACTGCATCTTGGCGGCAGCTGCCACAAGCTTTAGCGCATCCCTCAGCACATAGTCCTGGACCTTGCAATGTGCCAGTCTGCAACAGTTGGTCAAGGTCAACTCTTTACACCGAAAGACCAACAAGTCCCAGGCAGACCAAAGTGCTTCTTTCACTGAGTTGATGGTCATTCAGGCACAGTCGATGCTTGTCTCAATGTGCATCCCAGTGAACAGCCTGTAGAGCACAGAGTCCTTTGACACAAACCTCAGCATAAATCCCTGCACCTCCCTCCAGACGTTCTTTGCACACTATTACTAGGACGATCATCGAGGGGGTGGGGATCTCTTCTCATGTCCTCCTCATACCTCAGCAGCTTAATATCACAAATCATTGTTCTACCCCATTTTATCACTAAATGTTATAGCATACAAACAATCAAAATAATTGTGTGATAGAGCATACTACCTATGTTCAGTTGTCATCTTGTATACTTTTTCCTTGATCTTTTTAACAATTCAGTTTTAATACTTGTCAAATACTATCAGGGCTCATTTACATAGCTGCACTTTAAATGCACAGAATTCTCATTATTTAGTTAATGCAGCTATTGGAGTTGTTGATATTTTACTCATAATAAAAGGTCAAGTCCTTCATACAAATTTTTGAGATTCCGTCTTCCTATTCAGGCTTCAATGATTTGTATATATCCCCGATCAGTACATTTTTTAAAATAACCCCTTCCTGAACATTTTCTTAATCAGTGAGACTTGACCTTCTTTTTAATGGAGTATTTCTGTCCAACAAAATAGTTTTGGCATACCCAGCTAAAGCTCACCGATCTTCAACTTTGAACAAGAGTTTCCTTTCTTTATTAGGTAAAGAAAAGGCACCCATTAATGCAATCAGTCATAACCTCAGTGCATGCAGAACAGGCTTCATTATTGTCCTTAGCCATTATTCACAGTTATTAATTTATTTTAAAATATAGTGTTATGACTGAAGATATGGGATATCAAATAGGTGTTCTAGTAATTATACCTTAATAATATATTTCTGTAATTCTGTTCTAGTGCATTCATAAATTTCAATGCGTCTATTCTAGTGCTGTAAATCAGGGAAATCTTTAAATTATCTACTGCAAATGAGTGCTGTAAATACATTTAAATTATACAATGAATATTTATTTTGTGGGACAAATTTCACCAACCATGCAAAAACAGAAAGTTTATGCAGCTTCAACAAAATGTGTTTATATTTACTACTAATCTATTTGCAAAAAATACATGCAAAATATTATCTATAGTTCCCACTATACTGCCATTCCCTAGGATAGTCTGAGAGCTCTCAGCTTCTTCCTCAACCAGCGGCCTGAACAATCCTCATCCACCACCACACTTCTCCACTTGGCTGAACTTGTTCTCTCACTGAACAATTGCTCTTTTAATTTTGCCAAGTCAAAGGGGTGGTTACGGACACCTGCATGGTTTGCAGTTATGCCTGCCTCTTTATGAGGTTTGTGGAACAATCCTTGTTTCAATCCTACACTGAACACCTCCCACAACTCTTTTTCTGACACATACCTTCCTCTCTTTGATCTCTCTGTCTCCATTTTGGGGAATAGATGAAGTCACTGACTCCCATAGCTAACTTCACTACAGCTCTTCACACCCTACATCCATTCACCCAGTTCCTTCAGTTACGTCATATCTGTTTGGATGATGCCACCTTCCAAAGTAGTGCTGCTGACATGGCTTGTTTCTTCCATAACTGTGGTTTCCCACACAGTGAGGGCCCGCGGACCCTCAACTACATCCAACCAATCACCTGTGCTTCTACCCTTGCCCCTTCCCATTGCTCACAACAGTGAGTTGGGTTCCCCTTGTCCTCACTTTTCACCCCACCAGCCTCCACATTCATAGGATCATTCTCCGCCATTTCAGATAAATCTAGCAGAAAGCCACCACCAAACATATCTTGCTCTCACTCCCCCTGTTTGCATTTAGCAGGGATTATTCCCTTCAGGATATCCTAGTCCATTCCACAACCACCAACACTAACCCCCTTCACATTGTATCTTCCCATGTAACCACAGAAGGTGCAAGAACTGCCCCTTCACCTCCTCCCTATTCACCATCCAAGAGCCCAAACAGACTTTACAGGTGAAGCAGCGTTTCACCTGTACCTCCTCCAATCTCATGTACTGTATTCGCTGCACCCAATCTGGCCTACCCTACAATGTGGCCTCCAGTCTGTGCGCTAGCTGGACCCCAACCTTCCTGTAGCTGGTCATTTTAACACAGCGTCCTGCTTGCACACCAACATGTCTATCCTCGGCATGTTGCAGTGTTCCAGTGAATCACAGCGCAAACTGGAAGAACAACATCTCATCTTCAGACTTGGCACTTTATAGCCTTCTGGGCTCAATAATGAGTTGAACACCTTCAAATTGTGAACCAATTCCTTCCCTTTCTTTCAACTTTGCTTGCTACTGTCTCTGTCAACATATTCGCTCTCCCCTCCCCCCATTCCTGTGGGACTGTCTTCTTTCCAGACGTCAGTTAGACACACTGTTGTTCTGCCATTCTCACATTCTGATCACTTAATCTGAACTGTCAACATCTTTTCTCCACCAGCACTCCAAACAATGCCCCCCTCCCAACTATTGCATAAATACTGCCCCCCTTCACACTACTCTTCAGCTCTGATGAATAGTCACCGAGATTCAAAATGTTAGCTTGCTCTCTCTCTATGAATGGTGCCTGACCCACTGTGATCTTTCTTTTTAGTTTTCATTGCCTATGGTTTGATGAGTTCTATATGATGTATCAATTTAAAAGAGATTATTAAAATTCTCTGTTCAAATATCCTCATTTTAAATGTTCCTTAGCATCAATATTTAAATTTTATGCTATTAGCATAATACTAAATGGAGCACAAATATGGAAATATGTAACCTTAAGGGGTTTGTTAAAAATGCTAAAGATTTTGTGAGTTTTAAGCTTTATTGTAGTTAATGAGCATAACACTTCACTGTGATTGTAATTGTCGACAAACTCAAGAGACATTTATTGTTATAATAAGCTGTTTCTTTTTAAACCTCATGAGCTGAAGTAGAATCATTAAAATGGGATTGAAATATTTATTCTATCTACTCTCTGTTGTAAGAGAGCAGTCAGAGAAGAAGTGACAATAATAAAAGATGTAAATAAGACCAAAACTGAGGAACAGTGAAGGATAGTTAATGTTCTGAACAATTACTTCCTCCGAGTATTCACAAGGGAAGAAATGAGCAACACATCCTCTCCGGAATTACCCAATGTAAAATTAATGACTTTGATATCAATTAGATAGAAGTCCTAAATGGGTTGAAAGAACTCAAAACAAATTACCAGGGATAGATGGTATTTATTCCGAGAGGTCAAAAGAAACTAAGGAAAAGATTATTGTCAACCATTCCCAGAGATAATGAGGAAGTACTGGTAAACTAGAAACACACTTTCACTTCATGCAATATAATGCATCCAATTCGATTACCCACAGTATGGAAACAGGCCCTTTGGCCCTACAAGTCCACACCAACCCTCTGAAGAGTAACCCACGCTGATCCATTCCCCTACTCTATATTTACCCCAACTAATGCACTTAACACGATGGGCAATTTAACATAGCCAATTCACCTGGCATGTCGGAAAAAAACCCAATCAGACAAGGGGAGAATGTGCAAACGCCACCCAAGGCAGAATTGAACCCAGGTCGCTGGTGCTATGAGGCAGCTGTGCTAACCACTGAGCCACCATGGCACCTGGTCCTAGTGTAGTCAACTCGAGTCAACTTATGAGGAAGGTATGGTTCAGAAGGGAAAGATGACACCTGAGTAACAATATCCATGTCTGTGAGAAAATAACTTCCCAAATGGACAGCAGAAAATCACCTGAACTTACAAAATACTTTTGACAAATTTTGCTATGGAAACCTGATAAATTAAATTGAAACTGTAAAGATTCATAGTAAACCATAGTAATATCTGAAAGCAACAATGTAACAAATATTCATGGGGGGGCAACATCAGAGTGGAGAAAATACTCTCTTTTTTTACACAGGGTTCAGTTGTCTGATAAATACTTCTTTACAATAAATGATCAGCACTCAGAAACATGCTGAAAACTTGTCAAACATCCAATAATAGCAAATCATGATGGACAGTGGAATTAGAGCAAGCAGTTCAATAATAACAAAATTAGGTAGATAAAATATGTAGGGATCAATGGTAGTTGAAATGCAGTCAAATGCAGATTACTATAAACAGAATAGAAAAATAAATAATATATACACTTCACAATATCTAACAAACACAGAATTATAGAATTGTTGTGGTGTGGAGGAGACAGTTGAATCCATTGCATCTGTGTTGGCTCTCTGAATGAACATTATAACTTAATGGCATCTCCTTCCTATTTATGTAAATCAACTAATGCTCTCTCGAATGCCTCACCTAAACATTCCTCCACCACATTTCGAGGCAGTGCATTCCAGAATCGAACTACTGATGATTTTTTCCATTGTGCATTTGCTTCTTTTGCAAAGGACCTCACATCTGTGCCCTCTGGTCTTCAATCCTCTGACAATCCTCTCACTTATCTATCCTGTCCAACCCCCTCACCATTCTGAAAACTCCTATCAAATCTCGTCCTAGCTTTCTCTTCTTCAAAGTAAACAATTACAACTTTTCCAATCTATCTTCGCATCTGAAGTTCCATCCCTGGAACTATTTGCATAAACCTCCTCTGCACTTACTCAAATACATTCACATCCTTCCCAAGTGTGATGGTCAGAACTGTATGCAATACTCCAGCTGAGGGCAAGTTAGTAGCTTGTACAGGTTCAGCATAACCTCCTTGTTCCTGTACCACATGCCCTATTGAAAACGTTGAGGATACTGCATGCCTTATTGACTGCTCACTGTACCAGTTCTATCATCTTTTATAACTTTGCACATATAAATCCAGGTCTCTCTGCTTCTACACACTCTTTAGCATAGTGCCCCTTATTTTACTTTGTATTTCCATTTCCCTTCTATCAAAATATATCACATTGCACTTTTCAAATTGCACCTCTCAAATTTCAAATCTAATGTTGATCTTGCTTTCAGTGTACTTTCTTGCACCTGTAATTTTGTAATCCTTGCCCTGTTCAATCAACCTATGATCTTTGTATGTTATGATCTGCCTATACTGCATGCAAATCAAAACATGTGACAATTAATCCAATCAAATCCAGATTGAGCATTGTGTATTACTTATGTACCCAGTCCACCAACTTGTCTGGGTCCTTTTGAATTTCTACTTTGTCTTCTTCACAGTTTACAATACTTCCAATATTTCTATAATTTAGAAAATGGATTTTGTCCCTTGTACACCAAGATTTAGATCATAAATATCCATACAAGGGTCACAAAACTAATCCCTGAGAAATTTCACAATAAATCTTCTTCCAACTTGAAAACTATCTTTAGCCATTATTCATTGTTTCTTATCCCTCAGCCAACATTTATACCCATGTTGCTACTGTCCCATCTATCCCATGAACCATAATGTTTCTCACAAATCTGCTGAGTGGCAAACATATTAAAAAGAAACTGATACAATGTTCATAGGCTTTCCACTAATCCTGACCAAATAATGCAAAACAGTAACACAAAAGCCAAATGAAAGTTGAACACCAGAGCTAAAATTGTTAAAGATAATCCACGAAGGCAGGGAGAAACCACAGGCTCCAATTTAGATAAGGCTTCAAATAATGGATCAAGTTCTGATCACTGAGGCATGTGGGAAGCATTCAAGATTGGGAGACTGTGCAAAACCACAATGTGCATCCTTGATGGGGATTGCTCTCAGATATCAGCAAAGATTGGAGAAGTTCAGACTGAAATTGGTCTTGGAGGAATGGATGATTGAGTTTTGCTTTACACTTTGTCAGATTTTACTTTCCATCTGCCCAAGAGTAAAGTATGAAATAGTAAGTGAAATTAAAATGAAAGCTCTGAACTATTGTTGAAGTTAAACAGCAGGAGTAAAACAACAGGAAATATGTTCACACCAGCAAAAGGTAATTTTGTAACTAACATCCAGAAGTTCTTCACAAAGAGAATGGATTCAAAGCACGTTGTAATGCTGTGAAAATGAGTGTTTAAAATTGCTCATCTGTTTGAGCCAGAAACTCCTCGACCTGCCTTGATTGATTGATTGAATTGATTTATTGTCACATAAACTGAAAAGCTTTGTTTGCGAGCAGTACAGGCAGATCATAGTAAGTGAGGACATACTGATCATAAGATGAAAAAATCTTGGACGAAGTGAGAAATACAAGTTATACTGCAAAGGAAGTGCATAAGGCAAGATCAACATTAACAAGACCAGTATTATTTGAAGTTAGAGAGTCCATTCATCAGTCTAATAACGGCAGGAAAGAAGCTGTTCCTGAACCCACTGATATGTGTGTTCAAGCTTCTATTTGTTCTCCCTGTTGGAAGAGATTGTAGGAGAGCATTACTGCGATGGGACTTTGATGATGCCTTTCCGTGACAAAGAGAGGTGTAAATGGAGTCCATGGATGGAAAATTAGCTTCAGTGATGGTCTGGGCTATGCACATAATCTTCTGTAGTTTCTGAAAGTACTGGACAGAGAAGTTGCCATACCAGGCCATTATACACCTGGATAGTACACTTTCTATGGTGCATCTGTAAAAGGTCCTGATGGACATGCCGAATTTCCTGAGCCACCTGAGAAGAAGAAGCATTGTTGCGCCTTCTTCACTGTCTCATCTATGTGAGAAGTCCAGGACAGATTGTCGGTTATTGTCACTCCGAGCTTGACCCTCTCCATCCTCTCAACCTGTGCTCCATTACTGTAGATGGGGGCGTGTTCTCTTCCTTTCTTTCTGAAGTCAATGATCAGTTCTTTTGTTTTGCCAGAAGTTGAGAAAGTGTTTGTTATCATTGCACCACATTGATCCTGTCAGTTACTGTGGTTCATAAATCTCAGTGCAATGAATCCAGTATATATTATTCGTTAAAAAAGAGGCAACTTACAATTATCAAACAAAAACTTCCACTATGAGTTAAGAAGAAGAAGATACAATTAAAGCCCAAAGGAACTCAACGTGCTTGTCTTGAGATGGTTCAGAAAGTTTTAGAGAGCTTGGGGAAACTGCTGCAAGAGGTCACAACAAATAAAAGCAACATTATGCCAAACTTTCTTGCTCAGATAATCTTTGTCTTTGGGCTGGATTTTACAGCTGTCTTGATAGTGTACTCCCAACAGACTAGCTTTAAGCTCTAAAATTCCCTCAAGCCTTTTCACCTCTCTATCTGCCTTTAATATTACCTTGTGTAGCTTGTGGTAAAATGTTGCTTGATTACATGTTTGTGAAATGTCTTGTGATAATCTTGTTATGCTAAAGGCCCTATATAATTGCAAGTTGTTGTGTTTTGCTCTTACCAGCAACCAGCATAATTGAGGTTGTCATGGGAACAATGATGTTGCATGTCATTACAGCTTCATTTTAATATGACCACCCATGAGCTAAGACCAGAGCTTTTATGCAGGTGCTCCAATCAGAAGTGATTTTGGCAAATTGAATGAAAAAATTGTTGGCAACTCAAACATTAGAAAAAATTTTGGGAGGATGTTTTACCCCTAACAGGGATATTCTGTGACATTTCTAATATAAAATAACTCACAACTTCAAGCGCAGCTCTATGATGGACATAAATGCAACCATTTACTTCAAATATGAAGAAAGCACTGGCTCCAAAAATTGAATTCAATAACAAATCAAACTGACTGAAACTTATCACATTTTGTAGTTTCAATTTATTTTATTTAATTCATGTAAAATGTAATATTAAGAATCATATTTTACAATTGGAACAATTGTTTATAAATGTAAATGAAAATATACCAAAATATATTACAACAACCCAAAAATAATATCTTTCTGGCATATTCCAGTTGACCTTAAGAAATATTGGCCCAGATTTTCTGATGGCCAACGTGTCATTATTCCAGTGTAGGTGCGAATTGTGCACGGGGACCCTGTGAGGTGATCTCTTTGGTAGCAAAAACAGGAAAGCAGATTATTATCTGAATGGTTGTAGATTTGAAAGGGCAAAGAAGTTGCAGAAAGAATAGTGAGTTGTGCACTTTGGTAAGAAGAGTAAAGGCATAGACTATTTTCTAAACAAGGAGAGGCTTCAGAGAGCTGACGCACAAAGGGACTTAGGAGTCCTAGTTCAGCATTCTCTTCAGGTTAATATGCAGGTTCAGTTGGCAGATAGGAAGGCAAATGCAATATTGACATTCATTTTACGAGGGCTAAAATACAAGACCAGATTTGTACTGCTGAGGCTGCATGAAAGACTCTTGTCTGACCATATTTGAAATATTGTGAGTGGTTTTGGTCTCCATACCCAAAGTAGATGTGCTGGTATTGGAAGGTATCCAGAGGGTGTTTACAAGAATGATCCCAAGGAGGAAGAGTTTGTCATTTGAGGAGTAGTAGATTTCTCGGGGTCTGCACTTGATGAAATTAAGAAGAATGAGAGGGGAATTTCATTAACACATACAGAATACTGAGGCCTGGATAGAATGGACATCGCAAAGATGTTTCCACAGGTATGAGAGACGAGGACCCATGGGCACAGCCTCATAGTGGAGAGATGACTCTTTAGAATTGAGTTGAGGAGGAATTTCTTCAGCCAGAGAGTGGTGAATCTGTGAAACTTGCAGAAGACTGTGGAAGCCAAGTCATTGAGTGTATTTAGGACAGAGACAATAGGTTCTGGATTAATAAGGGGTCAAGGATTATGAGAAGAAGGCAGGACAATGAGGTTGAGAAACCTATCAGTCATGATTGAATGGTGGAGCAGACTCGATGGGCCAAATAGACTAATTCTGCTCCTATATCTTGTAGTCTTATGAAAATGGGAGGTGTAATGACACCTGGAAGTTCTTACATATCACTTGAGGCTGAATGGCTTACTTCCGTTCTTATCTCTTATGGTTTTATGGTCACCTTGCCACTTTGTATCCCTAGCACCTTTCACCCTGGGACCTTACACAGCTGGTACCTTATCCAGCTGACACCCTATGTACATGGCAGCCTTCTCCCAAGAACCGAAACTTCACACTTCATTTGGTACTTGCCAAAGCAGCCGTCTGTGATCCTGGACCTTTAACTTGCCCATAGAGCAGCTGATTGCTGTGAGTAGGGTGTCAAGGTTTTCCTGCAGTTTGAGAGAACTATCAGAATGGAAGTACATGGAAGCCCTGATCAGAATATCCTGTCAGAAAAGTGAAACATTTTTCTCACATTAAAAAATGATGGAGTGGCAATCGGCCGGACATTGTCACTCCTCAAAAAGTCAGGCCCAATGTAAGCACCTTTTGAATTGGCACTGATACACTCAACCACTTAGCCACTTTCTATGAATATCGATGTAAACTAATAGAACTCAGTAAAGATGTGAATTTTATAGTCTGTCCTGATAAAAATCAAACTTTGTGGGCATTTTTGACTGAAGAGTCTATCATGAGATAGATTTTTGATTTGATGCCTGAGCATGAAGCTGGCATTCATGAAAGGTGTTATCCAGCTTTCACCTCCATCAATATATTCATCCATTGTCAATGGAAAACAAAATCAGGTAATATGTGTTACATGTAGCCAATCCACAATAAAATTGATACACTGCAGAAGACCATAGTAAGGTATTTGTTCTTTCTCACCAAAGAATTTGGTCATCATTGCTCACTGTACAGAACATTTTTCTAATGACATTCCACTCAAATGCACATTACTCAAAGATAAATTTTGACATAGTTAAATGTTCTGTAACTCCTATGGATTTGTATGTGAACCTCAAAAGGACAACTCGTAATAAGAATTTAATACTTCAGTCAGATGTATTCTTCACTATGGCCGTAGAGAGATCACAGAGAATAGTGTCAATTACTGAGTGACAAAGAAGTGGCTTGGATTTTTGCATTGACTGTGGTTACCAACAAATTCCACCCCACACTGTCATTACAAGGCAGCGATGTGCATGTCACTGACCCATTTTGGGTTAAAAACCTGAGATCACAGGAGAGGAGGTTATTGAAATTCACGGCCCGCACAGCCCTCTACAAGATTGTTTAATAGATTTCCAACTTTGCTTTTGAATTAGTTGTCTTACGCAGAGCACAGAAAATTGTTGACAATTATGATTGATCTCCACATTTCAAAGTCAGAACACATAGGTAAACAAATCAATGGAATAAGGTACACTTTTGCTCACATTTGGCGACAAACATTCTTTATGCTTTCTGATTAAACTATAGATTATCTTTTAAAAGATGCTTTCATTTATAAGATTTACAAGGATGTTGCCAGGATTGGAGGATTTGAGATACAGAGAGAGGCTGAACAGGCTGGGGCTGTTTCCCCTGGAGCGTCGGAGGCTGAGGGGTGACCTTATAGAGGTTTATAAAATCATGAGGGGCATGGATAGTGTGAATAGATAAGGTATTTTCCCTGGGGTGGGCAAGTCCACAGCTAGAGGGCATAGGTTTAGTGTGAGAGGGGAAAAATTTAATAGGGATCTATGGGGCAACTTTTTCATCCAGAGGATGGTGCATGTATGGGTTGAGCTACCAGAGGAAGTGGAGGAGGCTGATACAATTACGACGTTTAAAAGGCATCTTTTATCTGAACAGGAAGGGTTTAGAGCAATTCATCAACTTCACCAACACATTCCACCCTGACCTTAAATTTACCTGGACCATCTCTGACACCTCCCTCCCCTTCCTGGACCTCTCCATCTCCATCAGTGACGACCGACTTGACACTGACATTTTCTACAAACCCACCGACTCCCACAGCTACCTGGATTACACCTCTTCCCACCCTATCTCTTGCAAAAATGCCAGCCCGTATTCCCAATTCCTCCGCCTCCGCCGTTTTCCTCCTCTCTCTACAAGAATACTCTATGCCACTCTCTCCCACCCCCCCCCTCCTCTAGCTTATCTCTCCACGCTTCAGGCTCTCTGCCTTTATTCCTGATGAAGGGCTTTTGCCCGAAACGTCGATTTTGCCTGTCCTCGGATGCTGCCTTAATTGCTGTGCTCTTCCAGCACCACTGTTCCAGAATCTGGTTTCCGGCATCTGCAGTCATTGTTTTTACCTCGTTGATTTTAACCCTACTGCGAATCCTCTTGCAAGGATGCCTGCCTTGAAGAAGTTTTCCTCCTCTCTCTACAAGAATCTCAGGGAGTCTCTCTCCCACTGCAACTCCCAGGTCATTTCCTCTGCCCTGAAGCTCTTCAACCATGTCCTGAAACAAACCCGCTACTACAGCCACATCTGCTTCACCAATCAACCAAACCGCCCTGTGGCTCAACATTTCAACTCCCCCTCCCACTCTGCCGAGGATATGGAGGTGCTGGGCCTCCTCCACCGCCACTCCCTCACCACCAGACGCATGGAAGAAGAACGCCTCAATTTCCGCCTCGGATCACTTCAACCCCAGGGCATCAATGTGGACTTCAACAGCTTCCTCATTTCTTCTTCCCCCACCTCATCCTAGTTTCTAACCTCCAGCTCAACACTGTCTCCTTGACTTGTCCGGACTTGTCCAACCTGCATATCTCCTTTTCCACCTATTCACTCCACCCTCTCCTCCCTGACCTATCACCTTCACCTCCTCCCCCACTGACCTATTGTACTCTATGCTACTCTCTCCCAACCCCCACCCTCTTCTAGCTTATCTCTCCACGCTTCAGGCTCTCTGCCTTTATTCCTGATGAGGGGCTTTTGCCCGAAACGATTTTGCCTGTCCTCGGATTTTGCCTGTCCTCGGATGCTGCCTGAACTGCTGTGCTCTTCCAGCACCACTGATCCAGAATCTGGTTTCCAGCATCTGCAGTCATTGTTTTTACCACAGTTGCACATAGTAATCCAGTAATGGCCAAACCAGCATTTTACACGGTTCAGGTTTAACCCCCACTCCCCCGCTCTTGTGTTCTGTGTCTTAACTAATAGAGGTATGTATCATATATGCCTTTTTAACCATCCTATCTATCTGCCCTGTTACATTGAGGTATCTGTGGATATTCACATCAAGCTCCCTCTGATTTTCAGAACTTCCCAGCTAACGCTGTTCAACCCACCTAACCAGTCCGTTGATGTCTTCCTGGAGTTTTCATTATTTACCACTCAACATTTTCATGCTGCCCATTAATTTTTTAATCATATCCCTTACATGTAAATCCAGACAAGGTGCATTGTCGGCTGCTGCCAGGGCCCTTGTCAGTTGCTCTAGGCTGAAGTTGAAATGGTAGTTGGAGGAGGAGGAGGAGGATCCAGTGGTCACATTGTTATCAAGGATATTGATAAAGCCAGGAAAGAGGTTCTGCTGTGTGAATATGAAAAGTCAGTAGAAAGCAGAACTTCAAAGGTATTAATTTCTGATCACTGCCTGAGTCATGTGCAAACTGGGATAGGATGAATAAAATGAGAGAAGTAAATGTGTGTTTCAAAACATTGTTGTAAGAGCCTGCATGTCCCTTTGGTCTTTTTAGCTATAATAGCAGCATCCTGAGCTTGCATGGGCACTCTCACATCAAAATCTTCATCTGAGTTTGTCTTTGGAGTTTAGTTCATCTGTGACTATCCTTTCATTGAGTCTAATGGTTCCCCACTAATACCTGTTAGTAACTGTACAGATCCCATGTCAGTGTCTGAATGAGCTGTGGCTTTCAGATTAAGTTATGCTCCTTCATCACTCATCTGCTTTTCCTCATCTCCTGTATACAGAGCAGACAACTTGTATCGTATATAAGAAAGGGAGTGAAAGGTTGGGTGTATAGGTGGGTCTGTGGCGTAATCAGATTGGTTATGATATTTTTGAATGATGAAGCAAGCTCAAGGAATGAGTCACTTATTCCTGCTCCTAATTTGTAAATTTGTAGGTTGGTATTTTATCTGTTTATAGTACAAGCAATATTTAGAGATTTCATTCTGTTCTCCTCAACTCTGACCCACCTCTCTCAGCTTTTCTTTTCAATTTATCAACTAATTTATTTTAGCTTCTCTTTTTATTGTATTTTATTGCTTGCTTCCTTTTAATACTGCATTCTGAGACAATTAGCCAAATATTTAGATTAGATTAGATAGATTAGATTAGATTCCCTACAGTGTGGAAAACAGGCCCTTTGGCCCAACAAGTCCACACCGACCCTCCAAAGAATAACCCACCCAGACCCATTTCCCTCTGACAAATGCACCTAACACTATGGGCAATTTAGCATGGCCAATTCACCTGACCCGCACATCTTTGGACTGTGGGAGGAAACCAGAGCACCCAGAGGAAACCCACACAGACACGGGGAGAATGAGCAAGCTCTACATAGACAGTTGCCTGAGGCTGGAATCGATCCTGGGACCCTGGTGCTGTGAGGCAGCAGTGCTAACCACTGAGCCCTGTGGCACCCTCATATCTTAAATTAGGACGCAAAAGATATGGAGACTGAAGATCAGTATAATAGTGTAGGTAATAAAATATGAGAAGGAATTGCTTGAAATGTACTTATAAAATGTGATAGACAACTCAGAATGTCTAAATCATTTTAGATGATATCAGAATTAACTAATTAATGAACTAAATGCATTTTGTCAAAAAGATTCTAAGATTCCATTTCGGATCAAATTTGACATTGAGTATAATTCATGGTTTGACAACGAAATATGGAGCTAATTCTGTTGGAATTACATTCCATATTTGAGATCGAGAGCAGCTTGGACAGGAACTTGCAAGTGGTGGTGTTCCCATGCATCTGCTGCCCTGGTCCTACTGGAGATTAGTGGTTGTGGGTTTGCAGGTACCAACATGAAGAAACAGTCCATCAAAAATAGGGGCAGGAGTAAGTCTTTTGCGTCTGCTCAACCATTCAACTCATTACCTTGTTCCTGTTTTCTTCATATATCCTTTGATCGCTTTAACCCCAAGACCGACATCGATCTCCTTCTTGAAAACATTGAATGTTTTAGCCTCAAATGCTTTCGATGGCAGAGAATTCCATAGCTCAGCACTCTATGGGTGAAGAAATTTATCTTTCTCAATCCTAAATGGCTTATCCGTTTCCATAGCAAAGGACTCCTGGTTGTGGACTCCCTTCTCAGTGGGAGCATCCTACTTACATTCACCCTATCTAATCCTGTTAGAATTT
Source organism: Chiloscyllium plagiosum (assembly GCF_004010195.1). NCBI lineage: Eukaryota > Metazoa > Chordata > Chondrichthyes > Orectolobiformes > Hemiscylliidae > Chiloscyllium > Chiloscyllium plagiosum. The sequence continues at coordinate 52,069,685 of NC_057714.1, forward strand.
TTGAGATTTATTTGAGATCCTTCCCTCATTTCTAAGCTATCCATTTCATTTTTGGTTGATAAAGTTCTTTTTGTCTTTAATTACTGGATTCTGATGATAGTAAAAAGATGGAAACATTGGGAATTATGGAGCTCTGGTTCTGTAAGGGTTGGTGAATGATAATGGAAAGTGAATTCATGATGTAACTGATTATGTTACTCAGACAACAACAGAGTAGTTTGGAAGAAGGCATCAAACTAGAAAGAATAACATAAGAAGAGAGGTCTCAGATACTAAAGTAGAGAATTGCATTTACTTCTGTATAATACAGGTTACTAACTAAAGAGTGCTACAGTACTGAAGGAGTACAAGGATCTTACTTTAGGATAAGGAGCCAATGGCCTCACGGAATGTAAGTATAGAAACCCACAGCCCTAAGTTACTAACATCAAGTATCTAACTATGTTGAGTGCAGTGTTAACCTAAAGCATAAACGTAGCAGTCCAAGAAACCACCAGAGACAGGATTAGAAGTCAGATTGTAACTCTCCAGAGGTAGTAATAAAGTGGGGAAACTCCAAAGACCTGACCAGAACCTTGGCAGTCTCAAACACAAGGCAGTCGAGAGGAGAGTGCTGGAGAAGAACAGCAGGTCTGGCAGCTTTTGAAGAGTAGGAGAATCAACGTTTTGGGCAAGACCTCTTCATCAGAAATAAGGCCATGAGCTAAGGGGAAAGAGAGATAAACGGGGTAGGGTTGGCGGGAAGGTAGCTGAGATAGTGATAGGTAGACGGAGGTGGGGATAATGGTAACAGATCAGAGAGAAGGGTTGAGCGGTTAGGTGAGAAGGAAGATGGACAGGTAAGACAAGTCGTGAGGGTGGTGCCAATTTGGAAGATTGGAACTGGGATAAGGTAGGTGGAGGTGAAATGAGGAAACTGGTGAAATCCACATTGATGTTGAGTGGTTGGAGGGTCACAAAGCGGAAGATGAGGTGTTCTTTCTCCAGGCATCAGGTGGTTAGGGTTTGGCAATGGAGGAGGCCAGGACCTGCATGTCCTTAGTGGAGTGGGAGAGAGAGTTGAAGCGCTCTGCAAGTAGGCGTCCTGTCTCCTCAGTGTAGAGGAGAACGCATCTGGAGCAACGAATAGAATAAATGACATGTGTGGCAGTGCAGGTAAAACTCTGATGAATGTGGAAAGCTCCTTTGGGGCCTTGGATGGAGGTGAGGAAGGAGGTGTGGGCGCAGGTTTTGGAATTCCTGCAGTAGCAGGGGAAGGTGCCTGGAGGAGAGGGTGTGTTGATGGGGGTATGGACTTGACAAGAGAGTTGCAAAGGGAATGGTCTTTACTGAAAGCAGATAAGGGTGGGGAGGGAAATATATCTCTGGTGGTGGGGTCCATTTGTAGGTGACGGAATAGCAGAGGATGATGCTATGTATACGGAGGTTGGTGAGGTGGAAGGTGAGAACCGGGAGGGGGGGGGTCCTGTCCTTGTGGCAATTAGAGGGCTGGGGTTCGAGGGCAGTGGTGCAGAAAGTGGATGAGATGTGCTGGAGGGCATCAACAACCACGTGGGAGGAGAAATTGTGGTCTTTGGAGAAAGATTTGTGACTATTTATTTGTGTAAAAGAATGCGTTCAAACAAAGATCTTAGTGACAGTGAGAATAGATACAGACCGTTATACAAATTTCCATCAACTAGTGATTTTTACTTTAGAGGCTTAATTACAGAGTGCATCATAATTAGTGAGAAGGATTTTAAAAATTGTCAGATTTTCTTCAGGCTAAGGAGGATCTGAAGTTGGAATGGTTCATCCAGTATACTAGGCAAAAGTGAGGACTGCAGATGCTGGAAGTCAGAGTGTACGTTAGGGTGGTGCTGGAAAAGCACAGCAGGTCAGGCAGCAACTGAGAAGCAGGAAAATCAATGTTTCGGGCAAAAGTGCTTCTCATCTAGTACACTCCTGAAGTAGTGATCAGGCCCTACAATTAATCTGATCTTTGAGGAAATACTGGGGATTGTTTTGACATGGTGAGATGAATAGGCCTCAAAATTGCATCATTTCCCTTTTGAAAGCTTGTCAAAATGAAAAAAAGAGCTGAAATCAGTAAATGGACTTGTGGCCTATTGTGGCCATTCTGGTCATCAAGCTACTCTAATCGCACTTTCCCAGTACTTGGCCTTTAGCTTTGTAAGCTCAGGATTTCAAGTTTGCGTATGAATATTTCTTAAATATTGTGAGGGTTCCCATCTCAAATACCTTTTAAAGCAGTGCATTCCTGATAGCTAGCACACACTGGATGAACAAAATGTTTCTTCAAATCCCCTTTGAAACATTTCTTCTTTACTTTAAATTTGTGCTCTTTTGGTCATTGACTCCTCCAATAATAGGAAAGGTTTCTTCCTATCTACCCTGTCTATGCCCCTCATAACTTTTTACAATCTGATCAAGACTCCCCTCAGCCATCTATCTTCTAAGAAAATTGACCCCAGCCGATCTAATGTCCTTTTATCACCAAAACACTCCAAATCAGTCACCATCCTGGGGAAATTCCCTTGCACCCATTCTTGTGCAATCACATCCTTCCTAATGAGTGGCGACCAGAACTGCAAACAGTACTCAAGCTGTGGCCTCCGTGCTTTTAGACTTTTTACACATATAAAGAATGTTCCTTCATTCACCGACCACTGCTTCCTCTTCACTCTCCTGATTAGATTTTTGAATAACCTCCTGTATTTCCTATATTTCTAAAGGGTTTCCACTGACTTGAGCCCTCGATAGCTGCCATAAACCTCCCTTTTCTTCCCATATCTAGTTCTGTACATCCCTTGATATCTAGACGTCATTGACCATTAATCATTGCCTATTTGAAGATGCTCAAGATGTGAGTCAAAACAGCACTATGAGCATAGTAGCAGCAGGGGAGCTGGCCAATCAGAGGATGTCAAGACATGATGCAAGGCAGCAGCACCTTCATCACCATGGAGACAAAGGAAAAATCTTACCAAGTGAATGTTTTCTGGAAAATTGAAATGATATGATAAAGTCCAGGAAATTAAGGACAGAGAGCTAAAGGGTTGGAGGACATGTCTCGTTGAGGTGAAAGGCAGTCAGCAGAGATTCAGGACTATCAACGTAAAGGCACAATGGTCTGAAACAGCATTTTAAATTGACAGGAATAGTTAATTCACTACCAACTAATAGCTTCTTGTGCTTGAAGCCTGTGACTGTTCAACTTGCTAAACATAAATCTGTGAGGTCCAGGGCTACAGATCTTTAGATGCAGGGTCACATCACCATAAAACTCATTTATAAAGGATAAGAAGCTCGTGAGATGCTCCGAATATTAAAGAATCACAATTACTCCACTCTTAAATATAAGGACTTGTACTCAGACAGGTCTCTGATGCAATACGCCAAACTGAAGATGGATGGAAACTTCAACAAGCATTTTGCACAATTGTCACATGCCTCGGCAAATTAAAACAGAGGTACCACATTACACTGCACAAAGAAGTTAAGTCATTCAATTTTCCTTTTCACAGTGAGAGAAATTTCTCATCATTAATTAAAAAGAGTGAAATCTTATTAAGACAGCATGATGGAAAGCAGGGTCATTTCACCAATGGCACAACTATACAATGGTGTTCAGGGCTCATAACATTTCCCAAACTAAATGAAGAACTACGATTGTAAATTTATCACAGTTAACTTAACGAAGTAGTGAGAAGACAAATCCATTCTAATTTATCAGTTGACAATACAGTTTGATCAAATTAGCAAGAAGCAGCTTCTTGACTAAGTTAAGTGCAAAGTGGATTTTGACTGATATCCCCTGTTATGAGTAAAGATTGCTGGCTGCATTCAACATAATATTCAAACCACATTGTTTTAACCATCTATTATTCAGAGTCCTTTCAAGGAAACCAAGGAACAATTTGTCACTGTCCTGTTGCATTTGGGGGTACACGACTAAGCTTTCCCATACAGATCGCCTGTTACTCCTGGAAGGAATCAGTCACAGAGATTGCAGTAACTGTCACAGCCACCAGGAGGGGATGGTTTCCCAATCCTGCGGTCACAGAGTCAAAGAGTCATAGAGATGGACAGCACGGAAACAGACCCTTCAGTCCAACTCATTCATGTCAACCAGATATCCCAATCCAATTTGTCCCACCTGCCAGCACCCTTCCAGTTCATATACCCATCCATATGCCTTTTAAATGTTGCAATTGTACCAGCCTCCATCACTTCCTCTGGCAGCCCATTCCACACACGCACAATCCTCTGCATGAAAAAGTTGCCCCTTAGGTCTCTTTATATCTTTCCCCCTCACCCTTAATCTATGCCCTCTAGTTCTGGACTCTCCCAACCCAGGGAAAAGTTCTTCTCTATTTTATCCTCCCATGCCCCTCATAATTTAATAAACTTCTATTAAGTCACCCCTCAGCCTCCAACGCTCCAGGGAAAACAGCCCCAGCCTATTCAACCTCTGCCTTTAGCTCAAATCCTCCAAGCCTGGCAACATCCTTGCAATTTTTTTCTGAACCCTTTCAAGTTTCACAACATCCTTCAGTTAGGAAGGAGAGCAGAATTGCACACAACATTCCAAAAGAGGCCCAATCAATGTCCTGTACAGCCGCAACATGATCTCCCAACTCCTGTACTCAGTACTCTGACCAATAAAGAAAAGTATATCAAAAGCCTTCTTCACTATCCTATATACCTACCACTCCACTTTCAAGGAGCTATCAACCTACACTCCAAGGTCTTTTTGATCAGCAACACTCCCTAGGACCCTACCATTAAGTGTATAAGTCCTGCTAAGATTTGCTTTCACAAAATGCAGCACCTCGCATTTATCTAAATTAAACTTCATCTGCCACTCCTTAGCCCATTGGTCCATCTGATCAAGATCCTGTTTAAATTCGAGGTAACCTTTTTCGCTGTCCACTACACCTCCAATTTTGGTGTAATCTGCAAACTATACTTCTTATGCTCACATCCAAATCATTTATATAAATGACAAAAAGCAGTGGACCCAGCACCGATCCTTGTGCCACTCCATTGGTCACAGGCCTCCAGTCTGAAAAACAACCCTCCACCACCACTTTCTGTCTTCTATCTTTGAGCCAGTTCTGTATCCAAATGGCTAGTTCTCCCTGTCTTACTTGAAATCTAACTTTGCTAGCCAGTGTCTTATGGGGAACCTTCTCAAATGTCTTACTAAAGTCTACTGCTCTGCCCTCATCAATCCTCTTCATTACTTCTTCAAAAAAACTCAATCAAGTTTGTGAGACATGATTTCCCACGCACAAACCCTTGCTGACTATCCCTAATCAGTCCTTGCCTTTCCAAATACATGTACATCCTGTCCCTTAGGATTCCCTCCAACAACTTGCTCACAACCGATGTCAGGCTCACTGAGCTATAGTTCCCTGGCTTGTCCTTACAACCCTTCTTAAATAGTGGCACCACATTAGCCAACCTCCAGTCTTCCGGCACTTCACCTGTGACTATCGATGATACAAATACCTCAGCAAGATGCCCACAAATCACTTCCCTAACTTCCCACTGAGTTCTAGGGTACACCTGATCAGGTCCTGGGGATTTATCCACTTTTAACCGTTTCAAGACATCCAGCACTTCCTTCTCTGTAATATGGACATTTTTCAAGATGTCACCATCTATTTCCCTACATTCTATATCTTCCATGTCCATTTCCACAGTAAATACTAATGCAAAATACTTGGTTAGTATCTCCCCCATTTTCTCCGCCTTGCTGATCTTTGAGGGGCCCTATTCTCTCCCTAGTTACCCTTTTGCCCTTAATGTATTTATAAAAACCATTTGGATTCTCCTTAACTCTATTTGCCAAAGCTATCTCATGTTCCTTTTTGCTCTTCTGATTTCTACCTTATGTATAGTCCTATTTCCTTTATATTCTTCTAAGGATTCACTCGATCTATCCTGTCTATACCTGACATATGCTTCCTTCTTTTTCTAAACGAAACCCTCAGATCCCACTCCAGCATCTGGCACTGTTCTGTCACTGTGTCCTGGGACATACAGAACCTGCATTGGCACTGCGCCTCACTCATGCCCAGGAATTAGAGTTGGGAAAACTTTGCACCTCCTGCACTCCCCATGAATCCTGAGGGGAGCTCATGCTCTGTTCGAGTCTACTGTTGCCCCAGTGCCTGCAGTCTGCACTGCTCTGTCTGCAGCTGTCTTTGCCTTCCTAGGAGGGTAGCCACAGTGACCAACATGTCATCCACCACCTCTCTCAGTGGAAAGGATCTGAATTAGGAACAGAAGGAGCCAAAGAGTTTCCTGGATGTCAGAACAGTCATTGGTGGTGAACCCTCCAGATGAGGACCGAGCACATTTCACCACAGGGAGATGAGCCGGATGTGGAAAATGGGGGAATATGTTTGCATTGCAGCCCCACATTCTGTCAGAGCATATGCAGTAACCTGCTGACCGTTCCATGCTTTGTGACCCTGACACTACTTTCAGTACACGCTGCTATGGCACTACCTGACAGAGGAGGACACAAACTTGTGTGGATCACAGAGGATCCAGGGGCGTGGAACAAATAGTGGTTCTCCTTCAGCCAGCTCTGTGTTTTGTACTTTCATTGCTGATAACTTGAACATGATTAATCTGCCCAGGTTTAACGTACAAGCAATGAAGCCACATAGTAAATTGCCTTTGATTAGTATCTGACCCCTAATGCCTGCTTTATATTTTTGACAGTGCAATGTCCTGGAGTCCAGAAACGTGTACCTTGTGCTTTCAGCCATCAGACTGATACTTACACTGGCTGTTGTTTCAGTCTTTTCTCAGAGCACTTCTTTCACATCTTGAGAAGTGAACATGATGGCAGGCATCATAGAATGTACTGGACACCGTCAGCATTGGGCCCAGCCTAGTTGTGAGGTGCCCCTCTCAACACTAGAGCCCGCGGGTTTACTATTACCTCACCCCATATTGACAGCCCATTTCAACCCATTTCCTCCAATATGGAAACCCACCACATTCATCTCAACTGTCCTTCCTTATCATTAAGACCAGACTCTGTTATAGTGGCTCAATTTTCTTTTCAATTTAGTCTTTCATGAGGTGTTGGTGTCCCTGACAAGACCAACATTCATTGTCCATCCCTGAATGCTCTTGAACTCAGTGGCTTGTTAAGCAATTTCAGAGGAATATTAAGAGCTAATCACATTTGCTGTGGAGTTGGATTTTGTCCATTGTCGGAAAAATGAAATGTCTAGCCGATGGAACTTCAAGTGAATCAGATAGGGTTTTTTGATAATCGATGATCGTTCCATGCTCAGTATTACAGATAATAGTTATCAATTTCAGATTTCTTAATTGAATTGAAATTCCACCAGCTGCATCAGTAGGATTTACCCCCACAGTATTATTCTGGGTCTGTAGATTATCAGTCGAGGATATTCCCACCATATATCCTGTACTTGTTATTCCGTGATTCAAATTCCTCACACGTGTACCCCAAAATGACTTCCTTTTTCAAATAATCTTTTTTTTTACTCTTTGTAATTTTCATTTGATTGAATAAATACTCAATTCTTTCATCATCTCCCTCATGACTATATTCCATGCAGTAATTGAAATGGAAACCATGATGTAGAGGTGGCAGTGTTGGACTCGGGTGTACAAAGTTATAAAGTCACACAACTCCAGATTATAGTTCAACAGGTTTATTTGAAAGTACAAGCTTCTGGAGTGCTGCTCCTTTGTCAGGTAGCTAATCGGGCAGGACTATAGGACACAGAATTTATTGTAAAAGATCAAACTATCATACAATTGAACAAACCTAGATTGCTGCTAACTCTTAAATCACTGAGGATGGGGATGCAGGTTTCAATTGATTATTATATAAATCCCAGAATTTCTTTTAAGTCACAGTCCTGAGATAACTTAAGGTTTTAATAAACCTGTTAGACTATAACCTAGTGTTGTGTGATTTTAAACATTGAAATGGAAGACAGGGAATGTGTGGAGATCAGGGTCAGGGATCTTGCCATGGTTAGCGTTCAGGACCAGAGTTTTACAGGTTGACAAAGTTTGAACCCTTTCTTGTGCGACCCACAGGAGTTCTCCTTGCTCTCCTTGCTCTCCTTGCTCTCCTTGCAACAAGAAAGCCTCAAAAGACCCATTTTAATCTTACCTCTTGGGCCTTTTGAACTGCATATTTAAAGCAGGAAGCTGCTTCCTTCCTATGGGAATTTTAAACCTCCATGTGAAAGAGCATGTTGAAATATAGGGACCACCAGGAAAGAACGTTAATTCCTAGGAGATATTTGGTACGCAATATTTTAATTGCACCTCTCCTACCTTTTGCTCATTGAGGCTAGCTAAGATGAGAGGTATTTCCACTGGTTAGTTTTGAATTTACACACCTTCACTTGCAGGTAATGATAGTGTGTTTTGCTGTTTTGTACAAGACAAGATAGCTTCTCATGTTTCTCTCAAAAGCATAAAAACATTAATCATGGCATGTCTCAACTTTCACTTTGTTGTTATGCTTCATTGGGATGGCACAATGGAAAATGAGACCCACTATTTCCAGAGACATCACAAAAGTTAAAGATTTTACATAAGCATGAAAAATTCCCCTATTTATCTGTCTTTTAGATCTCAGGTGACAGAAAGCACAGAATTGACAAAAACTACTATTTATTGCGATTAATTAGACTCTTGATGCAATTAAACTGTTATCCACTGTCAGCGTATGAGTCTATCAACTGAAACTCTAATCTACCTATAAACCCTCATTTTACGCAGACAGATGGGAAAAAATGGGTTATGGGTAGATGGAACGACTAGAAAAGCAGTGCAATGGTTCCTATTCACAGGATCTGCTGAGATGACGTTCATGTTGATTGGAATGATGTTTATGGTTTGTCCTAATGAGGCTTCACTGATTTACACAGGGAACCAGTTCACATTTATAAAAAAAAATCCTTGACTCATTAGTTAAAAGTCACTGCTTGTCACAACCACTGAAGGAAAGACAAATGGTTTCTTTTTCAGATTTAAATGGTCTTTTACTGCAGAGAACAGAGAGCTGTTGAGGTGGTAGTGATCTGGAGGCTTTTCACTACATTGTTCACTGTCCTAAGCTGTTCACTTACCTGAGAACCAATCACATAGTCTTGGCAGGTTGATGAAACAACATAGGCCATGGGAAGAGAATCAGAAAAATGATGGTCCAGCCATAAAACAGTGACATAGAGACCATTTCTTTCTTCACCAGGATTTCTGATTGTAAAAAAATGTAAGTTAGAACATCCAAAATTTATTTGAAAGGAGATTGCCTGGATATTTTCTGTTATGCAGTTTCGTCATAGAATAAGAACCATTGTAGCATTTTTGCATCAAAATATATCTTATGTGAATATATATATTATGTATACAACTGCAGTCAAGTATCGACAAGCATTTTATGCAAAGCTGAAAATATTTAAAATAACAGTCTTCCATATTATCTCCTGATGCTATGTGCACTGTCATTTTGTCTTGTTTCTTATGCATTTCTCCTGGATAGATTCATACAGTTATACCATTGCACAGCACAGAAAGATACCCTTCACTCCAACTTGTCCGTGCCAACTAGATATCCTAAATGAATCTAGTCCCATTTGCCAGTATTTGGCCGATATCCCTCTAAACCCTTACTACTCGTGTACCCATCCAGAGTCCTTTTAAATATTGTAATTGTACCAGCCTCCATCACTTCCTCTGGCAGTTCATTCCATACATGCACAACCCTCTACATGAAAAAGTTGCCCCTCAGGTCCCTTTTATATCTTTTCCCTGTCATCTTAAACCTATGCCTTCTAGTTTTGGACTCCCCTAATCCAGGAAAAAGACCTTCTCTATTCAGCCTATCCATTTACCCTCATGATTTTATAAACTTCTATAAAGTTTTATAAGTCATTAGTGATCCAGGGAAAACAGCCCCAGCCTAATCAGCTTCTCCTGATAGCTCAAATCCTCCAAACCTGGAAACATCCTTGTAAACCTTTTCTGCACTCTTTCAAGTTTATCAACATCTCTTCTATAGCAAGAAGGCCAGAGTTGAGCACAGTATTCCAATAGTGGCCTAATCAATGTCCTGTACAGCCACAACATGACCGCCCACCTTCTATTGTCAATGCGCTGACCAATAAAAGCAAGCATACCAATGCCTTCTTCACTATCGTGTCTACCTGAGACACTAGTTTCAATGAACTATGAACATGCTTTCCAAGGTCGCTTTGTTCAGCAACACTCCCAGGACTCTACCATTATGTGTATAAGTCCTGCTCTGATTTGCCTTACTAAAATACACCTCATATTTATCTAAATGAAACTTTATCTACCATTCCTCAGTCCATTGGCCGATCTGATCAAGATCCTGTTGCACTCTAAAATAACCTTCTTCGTTGCCCATTGCATCTCCAATTTTGGCGTCATCTACAAAACTTACTAACCATTCATCTTATATAAACAGAAAAATCATTTATATAAATGACAAAAAGCAGTAAAACCAGTACCGAACCTTGTAGCATACTGCTGATCCCAGGCCTCCAATCTGAGAAACAACCCTCCTCCACCACCATCTGTTTCCTACCTTCAAGCCAATTTTGTATCCAAATGGCTAGCTCTTCCAGGATTCCATGTAATCTAACCTTGTTAAAGATTTACAAGGATGTTGCCAGGATTGGAGGGTTTGAGCTATTGGGAGTGGCTGAATAGGTTGGGGCTATTTTCCCTGGAGTGTCTGACATTTAGGGGTGACCTTATAGAGGTTTATAAAACCATGAGGAGCATGGATAGGGTAAATAGAAAAGGCCTTTTCCCTGCGTTGGAGGAGTCCAGACTAGAGGGCATAGGTTTTGAGTGAGAGGGGAAACATTTTAAGGGATTTAAGGGGCAACTTTTTCATGCAAAGGGTGTGTGTACGGAATGAGCTGCAAGAAGAAGTGCTGGAGGCTGGTACAAAACTACCAGCTGATCTGACCAAAGAACACACCCGTGAATTAAACATATTGATCAGGATTTTGGATCCAGTCCTCCAGAGTTCCCTACGCGCCCTCATCCCACGTACTTCTCATGTAGGCGACTTCTACTACCTTCCAAAGATACACAAAGCCAACACACCAGGACGCTCCATCGTATCAGGCAATGGGACCCTGTGTGAGAATCTCTCCGGCTATGTTGAAGGCATCTTGAAACCTATTGTACAGGGGATCCCCGGCTTCTGTCGCAACACTACGGATTTCTTACAGAAACTCAGCAACCACGGATCGGTCGAACCAGGAACATTCCTCGTCATAATGGACGTTTCCACACTCTACACCAGCATCCCCCACAATGATGGCATCACAGTAACAGCCTCAGTACTCAACACCAATAACTGCTAATCTCCAAACACCATCCTACAACTCATCCTCATTATCCTCGACCACACCGTCTTCACCTTTGACAACCAGTTCTTCATCCAGACACATGGAACAGCCATGGGGACCAAATTTGCACCCCAATATGCCAACATCTTCATGCACAGGTT